>NC_046664.1:28663840-28691727 GCF_010883055.1 Belonocnema kinseyi
TTCAAAAGAATTCATAGAAATTACGGAATTCATATAACGCCCGGAATTCACAGATTTCATTGCATTCAAGGAATTCATGGAATTCACGAAATTCGAGAAATGTATGCAATTTACTGAACTCACGCAGTTCATTAAATTCACGGATTGATCGTGATTTGTTTTTATTCTGTAAATTTCTCGAATTCATGGAATACCGTAAATTCCATTAATATCGTGTATTTCATGAATTTGATGAATCCCGCGGATTCCATGAATTCCGTAATTTCAGTGAATTTCTGCAATTCCATGAGCTCCTTGAATCCCATGAATGCATTAAATTCTATCAATTGCGCAAATTTCGTGAATACCGCGAATTCCGGCTGTTGCATGAATTTCGTGAATTACTTGATTCCTTGATTACTTGATTACTTGATTACTTGAATTCCGTCAATTCCGTGATTTTAGCAATTCCATTAATTCCACGCATTCCATAAATTCCGTGAATTTCTTCAATTCCATATATTCCTTGAATTCCTCGAATTCAATCAATTTCTTGTATTTCGTAAATTTCATAAATTTCGTGAATTCCTTGAATTACAGAAATTCCGTGGATTCCAAAAATTTGATAAACTTTTTCAATTGAATGGATCCCGCAAATTCCGTGAATTCCGTGAATTCCATGAATTCCGCGAATTACATGAATTCTGCGATTTCCATGGCTTCCGTGAATTTGATTAATTCCGCGAATTCCGTGACTTACGTGAATTTCATGACTTCCGTGTTAAATTCCTTGGCTTCCATGATTTCCGTGGCTCCGTGAATTTCATGAATTCCGTGCATTTCTTTGATTCTTTGACTTTCACGAATTCCGTCAATTTCCTTGAATTTCTTGTGCCCTATTTTCGTCTTAAATAACACTCTAATACATGTATTGGAATGTTGAAAGGTGACTTCACGATATACGATAATTAAAATACATGCATTGCAATTACGTCATTTTAACACCTTATTTTTTATTTTACATCACTCTCGTATTCTACAAGTGTTGTAAAAGGGTTGTAGATTTCCAAATATTTTTAGCAGCGAATATAAAATAAATTCAACCTATTACCTATGCATAATAAAGGCAATAAAAGTGATAACTGCCGTTCTTACATTAATCAAAATAATTCCGATTTCGATTTCTTATCAATAATCTCATGCTTAGCTACTCATGAAAATAAATATCAACTGAGTGAAATTACTAATTGCAGTTAAAGAGACAGCCAATTATTTGAAAATTAAGAGTCGCCATTATTTCTGAATCCAATGGATGGCACTCATTAACGTTGAAACTTTTGAAAATACATAAACGTTATCGTAAATCGGAGATATTAATCTTTTTATAGGTAATTTCAAGATCTCAGTATGGATTGATAGGGATTCCTGCATCGCATCTTAAATTATGAAACTGCGAGTGTGAGAATTACTGTAATATTCGCTCGTTACTTATTTCCTTTATTATGACTTCTTTCATTAATTTTGTATAGAATGAATAATTCCGCGAATATAATTCTCGCCGAGCGGTGCTCGCGCGCGTCATAAATTTTCGCTTCCCGTCGCATTATGTATTATGCATTTTCTGTCCACCCGTTTCAGCCCGTATTTAGAGCTCTTGACAATTATCTTTCCGCTGGGTAAGAAGCATGTAATATTCATGCCGTGAACGTAAGTGGACGAACGGACCGACACAATACCAGAGATTCCGAACCGTGACATTAATACCGGGAAGGAAACGGATAAAATCGGACTTAAGTGGGACAGCTTGTATAATCCAGTTTAAATTCAATCAAATTCTCGAGATTTGACAATATTTCAATATTTTATTGTTGATGCATCTTCCACTTCAAGGTACTCATTTGTTAAGCGGCTGTACTTAAATTACGTAACCGATTATAGGTCCTCTCTAAGACCCGCTTTCCCCCTGTAACAAAAGGTAACAAAAAAGTGCCCCCCCCCCCCCTATCTTATTGTACGAAATTTTTAGTTTCCAGAAATGTTTTGCTAGTTGTTGCTAGTAGAATTAGGCAGTATTTCAGATAGACATAAAAAATTTTTAATCTATTAATTTATTTTAAACAAAATAATTACATTTATAACATAAAAGTTTAATTTTCAGCCTAAAATGATATATTTCCAACAAAAAAGTTCCATAGTTTATATTTCAATAAAAGGGACGAAAATAAAAAAAAATGAATTTTGAAACCAGAAAGATGAATTTTCAACAAATGAATATTTTCACCCAAGAAAAAATAAAATTTTATCTAAATTGTTGAAATTGACGCCCTTTCACCCAACAAAAATTAAATTTCAAACCAAAAAATTTTTGTTATCAAAGACTGGGAATTTTCAACTAAAAAAGATCAATCTTAAAAAAAAGAAAAAGTTACATTTGAGTTTAAAAAATAATTTTAAACCAAAAAAAAAGGTTTTGTACAAAACAGTTAAATTTTGAACCAAAGACATCAGCTTTCAATAAAAAAAAATTTTAACAATGTAGTTTAACGTTGTCCCAAGTAGTTGATTAATACAAAAATTTTAATTGATTTGCATGCAATCATTTTATTTGAAAATAAAGTTAAATAAGATATCACGATATTCCTTTTTACTTTAATAACTTGTATTTGTACACGGCTTCGCACGGATACCCTCTCACGGTGCAGAATAAATTTTCTAAATATTTCCGCGATACTAATTCTTCTAAAACTTTTAAATAAATTGAAAAAAGGTCAAAAATGTATGTAATAACTAATTAAAAATAATTTTCAGAGGCTTAGAGTAACAACAGAAATTTTTAATAATGTCATAAGCAAATTAATTAACGAATGTCATTTTTTCGTGATTCGCAATGATAAGCTAATTTTAACCCATAACTTTTGTATAAAGTATCACAGATAATGATGTGCGCTCACAATAAACTAAGAATAGCTAATTATTGCCAATTATTTCAACCATTTTTATAAACAAATGCATATTTAGACCAGTTTTTGATGAAAAGGATTGATTTTTTTTACGGAATTAACTTAAAATATTTCGTCAAACACTCCTTGCTATAATAATTTTCATACTTAACGAAAAATTTTGATTTTTCAAACAATTTTTATAAAAAAATTCACATTTTAAACATTTTTTCATGAATAGGATTGATTTTTCTGCGGAATTCACTTGAAATATCTTGCCAAATTCACCTTGCGGTCATATTTTATTCAGTGACCCAACAATGTTACTTTTATAAACAATATTTATAAACAAGTGCACAATTTAATCATTTTTTTATGAATGGGATTTTTTTTTGGCGGAATTAATATGAAAATTCCTTTCTAAAGAATCCTTGCTATCATATTTTTGATAGTGACCTGATATGCACCATGGAGAGGTTCCTCAATCGAACTTTGCATATCATGTGTCCCTAAAAAGGGCAGGATTATTTAAACAAAGAAAATTCCTTTATCTGTTAATTTCTATAGAAAAATTAAATTCAATTTTCTTAAAGAAACTGATTCCTTTGTGAATATTTGTGAATATTTGTGAATATTTGCGGTGTTTGATCAAAACATGTTAACAACTTACCATATGTAGATAAAATTCCATGCAATGGGGCACCTATATTTGTTCTCAGCCTTTTAACTCTTAGGAAACGCAAATTTTTTTCTGAATAATGTATTTAATATTGTTACTAATATCGGATAAACAATAGCATTTCCACATTGCAATATGATAGCAAAGAGTCTTTTTCAAGAAATTTCGAATTAATTCCGCTAAAAAATCAATCCTATTCATGAAATAATGAACAAAATTTACACTTATTTATAAAAATTGTTTGATTAATTAACACTTTTTGGCCACTATAAAGAATGCGACCGCAAGATTTCTTTATAAAGACATTTCAAGTTGATTCCGCAAAAAAATCAATCCTCTTCATGAAAAAATGGTTAAAATGACAATTTATTTATGAAGATTGTTTAAAAAATGAACATTTTTTTGTCACTATGCAAAATATAACCGCAATGCATCTTCGGCAAGACATTTTAAGTTGATTCCGCCAAAAAAACTAATCCTATTCATGAAAAAATGTTTAAAATGTGCATTAGTTTAAAAAATTAACATGTTTTGCTCAATATGAAAAATATGATAGCGAGGAATGTTTGGCGAAAGATCGTAAGTTGATTCCGCAAAAAAAATCAATCCTTTTCACCAAAAAGTGGTATTAATGTGCATTTTTTTTTATAAAAACTCGATAAATTTTTATTTAAAAAATTATTGAATTTTTATCCAAAAAAGGTTCCAGTTGACTTTTCAAAATCAAAATATGATCTTTTTAACAAAGAATAAGTTTCTACAAAAAAAAAATTATAACTAAAAAGGATGCATTTTTTACAAAGTAGTTTAATTCTGTATCCAATTGTTACATTTTTACCTAAAAAAGATGACATTTGTATTAAAACAGAGCAATTTCTAATAAAAAAAAACTCCGCACTTTTTTTCAATCTTTCAGTTCATGTTTCAACATGAATTTGAAAGAAAAATCACCATTTCTACGAAAAAGTTTAATTTTCAACGAAACAGTCTAGTTTTCAACCAAACAGTTGAATTTTTATCCAAAAAGTTGAAATTTCTCTAAAAACAAATGAATTTTAAATTTAAAATAAAAATGAACAAAATAGTTGAATTTTCATGCCGAAAAATTTCTGTTCTCTTTTTAGCACCAAAATATTAAGCAGAAAGTAGATTGTCTGCGAAATAGTCAAAGTTTCAGCAAAATAGCAGAATATTCAATCAAATAGTATAAGTTTTCAACAAATTTGTTAAATTTCCAATTAAAAAGTTGCATATTTATGCAAGAAAGATGTAATTTTTGCTAAGGGTCCATCCATATACTCGAACTTTTATGTTTTGTTTGCGCATAATATAATTTTTATTTTTATTATAGTTTTTTTTCATGATCTTTCTTTAAACTTCAAATCATGTTAAGCTCACATTCCCAAGCTAATCCCAATTTTTAAAGCCAATTCATCGCTCCTTTTGGACTCCTTACTTTTGAAGACTAATAATATCTATATTTTCATAAAATATGTCCACGTGGACAAAGTACGGGGGGGGGGGGGTGTTCGTAAAAGTTCCATAGATGTCGACGAGGGTGGAGGGGCTGGTCAAAAAGTGGTGAAAAATTGTCCACGTGGTATATGGCCCCTAAAGCAGGTGAATTTTAAAATCAAAATGACAAAATTTCTTTTAAAATAAGGTGAATTTAAAAAAAAAACTTTTTAAAATAGTTAAATTTTCATCCAAAGAAGAATCCAGTTCACTTTGTAACATCAATGAAGAATTGTAAAAAATAAGTTAATTTTCTGCTTAATAGTCCGATTTTTAACCAAAAAGTATGACTTTTTAACAAGATTGTTAATTTTAAACGAAATAGTTGCATTTTTATCCAAGATAAATAGAAATTTGACTAAACCCCTGAATGATGAACCTCTGAAACATGAATTTTCAAAGCAAGGGTAGAATTTTCAACCAAAAATATTCCAATGGACTTTTTAACACCAAAAATGCGAATTTAGGAAAAAAAGGACATTTTCTAGGAGATAGTTCAATTGTCAACAAAACAGTTGCACTTTTATTGAAGAAAGATGCAATATTTTCATCGGATATAAACGATCTAAAAAGAAACCCTCAACAGAGTTCTATTGGTGTCTTAGTTCTGAAGGATGCCAACTTTTACTGGAGCCCCAAAATTACCGGATCCACATTTTTTCCTGTGATATAAAGAGTTTTAAGCTATCCCGAGTTCAAAATTAAGTTTTTTTTGAAAATTATTAATAATCTCCTGAATGGTAAACAACTCTTAAATATGCAGTTTATCGGAGTCGGATTACCCTATATTAACTTGATATATATTTGTAACTAAGGGTGAAAGCATCGACAACAGTAATTTTGTGATTGTGAATTCTCTTTTGTTAAAGCTCCTTTGGCTTTAACGAACACATTCTCATCACATATCTCATGATTCGCACTCGAGTTTATACCTGAAATTTTATATCATTTCCATAAATGTATATTATTATAATTTATAACTTGCATTGGTATTAAAACAGACGTAGTTTCATTGTTCCGTTAAAAAAAAGCGCATTCTTTAAAAAAAAATTTATAAACACTTTATTAAAACTTTTGTCTTTTTCCATAAACTAAATTCGCTCCTTTCCAATGTTATTTTTATGATTTAAACTTTACTCATGCGGTCTACTGAGCAGCCTTACCGTTTTTTAACTTCTAAGTTATGTATATATTTATATATATAGAAATACTCTGGATTACCTAAAATTACTCCAGGGATTTTCAAACAAATGCAATGCATTTTAAATCAAATAGTTAAATTTTTAACTAAAAAAAAAATTTATGTGAAAAATGTAATAGTTACATTTCCAATCAAAAAGATTCATTTAAGGCCGAAGAAAGAAGAGATTCACAAAAAATAGTTCAATTTTCGATCAAAAAGGTGAATTTACAACTAAAGTGATGAATCTTGATCTGGATTAGTTGAATTTTTTAATTATAAATAAGCTTTTAATTTAAAAAACACTTTTTTAACAAAATAGTAACATCTTAAAACAAAAGGATAAATTTTCAACTAAAATGAAGAATCTGTAGCAAAATAAAAAACTTTTTAACAACATTGAAGAATTTTATACAAAGTAAGTTAATTTTATACAAAAGTTACATTTTCAACCAAAAAGATACATTTATATCGAATAAAGAAGAAATTTTTAACAAAATAGTTAAATTTTTAAGCAAAGAGGTGAATTGACAACAAAAATGATGAATTTTCAACTGGATTAATTATATTTTCAGTTATAAAGAAACTTTTAACCAAAAAACGACGATTTTGCAACAAAATAGTTAAATTTTTAACCGCAGAAATAAATTTTAAACTAAAATGAAGAATCTTGAACCAAAAAAATGTCTTTTCAACAAAATTAAGGAATTTTATACAAATTAGATTAATTGTTATTCAACAGAGATGAACTTTCAACGAAAAATGTAATGGATGATATTTTAACCAAACTGATTTTAATTTTAAGTAAAAAATAGTTGAAGTCAACAGAAAAAGGCAAATCGTAATAAAATATTTAAGTCCTTAAACTAAAAGACTTCAAATAAAAGCATGTATTGTCAACCAAAATGTTAAATTTCCAACGATAAAATAAAATTTCGAAGAAAAAAGGAATAGATACATTTTCAAAAACAAAACAAAATTTGAACCAAAAGCAATAGAAATTTCAAACGAAATAGTTAAATTTGCAGTTAAAAAATAAACATCTAACAAAAAAAACAACGATTTTCAAACATGATAGTTAAATTTTCATTTAAAGAGATCAATTTTCAAATAAATCTTTAACCTAAAAATTATTTTAACAAAACTGAGGAATTTTCTACAATTTAAATTAATTCTTGTCTAAATGAGATGATTTTTTAAAGAAAAAAGTAATAGTTTATATTTCAACAATAACATATTTTTATTTTTATTCAAAAACAGTTGAGATCAATCGAACAAAACGAAGTTTTAACAAAATAGTTAAATCCTTAAGCGAAAAGGCGAATTTTCCACACATAGTTGACTCTTCAACAAAAAGGATAATTATTAACAGTTGAATTTTGAACCAGTAGAATTAATTTTCTAAAAAAAAAATAACACCAAAAACAAATTTTCAGCAGATTATATGGATTTTCGAGCAAATAAATTATTTTTCAACCGAAGTCATAAATCTTCAACTAAAAAAGTACATTTTCAAGAAATTAGTTCATATTTTCGAGTATACATTTTAATTACCAAACAAATTAATTTGACCCTCCTCCTCCACCTCCCCGCCCCCAATAAGAAGACTACGTAATTTACGGACGGCCCTTTAAATAGTTGAGAATTTAAAACTATTTTTTTTCCACTCTGATAAAAAAGTTTCAAAATTTGTTAAGATGAAACATATTCTCGAAAAAATGTGTTTATATAATCCTTGGAATTCTTTTTTGTGACAGATGAACTTGAGGACCATCAGCCGACCCTTCGCGACGTCTCTTGGACGCAACCGTTAATTTTCGGGTACGACCGCAGAGCCACAGAAATAATAACAGCCCGTGCAACAAACGCATTAAAATGCACCAATAACAATCCTGATGCAGGCCTACCCTGTCATTATATTTACGGATAAATCTCATCGCAGTAGCTTACGTCCAACCCGAATGAGCCTTAGAACTAGAATTAATCTTAATTTGCCCTCTTCCAAAAAACACCTGTTTTTCAAACCACGTCGAATTTCAAAACAATTCAATTCTTCCTCGAAAAATTTGTATCTGAAGAAATTTATCTCTTTCTCTCTTCGTTACTCACTCTTGAATGTATATACCTAAAATTGATTCCAACAATATTTTCAGAGCTATTTCCGACGCTTTTAAATTTTTTAATTATATTGTTGATATTTAAAACGATGGCAGAAAAATTTTAAATGATTTCAATAATTTGAAATATTTTAGGACCTTTTTAAGAGATTCCAAGGAATTTCCAATAGATTCAAACCAAATAAAGGTATTTAAAGAAATTTGAAGCATGTTGGGGATTTCGAATTATTTAAAAGGTTTATTGGATTTTTAATAAAATCAAAGAATTTTCAAGAGTTCTGAATAATCTCAAGGGCTGTAAAAATATTTTAACGGAGGTGAAATATTTAAAGGAATTAAAAAATGTTCATAAAATTTTCAATAGATTAAAAAAAATGAAGTGATTTCAAGAGATTATAATAATTTTAGGATGCTTTAAAAGATTCCAATGAATTTTTAATACATTTGACAAATTTCAAAGAGTTTTGAAGTATTTAATATTTTTAAGGTATTTTTCATAAGTCCACGGGATTGTCAAGAGCATTGAAAATCGCAAATGATTTCAAAAGATTTTAAATGGTTTAAGAGATCTTAAGAACTTTAAGGAATTTTGAAAAACTTCAAAACATTTCGAGGGATTTCAGAAGATTTTGAAGGACTAAAAATATTTCCAGGCATTTAAAGTCCTCCTAGGAATTTTAATAGATTAAAAATAATTAAAGGGATTTTAAGAAATTTGAACTATTTTAGAGAATTTAAAAATATTCCCCGGTATTTCGAATAGATTTAAATCATTTAAAGTGATTCCGAATGATTTACAAGATTTTAAGGTATTTTTTAAGAAATCCAAGGAATTTGCAAGAGTTTTAAATAATTTCAAGGCAGGTCAAAAGATTTTAGGAGACTTGGAATATTTTAAGGCATTTAAAAATATTCCTTGAATTGTTCAACAGACTGGACAAAAATTTAAGTTATGTAAGGGATTTGAACTATCTTAGGATATTTTTAAAGATTCGTAGGGATTTTCAATAGATTAGCATAATTTTAATGGATTTCCAAAGATTTAAAAGATTTTACAGCATTTTTAGGAAATCCGAGGTATTTTCGAAATCTTTAAAAAAATTTTAATATTTTTAATAGATAAAACAAAATAAAAGGGATTTTAAGGAATTTGGACTATTTTAGGAAACTTTAAAAGATTCCAAGACATTTATAGAGGTATTAAATAATTAGAAGAGTTTTCAAATGATTTAAAAAAGATTTTAAGGGATTTTTAAGAAATTCAAGGAATTTGCAAGGGATTTGGATAGTTTGAAGAGATATAAAAAGATTTTTGTGAACTTAAAATATTTTAAGTCATTTAATAGTATTCCTAAAAATTTTACATAGATTACAAAAAAATTGAAGGAACTTTGAGGGATTTGAACTATTTCAGGGTATTTTGAAAGATTCCAAGGAATTTTCAATAGATTAAATTTATTTTAATGGATTTCGAAGGATTTAAAAGATTTCAAAGTATTTTTAAGAAATCCAAGGTATTTTCGAAATCTTTATAAAATTTTAAGGGATTGCAAAATATTTCTAAAGATATGAACTATTTTGTGGAATAATTTAAAAAAATTCGAAGGAAAATTTTAAAGATTTCAATAATTTAAAGGGATTTCAAAGGTTTTTAAAGATTTAAAGATATTTAAAGAACTCCAAGAAATTTTCAAGAGCTTTGAAACATTTCGAGGGATTTCACAAGATTGAAAAAGAATTTCTATATTTTAAGGCATTTGAAAATATTCCTAGGAATTTCACAATTGATTTTAGTTATTTAAAGGCATTTTAAAGAATTTGAAATATTTTCTAGCATTTCAAATATCATTTCATTTAATGGTAGCTCAAAGGATTTTTAATATTTTAGAGTATTTCAAATTAGCACAAAGCATTTTCAGGAGCGTTAAGAAGTTTCCAGGTATTTCAAAGGATTTTAAAATTCGTTGTTGTTGTAAATTTTAAGGAATTTTCACGAATTTTAGAAAAATTCTAGGAATTTCTAAAGGTTTCGAAGGATTTTAAATCGTTTCGAGTATTTCGAAATATTCCTAGGAATTTTTAATAGATTTAACTACAGTGAAAAGATTTCAAAGGATTTGAAAGATTTGAAGGTATTTTAGACACTCTATGCAATTTTCAAGAACTTTGAAATCCAAAATTGAATTAAAGAATGGTAAGAGCTTTAAAAACTGTCAAGGGATTTCAATAGATTTTAAAGGATTTCAAAAATTTTAAGCTTTTTAAATATATTCGTAGGACAATGCAATAAATTTAAATGGATTGAAGGGATTTCAAGAGATTTTAAAGGATTTCAAAAGAATTAAGATATTCTAAGCTTTTCAAATATATTCCTAGGACTTTGCAATACATTTAAATTAATTGAAAAGGTTTGGAAGCATTTAAACTATTTTAGGACGTTTTAAAATATTCCAAGGAACTTTATAGGATTTCAAGGATTTTAAATTATTAAAAATATATTTGTATTGTTGAAAATATTTCTAAACATTTTCAATTAGATTTAAAAAAAGGGATTTTAAAAGGTTCCAAGGTATTTTTAATAGATTTCAATATTTTCAAGAGATTATAAAAGAATCAAGTGAAAAAGTTATATATAATTTATATATAGAGGACAAAACGCTGATATTTGTATATTTATTATGTATAAATTTTTTACCTGGAAATTTTAAAGAATTTAAAATATTTTTAGATTTTTAAAAGTATTCCTAAAAATTTACAATAGATTTAAAAATAAGAAAGTGATTTTAAAGTATTTAAAATATTTAAGAATCCTGCAAAAGATTCCAAGAAATTTTTAATAGATTTAAATAATTTAGAGTGATTTCAGACGATTTTGACGATTTTAAAGATTTTAATGCATTTTAAGAATATCAAGAAAGTTTCAAGAGTTTTTCGAAATATCAAGAGATTTTAAAAGGTTCCAAGATGTTTCAAGGTGTTTTTAATTAAATTAAGTAATTAAAAGGGATTTCAAGAAATTCTAAAGATTTTAAGGCATTTGAAAATATTTTAAAGAATTTTTAATATTTTTGTGTATTTATATAAATTTTCAATATATTTGAATAAATTGAAGAAATTTCAAAAGATTAATAATAACTTAGAGTCTTTTTAAAGATTTCAGGAGTTGTCAAGGGATTACAATGATGTCTAGGAATTTTCAGAGTTTAATGTTTTTAAGAGAATTGAAAAAAAGTGTTAATGCGATATTGAAGAACTTCCTAAAATTTCAAAGTATATCAAACGATTTTGTAGGATAATTATTTTAAGTGGTTTTGAAGGCTCGCCAATTTTTCCTTAAAAAGAACAGTAGGTATCTTCAGGAATCATTTCTGCAGTGTTTCATTAAATATCTTTGGACTTTGCGAGAACAAAATGTTAACTTTGGAAATTAGTAGATTATCCCAGAAGTTCAAAATTTAAAAAAAAGCACTATGGCGGCGAATTAGACATTTTAAAAACAGCTAATTTCTTTACTTTTCAATACAATATTTTTAAATTTTGCTGCAAAAAGAAGTTTGACTTTAGGAATCATAATGATATTTAGTCAAACTTATTTGTCTTGCAAACTTTAAAAATATTTCATTGAACAAAAAAGAAATAAGCTATTTTGTAAATATGTAATAAATTCATTAAGTTAATAACAATAGAAAATTTTATTTCGTACCTCTTTTTCAGTATAAGAAAGCACGTTTCGTAATGGTTTCGTTGCATGAATTTTAGGTTATATGTTTTTGGAATACTGCATAACATTCTGAAAATTGCAGTGAATTTAAAAATGTTTGAAATAGATCATTGTCAAGAAAAAAATTTAAAGAAAAGTATTCAAATTCCGACACAAAACTCTGTGACCTTGAAACGTCAATTCGGATAATAATGATCCATTGACTAACATAGTTTCTAGCAGACATCTGGCGAAAATTCAATTTACAATTTCTGACAGAGCTATTTGTTTACATGTTTCCAAAGAAAACCTCAAATTTTTGTCAATAATATATTCAAATAATCATTTTAAGTAAGTGCGCCAAAGGTAACCATTCCAGGTCTTGACTTGACGCATGTACAATACGAAAAGATCCCAAAATTGGGATCACTGTTTAAAATGCAATTAAAATAATAAACCAGACAATAGGTTATGTTTGCAGTTCACACATTCAATCTTCAGCGGCCATATTAGATTTCCTCACCAATCGGACAACCAGGCTAATCAAAATGAAGTAGGTCGGAAAATCCGCCGAACCAATCAGATTTCCCCCAAAAAATTCAAAAAGTATACATTATTTTTTAAATATTCTTTTAATTTTAAATGGACGAAAAAAATTTTAAAAATATGCACAAACTCCATTTACTTAAAGATGGCAATTTTCTTACCTAAAGAATTTTCTCTCTCACACACACACATACACAACAAATTAATCACGCCCTCTTATATCCTCTTAAATTAAATTATGCTACAAGATGACCGTAATTCATCTTTTTATTCAGAAAATGGAGAACCTTGAAACAATCTTTTAACGGTCGTTTAACGAGGCTCGCGTTCGAGGCAATATTTTTTTCTCTGTTGATCACCTTAATCGACGTCTTTGCGAGTCTCGTTTAAGCGAACTGCGCGTCAAGATGGAAAATCAATGTTGCGCGATATTAAAATTTGACGGGTGTTGGAAGTAGGTTATATTCACGGTTCTCGTTTTCTTTCGAGATTCATCCCCTTGTAAGTGAAACCAGAAGCGAGGGTTGGTCGACACTAAATGCTTTAAAAATTTAATTCGCTTCCTGAGTTACCAGCCTGATAGAAATCACGGCAAGAATTCATTTCTTCGTCCATAAACACGCGTGCAGAATTAATTCGCGTAAAAAAATATAAAATAATTATAATAGTTTTAAAACACATTGTAAGAATTTTTTGCCAATTTTTCGGAATTTTTTGTTCGAAGGAAAAAATAAAGAAAAAGTTTGCGAATTTTCTTAGAAGCCTCTTCGTTAGGACAAAAAAGTAAGAATTAATATGTCAGCTAAGAAAAGATTTGTATTTAAAATAAAAACAGTTTAATTGAACCGAAAGATTAAAAAGGACAATTTTAACTAGTGTTGTATTTTGAAACAAGAAAGACTTTTCTGTTAAGAAAGATAATAAATTTAATCAAAAATGTTGAATTTTTCATTTAAGAAAGATAATATTTTTACAAAATAGTTACGTTTTTTTGTAAATAAATTTGCGCCCAAATAGTAAAACATTCGAATTAAAAAAAAAAAAATTATTAACCAAAAATAGATTGACTAAATTTTCATTTAAGAAAATTATTGTCTACAAAACAGTCAAATATTCTACACAAATTTTCTTACAACTTTTTTATAAAAAAGTTGAATTTTCCACCATTTAATTATGTTTTCACATGAAAGAATATTTTTGAACAATAAAAAAAACAAATAATTTTTAAGGAAGTAATTATATTTTCAACTAAAGAAATAAATTTTTCATGAAAATTATGAATCTTCAAAAAAAAAAATTTTTTTATGAAAGCAGTTCAACTTTCAACCAAAGAGATAAATAATTAACCTAAAAAGATGAATTATCAATAAAAAATATAATAGTTGATATTTCAGCTAAGAAAATATTGTTATTTGTTCATCTCTCAGAAGGAGATGAAATTTTAAAGAAAAAGCTAATTTTCAACAACAGCTACAGTTTCCATCTAGGAAGATTTTTCATTCAAGAAAATCAACCAGTTTTGTTTAAAATATTGCATTTTTAAGCAAAGCGGTTGAATTTTTAAACAAACAATTACCTTTTCAAAAGAAAAAATGAATTTTCTACAAAGTAGATTAATCTTCTACGAATAAAACGCATTTTCAACAAAAGACATATATTTTTAATAATTATTTAAGTTTTGATTCAAAAAAGTAATTTCAAGAAATAGACAATTTTCTACATAACAGTTGAATTTTCTACCAATTTGTTGAATTTTTAAAGCAAACAGACAAATTTTCTTTGAAAAAAGTTCCATTTTCAACCAACTAATGAAGTTTTCATTTCAAAAAATGTAATTTTAACAGACAATAAAAACTAATTTTCATTAAATTCGTACGATTATTAGTTGAAAAAATAATTTTTAACTAACATCATGAATCTTCAACAAAAAAATTATTTTTAAAAAAACAATTCAACTTTGTACCAATAAGTTGAATGTTCAAATCAAACAGACGAATTTTCTTTTAAAAACAAGCGAAGGAATTAATTTTTCACGTTAGACATGAATCTTCAACAAAAAATTAATTTTTAAGAAAGCAGTTCTACTTTGAAACAAAGAGTTGAATTTATAATCTACTAAGAAATATTTTCAACCAAAAATGTGATATTTCGATCAAAAAAAAAGTTTTTTAATGAAATCCAAGGAAATTCAACAAACAAAGACAAATATAAAAAAATATTTGGATTCTCAACCATAGCAGATTGAATTTCAAACAAGCAGTCGCATGTTTTTCTAGAAGAAAAATTGATTTTCTGCCAAAAAGACGAATTTTACACATAACACATAAAATTTCTAACAAATAGTTTAATTTTCAAAAAAAAAAGAATTAGTTGTCTACCAATAAATAGACATTTCCTATCAAATACATGCATTTTTATACAAATATTTTCAATTTCAACCCAAAATTGTGCAATTTCAAACAAGAAAAAGTCATTTTTGACTAATATTAAATTTCGACAAAAAAAGACAATTTTTTTAACCGAAGGGACGAATTTTCAACAGTATAGTTGAATTTTGAAAAAATCTGTTTATACACAACTTTCAACTAGAAAGTATGACTTTTCAACAAAACTATTGAATTTACAACAAAATAATTAAATTTCGAAACAACAAAAGTATGACTTTCAACCCTGTAACGGCCAATATTACAGCTGAGAAACGTTCACTATTTTCGATTTTGCTAATTTTCAGGTAGCGATCTTAGAATTCGGCAAAATTAATGCGTGCATTACATCAAAGCGGAGTCTTCCGCATCTTCCAAGGTGGTTCTGAGTTATCGTATACTTAAAAGAAACCAAGAAAATTTTTGTTGTAAAAATCGAACAGAAAACCACCATACATTGTTCCTGATTTTTTTCAGAATTTTTATTTAACGGGATCAAGGCTTGGCCGTTAAAGGATTAATAGAAAAAATATAATTTGCTAACCTAAAATTTAAAAGTACACTTTTTAACCGAAAAGAATGAAATTTTAATTTGAATAATTAATCCTAGAAAAGCGGGAAAAGGGGACAAGACCCTACGAAAAACTTTATTTTTGATTGATTATACTCTAAAGAATAATATTTTAAATAAATATAATCAAGTTCATTTTAGATCATTTTGAAATATTGTATTCGAAAACTGAAATTTAGTTTTGCAATTGAGTTAAATAAAAAATTTATAATGAAACATTTCTACTTCAAGTTTCGCTTGTTCCTATTAACAAACTCTATCAGTAATAAAAACAAAATTCTGTCCTGAGTTAGTTTACGATCCACGTAAAAATTTTTTATAATCTCCATCTCCTCGAAACAAGAGATAAGAGATACATGTTGTAATTGAGGTTAAAAATATGAACTAAGCATCAGGCTGTTTTTAACAAATTATAAAAGCGAAGTACACAAAAGAGTGGCAAAATCACCAAAAAACTGAGTCAGATCTTTGTATTAGGGCTACAATGGAGCATTTTAGACAAAAGGAAGATTTCATGAAGAATTGACATTTTTGGTTTTAAGGGTAGCTTTCGGGGACTTATGGGGGTGTTTTAGGGGCGTCGAACCTATATATCTGATACATGAAATTCTTCGTTGGATATTTCTAAACAATCCACTATTCTTTCCCGTCACTTTTCTAAAACCCTAAAAAATTATTCCAAATACTCAAGAAAGTGGGTTTTCCTTATGCATGTTACATGGAAAACTTCAAATCAAAACCGGCACCTGTTAAAATCAAAATTAAAGAAAAAATAGGGAATTTCTTTTTTTGGATTTGGAATTAAATGGGGGCATGACAAAAAGTGCATCTTCACGTTAACTTCCTGGTACGTTTGTTCTTAACGAATGGATGGTTCAGTGACACTGACATGTTGGTAGTATGATAATCATGATCTAAAAGCTAGTATAAGATATAAATCAAATGATAAATGTTATGTATTTTAATTAAAGCAAAGTTTGTTAATTATGACTTGAGGAATAACCCAGTGGGCACTAATATCGCAAGACGTTTTTTAAATGTCCTAAGAACGTCCTAAGTCAGGCTTAATAACGTTCCAAGAACATACAATGTTCCAAAGACGCTCTTAGGACGTATTTGGAACATTGTACGTTTTTTAACGTTATTTGCCCTGACTTAGAACGTTTTTTTTTTTTTGGCTGTTCTAAAAACGTCTTTTAAACCTTACGTCCTAAAAACGTCGTCAAATTTCCTGCCCACTGCGAACAGGATGATTTAAAGAATCAGAGCTTTTGACGAAAATGGAAGTTCATCCTGCTTAAATTCTGGAAGGCGACTTGTTCCTAAAACATCATTAAAAATGCCTTTTGCAACGAATGGGGTAGTCCATAGCGTATCAAATTATTCTCCTTAAAATTAATTTTCCTTAATCCTGTCACTGATGTTTTTCTTTACGAATTCTCTGACCGGTTAATATGATCGCTCATAATGAATCATTATAAAAAAATGCTCTCCAGAATACCTACTCAACGAAAAAAAGCGCCGGCTGACATTTCACCTCTCTATTTTGCACACTATTTGTTGTGACACACGAAAATTCACCGACTCGCTTGTCGCTGCTGAACACTCTCCCAGCTTGAGAGGCGCGCGTCTAGATGGCATCTCTGGCCATATCCATCTGGCAGGATATTCCGACGGGTTATCCCTAGAATAACCCGGGACATAAATGGGGTCAAATAGAATATCCCGGGATATCCTATTGCTGTGAGTGGTTCATAACACTGTTCCATATTTGAGAAATAACTGTTCTAAAACTGTAATAGAATGTTTATAGAACTGTTATAGAATTATTCTAGATTTCTTACAATGCATCGTACAGAAGTTCTAGAATTGTTACAGATCGGTTGTCACAGCATTCTAGATCTGTTAAAGATTTGTTATACAACATTTTTAATTGTGTTCTAGAATTGTTCTAGAACTGTTACAGAATTGTTCTAGCGTACGGGGGATGACATAGTTACTCGCATGTTCGTAACCTGTTACTAACCTGTTCTAGAAGACGTTCTTTTGTGTTCCTGAACACTCGCAGATCTGTTCTGTATCCATGTTTTCTGGGATACATAGTTTACAAGAAAATCTATCGAGGCTTGAAGGGCCTGCTTCCAGCTTTTGCTGGAGTCTGGGAATAGGCAGTGGTCAACTGGGCAGCTATAGATAAAAGTAATGGGAAATCCAGACGTGAGCGACTCTCCTGGTGTTTTGCTTTTTCTGATCTTGCTTCTAATAAGATGCATTAGGCTTCTTTTTTCAGCTACACTAAATTATAGCTCGGCGAGCCTCGCGAGAGCAATATATGTATTCTTCCACGCGAGTGCAGCTGGACGTCTGTATCTCACGTTTCAATATATCTCAATTATATCGTAAATAAAATATGACTGCTAGTTGCGTGCGCCCGGTAAATTGGCAGCTGAGGTGTCCGTTAGTGAACCTGTTCTCTTTAAGTTCTTCCTCTCACCTTTTACCCCTCCCCCCTCGCTCCCCACCCCCAGCAATCACTATCCCACTTAAAATGCTTGTACTTACTGCTTCTGCTTACCTTTTATGCTTCTCTTGCTCTGGCCCCTTTAACTAATCATTCGATCCTTCTAATCTTTTGTTGAATTATTTAATCTTGATTGAAGCATTTACTCAAATCGTCTTTACCATTGGGGCCCTCCAGGAACTGCAAAACTTGAACTTGAAGAATTCTTATTTTTTCCCCTATTTTCAAGAATCTGTAGATTCTCTGAGTAGAATTGTGACACAATTTTCCACTGTTTTGATTGGAAACGATTAAACCGGAACCAAAAGTAATCAAAAGCACAAGCGTGTTGAAAAGTTACTTTTTTAGCTGAAAATTGAGGTATATAATTCATTTCTTTGGTGGAAAATTCAACTATTTGGTTAAAAATTGATATTTTTTGTGAAAAGTGAATTTTTTTGGTAGAAAATTAATATTTTAGGTTAAAAATTCATTTTCTTGGATAAAAGATGAATCTTTGTTGTTAAAAATTGATTTATTTTGTGGAAAATTCGTCTTGCTTGTTTAAAAACATTTTTAACTAAATGTTTAACTAATTTGTGTTTAATTTAAAATTTATATTTTTAAAATTCAACTTTTTTTTGATTCGTATACATATTCAGTTGTAAATGTGTGTTTTTTGAGAAACATTAATATTCTGGATTAAAAATGTATTTCCTTAGTTAAAAATTCAATTATTTCGTGGAAAATTCATTTTTTAGATAAAATTTTATTTTATGTTAGATAAGTTATTTATTTATAAAATACGATAAGTTTTAATTGTAACGCATCAAAATTGTAAAATTTTAAATTGTGAGTATTTAGAATTGAAAAGTTTGAAATTTTTACAATTTAAAGTTGAAAATTTTGCAAGTCTAAATCTTTAAAATAAAAAATTCTCCATTTTTAATTTAGGTTGGAATTTTCTTCAATTTGAAAGCTTAAGAATTACAAACTTAAGCTTTGATTTCGAAAATCATTAAAACTTAAAAATTTACATTCACATATCTTTAAAATTGAAGAGTTTTTAATTGTAACAATTCAAAACAGAATAATATATTAATTGCATATCGTGAGAAACAAATATTTTCATTTGTAAATCTGCCAAATTGAGCTTAAAAAATGTTTTAAATTTTACAGCTTTAAACCATAAATTTCGATAATTAAACAATTTACATCGTGATTCTTTTAAAATCCAAGAATTTTTAATTTTTTCTTCAAAACTGCAGAATTTCAAATTGTAAATGTTTCAAATTGAAGAGTTTTTAATTTTAACAATTTACAATACAAATTTTCTGTAATTCTTATGGGTTACATGCAAAATTTCTTCTTTTATTAATTAATTATCAACTGAATTAATAATTAGGTAATCAATATATATTATATAATTATAATATAATAATTGAACAATAGTCAATTATTAATTTTCAACTTTATTTTTGGTTACTAAAACCATAAAACTTGATAAATTTGTTTTTTTACATCTATTGAATTCAAGATTTTTTATTTTTAACTATAATACTATAGAACTCTAAATTTCAATTCTTTAAAATTGAAGAGTCATTAATTTTTAGAACTAAAAATTGAAAATTATGCAAATGTTAAGTTTTAGACTTAAAATTATGTTATTTCGATGAGTTACATTCGAAAATTCTTTAATTTGGAAGACGTAGAATTTAAACTCTGACTCTTGATCTTGCATAATCATTGCAATTTAAGAGTTTTAATTTATACATTTTTAAATATCAGAGTTTTCATTTGCAAATCTTGAACATTCAGTTATTGAAAAAATTCAAAACTGCATTATTTTAAATTAGTGACATAGAAAATCAAATCCCACTTGAACTTATTAATAGTTTTTCTGATTCTAATTCCTGCTGGGATAAAATCTGAAATTCAATTTAAAGTTACATATTACTGAAAGCCGATGTAACTATTTTTTAAATAATAATTATATTTTATGGTACTTTAAATTGAAACCTTTTTTCTTATTTTATAATTAGACCTTCTAGCGTGGGAGGTGTAGTCTGGCCCAGAACTTACACTGATCAGCTATCCAAATGCAAAAAAAAGTTCCTCCATTTCGTGCAGCACACTTATTGAAAATATTTTTAGACATTCACAGGGTGTCTAAAATAATAGATAATAAAAAATTCACACTATAAACCGAGCCTTTTTTTCTCATTACCTCGAGAGTCTGATCTAGTCCAGATGTGGCACTGATCAGCTAAATATACTTTTAGTGAAGTAATGTAGTGTAGTAGCTTAAGGGAAAATTAGTAGCTTAAGGGAAAAGCACCCGACCGTCAATCGTAAGTTAGGTGGTTCAGTTTCCAGCGGAGCGAAGGAGATCTTTTTAGAAAACATTTAATTTAAAACAATGTTTACAATTTTTTTTAAGTCTTTCAACAAAAAAAGGGTGTCCAGTCAACAGCTGTCCAGCTTTTAACTGGTGTCTGAACAGCAAATACATATATGCTGATCAGACCTTCTAGCTTGAGTAGTGCTAGTAAAATATCAATTGCTCTGATATTTTTATAACTGTCAAATAAAAAAGAACGAATTTAACCAAAAAAATGCCCCCGAGCCTAGACACACTACCTCCAATGACAATGAAGTGCTCACATAATGCATTATGCAGAATGGATACAAAATTACTCAATTTCTCACGATAATCGAGAAATTTTCTACAACACCGCTTTCAGGAAGACTTAAACTTTTTCCCCATTATTTTCGCTTTATTAACGCCCTTTGTGTCGCGTCGTCGTGCATGCGCGCAATGTTAAGGTCCGATAACGGGGAATCCCGTAAAAAAATGGATATGGGGACGTGAGGGTCAGCCCTGGCTTAAGAGTTCAAGCGAATACAGACGGACACCTGGTATCATGATGCGTAATAGCCGCATAAATTCCAAGTAATAGACGATGCTCGTACGCCTTTTGGAAAATAAAAATTCAAAAAAGTGGCCAACTACTCATCATCCTAGAGTGAATCGTTGCATAGCGAGCCTCTAACAGTTTCCTGCAACAAGTTATAAATAAACTCTGAACTTTAATTTATTACAACGTAATGATTATTACTCATTTTCATTTTTAAGATTAAGTTTACATTTTTTTAATACACAGTCTTTGACTTTACTCGAAGTTCAATACGGGCATAAATTACTTAAATTTGGGGGGGGGGGCATTTTTCTGTTGTCTTACAGGGGTTGTACATAATCGATACAATACATAATTCGACCATTTCTTACGTAAAGGATCGTACTTAAATTACGTATGAGCTGATAAGGGAAAGAAGGGTTGAGATTTTTTGTTATGATTTTTTAAAGTAGGGGGTGGGGGGTCCTTGATTTATGTACGTAATTTTTGAAACTTCGCAAATTAATTAAATAACTCGCAGTTATTGTACAGAAATTTATTATAAAATTAACTTTACACACCAAACAAAATAATAACAATCTTTCAAAATTTCAGGGAATTGTATTGGTCAGTTCCTTAAATAACTGTCTGGTATAGAATAAATTTGAAATTTGTCAATTATAATTTTAAAATTTGTTTATTTCGCTTCTAAAAGATTCTAGCTTTAAAATGTTACAAGTTTAGAATTTTGGTCTTTAATTATTATAGGTCAGAGAAAATGAGAAATTCGTCAGGGAAAAATTAAGGTATTTTTAAATTGAAGTTCTGCGTCCATCCTGATATGATATTCTTTTGAGAAACTTATTTGCTTTGTATTTTTATTTCTTCTTTTTCGGTTGCTCTCTTTAAGATTATCTTTTTAATTATAAATTTGATTATTCTTTTAAAAATTAAACAATTTTATTAAAAATTCATCATTTTTTGTTGATAATTTCACTATTTGGTGAAAATTAGAATTTTCGGGTTGAAAATACAACTACATCCATAGAAAATATACTTTTTTATAAAAAAAAAACAACATATTTTGGAGTTGAAAAGTCAACTGAAACCTTTTTCCATAAAAAATTCAACTATTTTTTAAATATTTCTCTTTTTAATTTAAAAATTGATTTTGTTTTAAAATTTTCCATTTTTTATATTTCAATTGTCTTGTCAAAAATCCAGCTATTTATTTGTAAAAAATTTACTTGTTTAAAATTCATATTTTGGTGTTGAAAAGACAGCTGAAATATTTTTTTAAATAAAAATTAAACTATTTTTCTGAAAATTTGTCTTTTTGATTAAAAAATGTATCTACTTTAGTAGAAATTGCATCTTTCTTAAATAAGAATGCAACTGTTTGTTTAAAAATTAAAACATTCTGTTAATATATCATATTTTTTATCGAAAATTAAACAATTTCATAGAAAACTTTCTTGTTGAAAATTCATATTTTGGTGTTAAAAAGTCTACTAAAATATTTCATTGAAATCTCAACTATTAAACATGTAAAATAACCTTTAATGCTAGAAAAGTTTTTTTAAAAATGATAATGGCCAGGGAAAATAAAAAAATTGGCCAATGAAAAATGAAAGAATTTAAATAATGGAATTTTGACCCTGCAAAGCATCGTAAGTACTTTATTTGATATAAATATAAATAATCTTTTTAAACAGCTATGCGTCAGCTATTATTTTCTAAGCGAAATTTTTAGTTTTTTGAACAAATATATTAAAAGTGTTAAAAATCAACTTTAATATTTATTTAAACTATTATTGTTTAGACTCTAAATGATCAAAATTCCTATTTATCTTAGGGTTTGCAATCTAAGATACTGTATTTTAAATTTTAATTGAAATTTTTTTTTCAAAGCCCAATAATATAAAACATAATATTCCAATATCTTTATGATTATTTAAATATAATCATTAAAAAAAATTTGTATTCGTTAATTTAATTTTAATAATATATTTTCTGTTAAAAAATTTACTAATAAACTTCAGTTTGAACATTTATCTTTGTTTTTACTAAAAATAGTATTATTCGATTCAAAATTGAACTGTTTTGTTGAAAATTAATTAATTTTTTCGAAAAGTCATTCTTCTTTTGGGTAAAAAAGATTTGGTCAAAAATGCATGTATTTTTTTTAAAGTCCTTCTTTAATCGTAAAAAAATTAATCCTCTTAGCTGAAAATTTAACTTCTAAATAATTGTATGTATTATGTTGGAAATTTGACTTTTTTGGTAGAAATTGTATTTTGTTGATAAAAATACAACTGTATGGTTAATATTCAATATGCTTTAATTGAGGATTTTAGCATTTTATTGAAAATTTTCTTGTTGGAGATTCATAACTTTAGTGGAAAAGTCATATGTTTAGTTGAAATTGGAACTACTTTGGTAAAAATTAATACAATTCTCTCATTTCTCGAAAAATTGTTGTTTTTTTTTTTTTAATTGAAAATAAATTTTTTATATACAAATATAGCTATTCTACTTTTGGTAAACAATTTAACATTTTCAGTATCAAAATTCAACTATTTGGATGAATATTTAGGTAATTTGTTAAAAATTCGATTTTCTTTATAGAAACCTAATATCATTGGTTGAAAATTCAAGTAATTGATAAGGAAATGTATTTGATTTGAAAGTTCATCACTTTTTGGTAGAAATTCCATCTTTTCAATTTAACGGTTTTCATTTAAAACGAAAATATAAACTTGACTTAAACATCTACTATTATATTTTTTTATTGAGAATTCATCTTTTACCTTAAAACTTCAACTACTTATCGAAATTTGAACTGCTTGCTTAAAAATTCATTTTTTTTTTTGTTCGTTAAATATTCCTAATGTTTTGTGGAAAATTCATCTACTTAGTCAAAATCGAACTTTGTTTTAGACAATTAATTGTTTTGTCTTTAAAATTCAAGTGTCTTCTCGAAAATTCGTTTTGTTTTTAATTAAAAATTAATATTTGGAAATAAAAATTTAACTATTTCATTATTGGTTAAAATTTTGAACTCTTTTAGTTTCAAAATTTAACTATTTGGTTGAAAATTGCCGTATTTATTAAAAAATCATATGTGGTGGAAAATTAATCTTGTTGGTTGAAAATTCACCTTTATGGTTAAAAATTCAATTTTCGCTGAAATTAAATCTTTTTGGGTTCAATTCAACGATTTTCGTATTTAAAAGTACAATCTTTCTTTGACTGGGTAGACAACTGTTACATTTTTTGTTTTGTTACATTTTTTGTTTTGTTGATCTTTTCAAGTTATAAATCCGACAACTTAGTCCAAAGTTGAACTAATTTGATAATTCATAAAAATCAGTAATACGAAAACAACTTAAACGGAAAAAATTATGAAACACAGGGTGGGGAAGGGGACAAAATTTACGGACCCTAATAAAGGTGGGTACGTGTTTAAAAATTTAGGAAAAAATCTGTGTGTAATTTATGCACGTTCACAGATGTATCGCGACCTTTTTCACTTCTTGCCTGACCCAATCGCGGGCTACTCTACTGCGTCCTCTGCAGTCCTATACTATTTAGTAACATCAATATAAATTCTACTGTGAGGCCGTTTAAAGGACGTCATACTGCCAGAGAAGGAGGGGGGGGGGGGGGGGTTGAAGATTGAACTGTTTTTCTTAATTCGTTTTTTCTGTTAGCAGAATATTAATTATCTTAACTGAAAATTTTAGTAATCTGTGTTTGGCTGAAAATTGATAGTTGTGAGTTGCAAATTCAACTATTAAATATTCTATTTTTTCTGTTAGAAAATTCAACTACTTTGTTCAACAATACTTTTTATTAAATATTCAACTAATTTTGGTTGAAAGTCGAACTTTTTTGTTATAAATTTATTTTTTTGTCGAAATTTGATAATTTTACATGAAAATTTATCTATTTTTAACAAATTTATTTATTTTTTTATGAATGCAACTATATTCTGATAGTCATCATTTTTCATCGAAAATTTAACTGTTTTGTTGAAGATTCCTATTTTTGAATAAAAAAATCGTTCTTTTAAATGAAAAATTAAGCTGTGTTTTAACAAGTTTGTCTTTTTGACTTAAAAATTCAACTCTTTATTTAA
Source organism: Belonocnema kinseyi (assembly GCF_010883055.1). Classification (NCBI taxonomy): domain Eukaryota; kingdom Metazoa; phylum Arthropoda; class Insecta; order Hymenoptera; family Cynipidae; genus Belonocnema; species Belonocnema kinseyi. The sequence goes on from NC_046664.1 coordinate 28,689,028, forward strand.
AAATTCAAGGGTTCGTAGTAGAAGCTTAAAACTTCTTTGTTTGAAATTCATACCTTTTGGTAAAAAATTAACTATTTGTGTAGAAATTCAACTATTTCGTTGAAAATTTCGCTCTTTTAATTAAAAATTCAATTATTTGGTTGTAAATTTAAATGTTTATTCTCTTTTTTGATAAAAAATTAAGCTGCACTGTTAAAAATAAACTTATTTTGTTAAAAATCCCAATACTTTGTTATAAATTCTTTTTTTTTGTATAAAATGAATCTTCTTCAATGAAAGTTAAACTGCTTGGTTGAAAGTTAAGTTTTTTTGTTCAAAAATCATTATAATTATTTAAAATCCTTTTCTTTATTTAAAAATAAATCTTTTTTTTGAAAATTCGTCTTTTAGCGTTTAAAATTTTTCTCTTTTGGTAGAAAGTTAATTTTTTTTATCAAAAGTGAAGCTGTTTGATTATAACAAATAATAATATTTTCTTTGAGGAATTAACTAGCTAGCTAGAAATTCGTTTTCTTTTTAATTAAATTTCATTTTATTTTAAATGGAAATATTTTTCAAGTGAAATGTCAAATATTACATTTTTCATGAGAAATAATATTTTTTGTTTAAATTTCACAGTTTTTGGTTAAAAATTAAAACCTCTGTAATGTTTAAAAGTCAAGTGAAAGTTTAAAATTTTGTTTGTTGAAATTCCAGATCTTTGTTTGAAAAGTCTTCTTTTTTATTTAAAAACGTGACTGTTTTCCCGAAAATTGATATTTTTTGTTGGAAATTCGTCTCTTTCTTTTGAAGTTCAACTATTTAGCTGTAGATGCTACTGTTTTGTTGATAATCTTGTTGCTGTTGAAAATTGAACTATTTGGTTAAATATTTACCTTTATTCTTTGAAAATTCATGTTGTCTGGTTCGAAAGTTAATTGTTTCTACAGAAATCGACTTTTCAGCTGGAAATCTCAAATTTGTTTTTCAAAATGTATCCCTTTTTGTAGAAAATTAACTTTTTTTGGTTGAAAATTCAACTGTTTTTTTGAAAATGTAATATACTTCAACTTAAAATCATAGACGTTTCATATTGCATTGGGTTTAATATGGTAAATTTATATCAATTATATTCAAAGTAATGTATTCGCCTATTATTCAAATCAAATGAAATCTTTAACGACTAATTAACGACATTCACTATTTTCGATTTTTCTAATTATTTGGTCATAGGCTTAGAATGCCGCAACATCAATGCATGCATTAGATCAAAGTGAACTATTCCGCATCTCGTGAGGTTGTTTTTATCTATTATATACCCAATAGAAAGCGAGAAATATATAAAAAATGAAGAAAAAAAACTGGTGTAAAAATCGATCAGAAAATGACCATACATTGTTCCTGAATTTTTTTAGAATTTGTACTTAACGGAATCTACGCTTTATCTTTCAGGGGGTAAAATAGGAGGGGTTGGCAAATTTTTTAAAAAAATTGCGTGATTTTTAAACAGCCCCTTATTCGAATATTGTATGTCGTTTTATTTCATATCTCCTGTCATTTTTATGAAATATCATTTCATCAGATAACTATAGAATGATAAAAAAAATCTTTCTTATGAAAAAAATGAAAATGAAATTCACAGTATGAGTGAAAATAGTAGATGCACCCCCAATAATAATTTAAAAGTGAAGTCCACCTTAGATCGTTGGTGTCAAGGTATAAACCGTTTATGCCCCAGTCACACCCCCTGACTATGAAACCACTGCGAGGGTTACTTTCCGGCACCCAGTAAAATTAAATAAAACCCACCTCCTCGGGGAGAGAGTTACTTGGGCAAAGAGCCGCGTACGAAGACTTCGAAAGCCGTTTCGCCGTTCCGCGCTTTATTTTCCGTTAAAGCGACAAGTTTAATATCCTAACTCCTTGGTAGGGGTGAAGCGAGAAGATGCCCCTAACTCAAGCCTGTGGCACGAGGTGAAACTTTAATACAATTTCATTTGCCGCGGCGCTGACAAACTCCTTCCCTCGTTCGTTCAACCCCACTCCACCCTTCTTGTTACAGAAGGAAGACTATTTATAATCATAACTCTCGGGAAATGCTTTCTTCGTCTCGCGACAACCACCAGGAAGAACAACCAGACTCTCTGAGTGCTTCTCTTCCATTGCACTCGAGCGATCTCGGAAATTTTAGAAAATTTCAAACAGGAAGGATATGATTGGAAAAATAAGGGTAACGGATGGCGGGGCTGAGTGGGACATGTCTCTAGATTTTTTCACGAGATTACACGAGGGAATTATGTAGATAACCTTAAAGTATCGATGCGATTCCATTTTTGCACTTACATGCACCTCAGGTCTCAGAGGCCACTGTATATACGAGGGTAGTTCAATAAGTCCTTAGAATGAAGTATAAAAACAATTTTTTTGGGTAAATTTTTTTTTTATTTTTCAACATAATCTCCTTGGAGCTCTATACACTTGGTCAATCGCTTTTCAAGTTTTTTTAATCCTTCAAAAAATTGCGTTTTCGGAATTTCCTCAAAATAAGCACTTACAGAGGCAATGACGTCTTCGTTGTCTGGAAATCTCTGTCCACCGAGCCAATTTTTCAAGTTTGGAAATTGAAACGAAGCATGTGTGAACTCGGGCGTTGTCGTGATGAAAGAGAATTTTTTTTCTCGCCAAATGTGGTCGTTTTTTTTTTAATTTCTTCTTTCAGCT
>NC_046664.1:28691827-28693780 GCF_010883055.1 Belonocnema kinseyi
TATATCTAGTCGGGAGTGGTGCTGATTGAAAACAGATGATTTGGAGCGATTCGCGCGCCATCTGTTGGTCATTCTAAGGACTTATTGAACTACCCTCGTACCATAAACCCTATTTTAATTTAAAGATTTTTTTTGTACAATTCAATTTAATTGATTAAATTATTAATTGCTATTTTTTAAAGTTGAACTGCGTGTAGAATTGTTTGCACCGGCTGTTTACGAACCTAGATACCATCTACCTGGTTGTGTAAAACGAAAGGGAATCTTATCCATACGTCTAGCCAGAATCCTCTTTTAGGACTCACATTGGTAGTTCCCATCCAGGATCCTCTTGCAGGACTTTTATCTTTAAGTAAACGTTGAATACGAGCATTATGGTTCCTCTTTTCATAAAAATTAAGAGAACAATAGGATGATTGTGATCAGTGATTGTTAATTAGATTTAATGTTTGTTGATAGTTTGACAGTGAAGAAATTCCTAATCTAAAAATCAGGTTATTTTGTTTATTAAATATGATAAATTTTAGTGATTCTGTTAGGACTTATTCGTTTTTGGGAAGCATAAATAGTTAGAACCAACCAATCCCAGATAATTGAGATAAGTGCCACGTTACAATAAGTATATCTCATTAAATAAGTAAATAAGTTTTTGTTATCTAACTTATACCAGCATATGAAGGGAAATTATAATAAGTACGAAATTAATAAATTTCATTAACTTTCATTATTATTTATCTTTCACAAATACACCAGTGGAAAAAGCCCTACATATCAGAAGCATGGGGCGGTCTGAGAGACCGCACTTCCATACTAATTTCTAACTTTTGGCTCGAACGAAGGATAATCAAGACGTAAAATTTTTCTGGGATTCAATTTTGTTTGTGTTGACATCTTGCGGTTTAAATACTTTTAAACAAATTGAAACAAAAATATAAAATTATGACGCTCCCGTGGATGTGCGGTCTAACGGACTGCCTACGAGAAGCTACTACTACCCGTGCAGAAATTCCAATTTGGATCTGATCAGGGCCAGATCGGGCAGAGTTTGGCCCAAATCAGGCTATCTAGGTGGGGCCAGACTCGAAATGAAACGCGATGCCCGATCGGGGCCCAAGCGCTGCGCCCAGAGATAACCATACCTGGCCCCGATCAGGCCCATATTAATGAATTTTTCTTATTCTTAATTAAAAGGGATTCTTAAAGAAAATAATATTAAAATCAAATATATCATCTCCTTAACTGAAATTTGAGAATATTTCAGCTTATCTAACAGATCGCGATATGAAAAAATTGGAGCATGTCAGACACTTTTTTTTCGAGCAAACGGAAAAAGTCAAACGACGCAATATAACAGTCAGCATTTGTGTATGATAAACCATTTAAGTATGTTGCAATATATTTTTGGTTTTAATTTCTAAATTGATGTTGCTTTCAATTTCTATATTGAACTTAATTGTGGAAAGTTATTTTGAAATAAGTGGATTATTATATCGCACTGGCTCTTTAAGTTATTTTTACAAAAGCAAATATAAAATAACCTCATTTCGAGGTTAGGTTTCATCTTAACATTCTTAATAAATTTACTTATTATAGTCTTCAACACGTAATTCAGGAATATTTTGAGGTATACTATACCTACGCACTCGTCTTGTGCTCACTTTTGTCATGTTTTCCTACTTATTTTGTCACTTTTACAAATAATAATTGAAATATTTTTGACGCTTGACACTTTACATTAAAACATTTGTTCGATTTGGAGTTAACCCACTTTAGTCCCCGAAATTAATGGAGAGCCATCTACTCGCAAGCTTGGCTGATAAGCCGGGGTCTAGAGGGGGCCAAATTTAACAACCACAAAATTATGTGCCCGATCTGGCCCAAATCAGAAATAAAGCAAACATTTGGCAATTTCTGCACGGGTAATGGTAGTTTCAAGGATAATAGGAATTTCGC
>NC_046664.1:28693790-28706929 GCF_010883055.1 Belonocnema kinseyi
CTTTGAGATCGCATATTCATACTTAGAAATTAAAAATGAAACGAAATCTTCTGATTTTTTAAAATATTTTAATTGCAGCTTCAAATGAAACGAATCGCTTTAAATTGCAATAAAAGTGTATGTGTTCGGGGAATTCCGAAAATAAAGGTTATCATCAAACTGTCATGGCCGATTAAAAAAAATGTCAATTTTTGTATATATTAACAAAATTCTTTTTTAAATGTTGACATTCCTTTGTGTCGTTTTCTAATGTATGCTTAGATTTGTGTAAATATACCCAGCAAACATAAATAACTATCCAAGAAAAAATCTTCAATACCAACGCAAGTGTTTAAAAATATATTCTCATAAATAATTAATTTAACGGAACTAGTTTCATAAGGATTGGCAGTGATTCGTTACTTGATTCGAACTAAATGTTAACCATTTATGAACAATTTGATTTTGATTAATTAAATGATTAACAGTTAATGAATTAATAATTATTTTCGTGAACGAATTTTATAAACAATTATATATATATCTGGTATTCATATTGAAATAAATCGATTTTTCTATGGAGTATTTCATAATATATTACTTGCCAATAAAACGTATGATTTATTCATCAAATGAAAATTAATAATTCTGCAAAGAATCTTAAATAAAAAAGTCACTCTATGACTTTTTTTGGAACTAATCTACTGTAAGTAAGTTACTTCTAAACTTTCACGGTCATTCCGATAACAATAAGCAATTTGTATTGTTAACAAAACTTGTTTTTCATGGAATTAATAGTTAATTATTCAGCAATGACTTCTTGCCATGTCTAGATAATATTTGATCATTGTTTAAACAAAAACCTTATTAACAAATGACTTATTTGGCTATTTTCCAGCAGTTAATTTTTTTCTACAAAATCAAGGTTCAATAACAATTTTTTTAACTTTTTTGAAGCACACTGATAATGGTTTACTATTGTTATTGCCATTATTATTACTGAATATTGATAGCAATTGATACATTTTTTAAGAAACTAAAAAAAGTTCAAAAATTTGTAATTAACATTTTGATTTTTGTTAATAAACAAACCTTAAATGCTGAACACTAGATTAATAATTGGCTGTCAATTCCGTAAAAAAGCATAATTTTAATTATAAATAAAGACAATGATAAAAATATTGCTTAAAAACTTTTAGCAATGACATTTTTTGTTTTTTTATAACAAATTCAATAGCTTTTTAACATTAATTTTGCTATTGGAAATCTTTTTTGGATAGTTGCTTCATGTTTCTGATGTACTTTTTAATGAACTAATGCATTTTTTAAAACTTTTTTTCTTTAATCGCTTGCCAACAAAAATTAAACATCTTATTTTGTTCCAAATTAAAGATAATTTTGCGAAGAAAACAATGAAAAATCTCGCAAATTTTTTTTTAAGAGAAATCTATTATGACAAAATATGAGATTATCAGTGGCCAGTTTTACCAGTGTGTCCCGATTAGCCCCAAGCTTGGTCTTTTTTTAACCCAATTTCAGCACGTCCAGAGCTATTATTACAGAAAATTCGGTGATACTATCCCTTCAGGGCTGTTCTTAACCGGTTAGTCTGACCGAAAATTCCATAATACTAGAAAATATTTTGTTTACTTTGGGATAAATGAAAGTAACAAAATTATTAGTAATAAATTTAAAAAAGTGTTTTTGATTAAAAATCGTTAGCAGCTAATATAGAAAAGGCAATGCAATTGTAAAGTTTATAAAAATTGACAATCCACCTCTTGAAATAAAATAAAAAACGCTTTTTCATAATTACTCGAGAATTTTTTGGATACGTAACAGTTATTCCAACTAACCCTTGTGGATCAGAGAAAGTTTAGGAAACTTTAGGAAAAAGTAATATTTTTCATCTTTATGGGGTCATTTAAGGCTGGAAATTCTTCAAAGAAGAATAAAATCACCTTTCATAACTTTAGATTTTGTATGCATACAAAAAAAAATAGTTTCAAGTTTAAAACAATAAACAACTATTTAATAATAATTAAAAATTGTTTAAGATTGAAATGAAATGTACTATCTACTGAATAATGTTATGCAACGAAATCAGAGATTAAAAAATTCACCCTTAAAAATTGTATTTTCAAACTATCACCTTTTTATTTCGATAGAGACAAAATATAACAAAAGGAAAAAGTTCACTAAAAAAAAAATTAATAAATAAAATTCTCTCAAATGTTCCTTATACTTTCTTCATTTTTTAATAGATTTTAGGGAACCAACATGTTCTGAGATAAATTTAGATCTCATAAGGGATTATTTATAGGAAAACCAAAAGATTTGAATTATAGAATCGTATGCTAATTAAAATTCACATAGTACCCGCAATAACAACCATTTATATTTAAAAAAAGTTACTTTATCTAATTTTGCATTCATTGGCGAAAAATTTATAAACGCATAAAATATGTTTTTTATAACAAGAATAAAGAAGAAATTAAATCAAAAATTAGCTGATTCCAATTTTCTTGTTGTTAATTAAATAAACCTCCTAAATATTTCCAACCAGTGCTCCAATTATAGCACTTACATTTCCCCAATTGCAATTATAAATTTTATTGAAATCTCTAATTTAAGAAAAACGATCTATTTAAATAAACTTTAAGAATTAAAATTTGTAAATCTTAACTCTCTGTGTATAAACTTACACCTTGAAATAAATTTTTTTCACAATTTGCACAATCACAGAGTCAAATTTAGAAAGTTTTATTTTAATGTGTATTCAAAATTGAAATTTTATATATTAGAAAAATAATCCACTTTTTTTCTTTATTTCTTTAAAGTAATTAGAATAAGAAAATGATCATGCCGGTAAATACTTCTTTGAATCCCTTTTTATTGCCAGATTTTGAAAACAATCCGATCCAACTTCTTTAAGAGAGAAGCATATAACGATGTCCTTTTTATGCATACCTTTCTTCTGCTGGACCAGTGAAAAAATCCAGAGCATAATTATTCTTTTTAAAAATTATTATTAATTATTTATAAATTGAAAAAATTTATTAAAAAATGATTCACATATATCATAATAACTTTTTTGTATAGGTAAAGAGGGTTTCGCTTTTTATAACACAGTTACTGCACATTTTGAATTATAACATTTTGAAAAACTTATTTTAAAATCAGCTCCTAAAAATAAAATTATTTTCATTAACTGAAAACTTAGAAAAATTAATTATAAAATTTGTAAAATATAAAATATTACAAAGTTACTCAATGGCGAATAACAAAATATATTACATATTTTATGTATGGCATCTTCCTCACAATACTTTTCCTATCTTGGTAACGAGGGTGTCATTTTTCATAACCCAGTTTATGTACAACCATGTGATAAACATATTTTTAAAAACTACTTGGTTGACATTATAATTAAATTATTTGTAAATTAATATAGAAAAATATGTATGTCCTTCTGGCAAAATTATTTCTTTTTAGGTAGCAGGGTGAAATTAAACAAATAAAATGTTGAAAAACTTATTTGAGTATTAGGTGCTGAAAATAAAATAATGTTAATAAATTGAAAACTTGGAAAAATTAATCTTTCAATTTTTCAAATATAAAATATTGCAAAGATACGCAATGGTCAATACAAAAAATTATTTACATATTTTATATATGGCATCTTCCTTTAGAATACCTTTCCTGTCTACGTAACGAGGGTGTCATTATATTATAACCCAGCTATTGTACAGCCATATGACAAAATTATTTATGTATTAGGCCCTAAAAATAAAAAAATTGAAAAATTAGAAAAACCTGTTATAAAAGTTCTAATAAATAAAATATTAAAAAGGTTCTCATTGGTGACTAACAAAATTATTTACATATTTTATAAATAGCATCTTTCAGGTAATACCTTTCTTGTATAGGTAACGACGGTGTCATTTTTTAAAACCCCGTTTATGTACAACCATGTGATGAACATATTTTTTTTAACTACTTGGTTGACATTATAATTAAATTATTTATAAATTTGAAGAATACGTATATCCTTCTGCCAAAATTATTTTTTAATACGTACAAGGGTAAAATTGTTAAAAATAACATTTTTAGAATCTTATTCAAGTATTAGGTCCTGAAAATAAAATAATGATGCAAAGTGAAAAATTAGAAAAATTAATTATAGAAAATCTAATAGATAAAATATTACAAAGGTGCTAAATTGTGAATAAGAATATTATTTACATATTTTATATATGGCATCTTCCTCAGAATACCTTTCTTCTATACGTAACGAAATTGTAATTTTTTATAACAAATTTTATGTGAAACCGCATGACAAACTTTTTTTTAATCAGTATCTGTTTGACATTTTAATAAAATTATTTATAAATTTAAATACTATGTAAATCCCATTGACAAACTTTTTTTATAAGTACCAGGGTAAAATTTTTACTATTTCATAACATAAATCATATGTTAAGTAAAATACGTTAATTTTAGAAACGTAAGATTATGTAAATTATAAATATTATATTTTTGTATCCTCGGATTCCATTACATAAAATTATTCATAAGAAATTAGATTTAATTTTCGTTTTGAATACCGCGGTCAAATAATCTTTACCTCCTTTTCTCGAAGGAGATCTTTTTATTAAAATATTTGTGTAAACAATGTTTTAATTATTAGTAATTTTACAAAATGTATAAATTTTCGTATTGTTTCACTTCCTATTTGGAAAATTGTAATAATCTAAATAGATTGGCTGAGAATCAACAGCAAAAAATGAAATTTTAATTGTAGAAAAGTGTTGTGTAGTTTTCATTATTGGCAGTTTTAATCGGCCTAACGAAGCGCCGCGTTGTCTGATACCATAATAAATATAGAATTTTAGCCCTCTCTATATTTCTTTGCTTAACGAAGTGTCGGCTCCAGAAACTAATAAATTTCGAGTTTACTAAGGCACCTTGTAACGCCGCTCGCGAACAAATTATCGTCAGTTCGTTGTGTGACGTGAATTTTTAAAAGCATCCGCCACTTCAGATTTTAAGTGCTTACGTCGGCAAGTTTTTTCCTTTCATGTGCTGACGACTTTTTTAGGGTGGACCAAAATCTCAAAATTAATAGATTTATTGGTAATAGCTCTGAAAAGCTTCTTTGCGGCATAACGAACAAATTTAAAAAAAAACTTTTATGCACATTTTCACTATTTGTTAAACTGATCGAAAAATTTTCAAATTTTCAATTAAATCATTTTTTTGTATAAGAAGAAAAAAATTAATTGTTTGTTTGGTTGAGTAAAATTTATGGAAGTAAATAACCTTAGATCGAAAAATGGTGAAATAATGTTTTTGTCGAAATAGAATATTTCAAACAATGGCGAAGAGTACAATATTGTTCACTTGTAATTAAAGTTGCAAAAATGCGTGCTCTGTACAAATTAAGTAAAATATTGTGGGTTAAGGAGAGGGGGTTAAGATATTTATATGCTATATTCCGTGCCAGTGGGAGGGGGGTGGACGTGGTCAAAATCATTTCTTACTTAAGATGTTTTTATGTCTGTGAATTACTAAAAAACAAAAGCTTTATTATTTGTTGGAAAATTAAACTATTTAGTCGAAGGATAAACCATTTTGTTAAACAATAATTTTGTATTGAAGATTCCTTATTTTGGTTACAAATTAATTTATTTGCTCAAAAATTTGACTGTTTTATTGATTTTTTTTTTAGTTTTCTGTAAAATTTTTTGTAGAAAATTGATCTTGTTAAGTTGAAAATTCAACTGTCTGGGTGAAAATACGTTTTTTTTAGAGAAAGTTAATCCTCTTGATTCAAAATTTATTTATTCGGTTGAACATGCAACGGTTTGGTCAAAAAACACTCTGCTTTATTTGAGCATTAAACTGCTCTCCTAAATTTTTATATTATATATATAACTATTCTGTTTTATTGGAAATTCAACTTTTTAGAAAAAAATGAACTTTTTAACTGGAAATTTAAATATTCCATTTTTCGTATTTTTAGTTGTTACTTCGTCTGTTTGGTAAGAAATTTATTTCGTTCGTACAAAATTATTTTTTTTAAGAAATTAAATTTTGAATTGTAGAAAATAATGTTTGTTTTTTGTAAAAATGCAAGCATTCGGTTAACAATAATTTGTTTAAGTTGAGGATTTAAGTTTGTATCTTGAAAATTTGTCTTCTTTGGCCAAATTAAAATTTTTTCATTTGAAATAAAAAAATGTTTCAGCTAAAATACTAACTTTTACATTTGTTATTAAAAATTTAACTACTTTGTGGGAAATTTGTTTTTCTTCTGTCAAAATTTAATTTTTTTATCTGATAATTTAATAGATTGGATGAAATTTCAACTGTTTAGTTAAAACTTTAACTATTTTGTAGAAAACAAGTCTTTTCAGCTTGTAAATTAAATTCAATATTTTAGATGAAATCTTTTTCTTTATTGACTGAAAAATCTTTCTTGTTAGAAAATTTAACCCTCGTTGAAGATTCGTCTTTTTTATTTGAAAATTCCTCTCTTTTGATATTTTGCGAAAAATTCTTTTTTTTTCAGGAAATTAATTTTTGGGTTAAAATGCAACTGTTTGGTTTAAAATTAATATATACGGTCAATATTTAAACTTTTTGATCCGTTGATTCGATGAAAATGAAAAAATCGTGGCAAAAACAACGAAATTTTTAAAGTGTCGTAAAAAAGGCTTGTAATGAATTTTATTACTAATTTTTTAAGTAATTACCAATTGATCAAATTCAAGGTCAAATAATCGATAACTGTAATTCGGTAATTGTGAATTCTCTTTTATTAAAGCTCCTTCGGCATTCACGAACACATTCTCATCACGAATCTCGAGCGTCGCACTTGATTTTGTCCACATTGCGAAATTTCGTACATTATTTTGAGTACTATTATATAAAATGTTTATTTTTTTCGTTTATTTTTAATGTTACTTTTCACGATTTGAACCAAAAATACGCATTCCAGCGTAAAGTTGTTTTAAAAAACTTTTTAGATATAATCTAGGTAAAATTTTTTGTTAAACAAAAAATGACTGTAGGTTGTTTCGTTCTTCAAACAAAAATTTTATTTGGATTAAAAAAACTACTCTTGCTTTTATTTTCAGTTTTATTTTTACGATACAGAGAAACTACGCGGCCTATAAAAAAGTAATTGCCAACCAATTTTTTAATGTTTTTTGAAAGCACAATTTTCATTTATCCATCTATTTTCGTATTTTGTCTCGTTTTTTGACAATTTAAATTCTTGTATTATTAATTTAAATCAATCTGTTATGTCATCAGCGAAATGTTACCTTACCAACAGTAGACAACCCTCCAAACTATGAAGGCATTCCCAATGGAGTGAAGAAGAAGTAGGATCTTTTTTTCAAGAAATAATTATAATTTTTAATTTTAATGTTATTTTTCACGATTGAAACAAAAAATATATATCCCGTCAAAAAGTGGTTCATACAAAATTAGTGGTTCTTTTTTAGTTAAATAAATTTTGTTTTATTATTTTTTTCGTATCTTGTGTCGTGTTTCCAAAAATGTAATTTTTTTACTGTTGCCTCTTTTACGATTATAACAAAAACTACGCGTCCTATCAGAAAAATATTCATAAAAAATTCGTAGCTTTTATCTTTTTTAGAAATTTTCGTCCATTAATTTTTTCCTTATCTGTCGCTAGTCCAGATTTTTTTTTTATTTTTATTAATTTTATTTTTTACTATTAAAACACAAACTAAGCGTCCTATCGAAAAGTGATTGCCAACAAATTTGCCGATCTTTTTTGAATTTCTCGTCACTGGTTAAAGTTAATAATTGAGGGTTATTTTGTAGACTACAGAGAAGTTACATCAGTAAGATTATATCAGTAAAATTAATTTTGTTGCGTAACATTACCTGTTCTGAAATAGGATCTATTCAAGTTCAAACGAGTTTCTTATTCACTTACTGTACCACTCTATATTTGAGTTAATTTTGTCTTCAGATGACGTCTTTAAGCTTCATTATCTCAAATTCTAAGCCACTGCAACAATGCGATTAAGCATAATATTCTGAAAGACTATTTTGCAAATGAATATAATTCAATTTGAAACAAAGATATCCGTTTCCTTTCTAAATGAAAATTATTTTAATTCTGAAGTAAATATTTTGCTACAAGACTTGCAAAATTATAGTCAATTCAGCAATTTTCCCGATAATTATGGATCGTTGCCAAAAATGTATGAAATTTAAGTCCCGGCCTGTTGAGTGGAATTTGTTATACTTTTTTATTAAAAATCGTAGACTAGCTATGATTGACATATTCTTGAAAAATTTCTGAATAATTCTGAAAAATTGTAAAAAATTAACAAAATTATTTTTTAATTCCCAAAACGAATTTTTAACAAACTAGTTTCACTTTGGAACAAAAGATAAATTTGCAACTAAAGTGATGAATCCTTAACTGAAATCATTAATTTGTAGGCCATAAAATTAATTTTCAATCAAAAAGAAAATAATGTTTAACAAATTAGTTCATTTTTCAACTGAAGAGCTACATTTTCAACTAAAATGATGAACAGTCACCTAAAATAATTAAATTTTCATTTATAAAATTAAATGTAAATCAACAAATTTTCAACAAAATAGTTTAATCTTTACCCAAAGCGATGAGTTTTCAAATAAAATTATGAATGTTTAAATCAAATAGTAGATTTTTATTTTTAGAAAAAAATTTGTACCAAAAATTAGAACACTTTAATTCCCAGTTCCAAAAATTAATTTTTAACTATTGTATACACGAATTTTTAGCGACATGGTTAAAAATTTCTACAAAAGAGATGAATTAAAAAAAAAGAAACTTCAAATAAAAATTGGTATAGTTAAATTATTAGTTGAGAAATTAATGTTTAGCTTCCAAAACGAATATTAAAGAAAAAAGTTTAATTTTTAAGCATGCGATGAATTTTCACCAAAAGTGATGAATTTCCAAATAAAGTAATTAATTTTCAGGTAAGAAATTTAATTTTCAATCAAAAAGAAGCTAATTTTCAAGAAAATACTTAAATTTTCAACCGAAGAAATGAATTATATTCAACTGAAATAATACATTTTGCCCTTGACTACTTAAATATTTAGTTAAAAAAATTAGTGTTTAACCATTAAAAGAAAGTCATCAACAAAATAATTAAATTTTCAGCCAATGAAATCAACCTTTGAATCAAATGATGAATCTTCAACCAAAAGAATGCATTTGAAAGGAAGGAATTTAACTTTAAACCAAGTATTCGAATTTTAATTTAAGAAAAGTAAATTTTCCACCAAAAATGGAATAGTTTTATCTTTAGTTAAAAAACTTTATATTTAAGAACAAATACCATTAATTTTTATTAAAATATTTAAATTTTCTACCAAAGAAGAATTTTTTTAATTAAAAAGTTTAATTTTCAACTAAAAGAGATCAATCACCAACTAAAGTGATGAATCCTTAACTACAATAATTATTTTTTAGCTAAGGAAGTTAATTTTCCACAAAACAGTTAAATTATCAGTCAAAGAGATACATTTTCAGCTGAATTAATGAACTGTTCCTAGAATAGTTAATTTTTTAATTGAAAAATTAACTTGCAACTAAAAAAAAAGAGGTTTCAACAAATTAGTTAAATTTTTAGCCAGAGAGGTAAATTTTCAATTTAAATCGTGAATCTTTAACCAAAGGAATACATTTTCAACCAAGAAATTCCACTTTGAATCAAGTAATCGGATTTTAATCTAAAAAAGGTCAATTTTCCACCAAAAATAGAACAGGTTAATTTTAAGTTTAAAAATGCTTAACTTATCAAAAAGCTCATTTTTAGCAAAATAAATCAATTTTTTACCAAAGAGATGATTTTGAAACTAAATGGTTAAATGCTGAATCAAAATGGATTAATTTAAAAAAAGGAGTTTCGTTTTAAATCGAAACAGAAAACATTTTCACCAGAAGAGATGAATTTTCAAACCAAAAATGCGAATTTTTAACCGAGAAAGATTTTTCTGTCAAGAGAGAAAAAATTGTCAACCAAGTTGGTTTTGGACAGAAACTTCGTTTGTTTATTGAAAAATCAACTGCCTTTAAATATGTTTGTCCTTTAGCGTAAAATGTAACTATTTAGTTAAAAATGCAAATGATTTTTCTTCAAGTTTAATATGTTTTGTTTAAAATTTCGACGATTTGATTAAAAATTCATCACTGCAGATTAAAAATTCAACGAAACTCTTCTTTGTAAGCGCTCGGTGTCTACTTTAATTCAATTTGAAAAATTCAAATTAAATGAAAAATTCATAGTCCAAAGTTGACAAATTTTTGGCATAGATCCAAATACAAAGATTTTTTTTAAGATATAAAGATTCGAGTAGGATTCTCATAGGGACAATTGTGCTTTTTCTAAATAATGTAGAGAAAATAGCACATTCCATTGCAGTTTGTGAGTGGTGTTGCTCTCGTCTGTTTCCCGAAGGAAATTAGGAAACGCGGAGTAAACACAGACGGCCCCTATTCTGCTGCCACGGAGAACCAAGTCACAAATGTAATATTCACGGAATAATACATCCACCGACGTCGGAGCGTTTCGATGCTTGATTTTTTTGGCTTTGTGAAACTGTGTTTCATTTGACGCTATCATCGTAGCCACAGCAACGCAGACTCAAATTAAAATATTTAAATCGATGCCAGACACATCCCAATGTACTTCATTTTTTGACGATTTTTTAAATTAATATAATAATTCAATTTTAATTTTACCTTTTTTTAACACCTTATTGCAATAGTGTATTGTTGATTGAATGACGGTAAAAATAAAATAATTATAATATTTAGCTGTGAGAAAAATAATCCTTTACAGCTCCGACGAGATTCGAACCCATATCTACAGAATTCCTGGTGATCTTATCCATAAAGCTACGGAGGGAAACAAAAATAATTCTTTTAGGAATGCCAAAAAATTCTTCTCTAGGATGCTTTCGGAAATCCTATTTTAGATTATCTAAAATTTGTAATAAAAAATTTCTCTCTCTTGCTGAAAATTGTTTCATTTTTTCATTTCTATAATACAGTGAAACTCTTCAATAGACTTCCCTTCTATAGCCCTTCCGAAAATTGATGCCACGCGGCAGGTAGGCGTAACAGGAGCTGCGCGGGTGCGCGGGATCTGCAGTTTTTACTCAGGCGAGCACTCAGGCGTGAGCAAGCAAAAGCGGCGCGGGCTCTAGTGAGTATTATCACCTGTAAAGTGGCAATTTTATGATAAAGTTGAAGTTAATAGATTAAAAAGTGGAATGCTTTAGAAAACATTTAACTTTTAAATCCAAGAAGATAAATTTTCAAATAAGAAATATGATTTTTCAACCAAATAGATTAATTTTTTAACAAAAAAAAAACAAAAATTAGCCCAAAACATTACATTTAGAATGAAAAAGTTGAACTTTAAGAAAAAGAGACGAATTTTCAACAAAATATTTGAACTTTTAATCAAAAAATTGAATTTTCTACCTATATAAAGATGAATTTTCCGCGAAATGCTCAAACTTTCAGCCAAACGAGATTAACCTTCAACCACTAAAACAAAAAGACGATTTTTTAACAAAACAGTTAAATTTTACGAAAGAAATTTCTTAATTTTTAAGAGAGTAGTTTAACTTTGAAATCTAGCTGTTAAATTTTTAACGAAAAAGATAAATTTTTAATACAAAAAAATTAATTTTCTGCCGAAAAAAAAACAAGTTTTTTCGCAAAACTCAAGAATTCTCAACCAAAAAGCTTAATTTACTACTAAAAAATATGAATTTTAAGACAAAAAGATTAACTTACTGACAAAAAAGGCAAATTTGTAGCAAAATTCAATCTTTAAGAAAGAAAAAAATCTTTTTTTTAGGTTTTAAGAAACCAGTTTAACTTTAAGCCCCGGTTTGTTAAATTTTTAACCGAATAGATACATTTTTAAACGAAAAGATTAATTTTCTTACTTAAAAAAGGAATTGTTAACAAAATAGAAGAATCCTGGACCGAAAAGTTGAATTTGCTACGAAAAAAGATGAACTTTCAAACAAAAAGATTAATTTAATACCGAAAAGAAGAATTTTTAACAAAATTCAATAATTCTGAACTAAAAGGTTAAATTTTCAACTCCAAAAGAAAAATTTTTAAACAAAAAGGTACATTTTTCAGAAAGAGAGAAAAAGTTTAATATTTTATTTTTAAGTAAGTATTTCAACTTTAAAACCTAATTATTAAATTTTTAACAAAAAGAGGAATTTTTGCACAAGAGATTATGTTCTACGGGAAAAGCGAATTTTCAAATAAGAAGATTAATTTAACACAAAAAAAGATCAATTTTCAATAGAATTTTAGAATTCTCAAGCAAAAAGTTGAATTTTTAAGAGATAAATTTTTTTTAATTTCTAAGAAATTAGTTCAACTTTAAAACCTAGTTGTTAGATGTTTAACCAAAAAGATTAGTTTTCTATTGAAAAAAAGAAACAAATTTTTAACAGAATTTAGGAATTCTGAAATGAAAAGTTGAATTTTAAAATAAAGAAAGAACAATTTCTAAGCAAAATGTTACATTTTTCAGAAAGATAGAAGAAGTTTAATATTTTATGTTTAAGTATTTCAACTTTGAAACCTGATTATTAAATTTACAACCAAAAAGATAAATTTTTAAAGAAAAAAGTAATTTTCCACGGAAAAAGCGAATTTTTAAACAAGAAGATTAATTTAACACAAAAAAGATCATTTTTCAATAGAATTTTAGAATTCTCAAGCAAAAAGTTCAATTTTTAAGATATAAATTTTTTTAATTTCTAAGAAATTAGTTCAACTTTAAAACGTAGTTGTTCAATTTTTAACCAAAAAGATTGATTTATTGAAAAAGAAACAATTTTTTAACAGAATTTAAGAATTCTAAATTAAAGACTTGAATTTAAAAAAAAAAAAAGATAAATTTCTATACACACAAATTAGTTTTCTATAAAAAACATTCATTATCTGGGAACGAACTAAAAACGTTAACATATGTACTTTAAAAAAAATTTCTAAATCTAAAAGGTAACCTATAACGTTACTTTGACTCCGACCCCTACCCATTACGAACCGTAGCTTTTCTGGTGACCCCCCC
>NC_046664.1:28706939-28728361 GCF_010883055.1 Belonocnema kinseyi
TCCCCCGACCTCACCCCGGTGAAAATGTAGTTTTCAGACGATTCCTAGGGGATGATGGGAAACTTTCTGCAGGGGGTAAGTCCTGAAACTGTTGAAAATGGGCATATCTAATTGTGAATCTAATCGGATAGGTGGCACTGCCAAACGATTTGTCGCAGATTCTGGCTTGGCAGTGATGCACACATCCGCTTAAGCGGGTGCATTAATGTGGATGCGGGTCTGATTACGCAAAAGCTCGCCTCGGCTCGTATCTCCCAACATCACCTTGCATAAAACCCGATACAGCAGTAGTTATGTATATCTGTCCAGAGTCTTACAAAGGCACCAAACCGACGTCTCAATTTTTTAGCAACAGATAAGATTGTGTACGACTTGGACGTGCGCTCCTGGAAAGAATCTGCAAAACCGATTCCGCGAAATGTACAATATCGCCTGCCTTTATTAATAATCGTGACAAAAAAATTCAAGAGAAAAGAAATTTCTACCAGGCGCACCTTTCCGTTTAAGCACCGCAATTATTTAAGCCAACTTATTCGAGAGAAACGTGATATTCTCTTACTGCTTATTACTAAAATACTGAACTCATATTTTTATTATTTTTCCAAGAAATTCAGAGTTGGATAATTTTGGATTTTTGAAACTTTGGCTTAAAGTAAGTTGAGATTGTTAATAACGAATGGTTCCATTTTCCGGTCCCGTTATTCGTACCGAAATTTCGGTATGCGTAGCCATGGTCTTTCCGTAAACTCTAATTATGAAAAAAAGCAATGTTTGTTAAAAAGCTGTGAACTTCAGTAACATCACCAATCACGCGCTATGTGCGCTTGTAATTTTTCGATTTAAGGGGAGCAATAATTTTGAATAATGAATAAAAACTTTTAATAATTACACGGAGAGAAATTTCAAGAGATTAATTCAGAGTAGCGCGTGATTTTAGGGCTACAATTTGTACGAGACCTGTGCCTTAAAAGCAAGGGTTCCGAGATCTTAGTTCTCTCACCAAATCGTAATAAAGTCACGGAGTAGTGCCGTGAATTAATCTCCTGAAATTTCTCTCCGTGCATGTTTAAGGAGTAATTTCTTTTTTTAAGGTTACCAAAATATCATTTTTCTAAGATTCTTAAGAGGGTTTGAAATAACTTTTGAACACTTCAGATATGCCTGATTACAATTTCAACAAAAATGTTAATCATTAAACAAATACAGTGAAACTCGGAGATAGGGCGCCCCACTATACTCGTTCCGAGAACTTACGCTACGCCACAGGTAGTTGTTACAGGAGCTGCAGGGGGTGCGAAGGGTGCGCTGTGGTCAGTCAGGCGTGAACAAACAAAAGCTTTTACATCCGGAGCCGTACTATTACGGGTTTATTCCCCGTTACGGCCAACCCCGAAACCAACACAATAGAAGTGTTTGACTGTAGTTGGATTTTAAAACGAAAAAACATAAATTCTCCATAAAATTGTAATAGTTGATGCTTCAAGTCAAACAGATTTGTATTGATAATTAAAAACAGTTGAATGCATAAGAAATAAAAAATATGGAAGAATATAGATAGTTTGAGCGCGCCTAGAGCGTGCTACTGTTGATTCTCGCGCTTCGCGCTTTATAATGTATTTGCTTCGCGCTGGGTGTTTGTATTTTCCCCACATTTGTGCACAGACCTTTTTAAATTAAAGGTTGAAGCATTGAAAACAGTAATTTAGTGATTGGGAATTCTCTTTTGTTAAAGCTCCTTCGGCTTTAATGAACACATATTCATCACGTATCTCGTGCTTTGCACTCGATTTTGTCCAAACTGTGAACTTTTCTAAATTATTTTCAAGACTATTGTATTAAATGTATATTATATTTATTTATGTATCTCGGGTTGGTACTGCTTATTCAAATATTGCGAAATAACGTACAAATTTTATTTTTCATGATTATTTTAATATTTGCGCCATATTTTTCACTAATTTTTACTCTCAACTGACCTGAAGAATCTATCATTTCAATAAATGTAATAATGTAATAACAATAATAATAAATAAGTAAATAAATAGTATAATAGCAATGAATAATAATAATGTAATAATTCATAATGTACATTGATATTTACACATAAATATTTTCATTAATCTTGTTTTTATAATTGAAAATAATTTTTTTTAATTGCGAATCCTATTTAAAAACAATTTTGCTATTAAAAATTGTATTGCGTAAGGTAGTTGTCAGCAATGTTAGGCAACAAATTTTGTTTAAAAATATGTTATTGTTTAGCTTGTATCCCTTTTCCAAAATCTTATTTTTTGTTTGTTTTTAATATATTTTAGTAACAAGAGTACATATCGAATTTATAGATATTTTTTGGTGAAACAACTTTTGTCTTTTCATTTTTTCGACTCTTATGTTCTTTTTCCAGAAATTTAAATCTTATATTTTCAATCTTATTTCATACGATTTTTTATTTCGAATGTTATTTTTACGATTAAAACCAAAACCACGCGTCCCATAAAAAAAGTATTCAAAACAAATTTGTAGCTCTCGTTTTGAAAAACAACTTTTGCCTACTTACTTTTTTAGCTTGTGTCGTTCATCTACAAATTTAATTCGTTAATTTCTGATGTTATTTTTTAAGAATAAAATATAAACTATGCGTACTATCAAAAATTGTCCAATAACAAATTTTTAGATCTGTTTTGGCTCCATAATTTTTTTGAATCATTATTTGTCGTATTTTGCATAGTTTCACCGCAAAATGGAATTGAGTATTTTTCATTTTTTTTGCGGTGTCAAAATTCGAATTTTCAATTTTTCAAAAAATTCAAAAATTTGTTATGATAATATTTTAGGGTTTTCAAAAAGCCAAATTTTTCGTTTCGTGACTTTTTTTTATATCATGCGTTATTAGACTTAAAATGGTCATTTTCGTTTGTTTTTTGAATTTTCTAATTGTTGTAATGAAAGTGGTCTACAAGATTTTTAAAGTGCGCCCAAATCTTGAGTTTTCGTCTAAAATAGCTGGCCAACGAACTTGATCGTTATTTTAGAATCCTAAAAGAGTATACCAAAAGCCATTCTAATCTGTCAATTTTTTCAAATGCTATCGTGCTAAAAAACTAATAATCTACACAGCCACATACAGACGAACCGACATACAAATTTTACGAAAATCTAATACCTTTCCTGATGAGAATTTAAAAAGGTTAATTTTCAAGCAGTTGTATTTTTAACAGAAAAAGATTAAATATTTTCCAAAAGAGAAAAATTTTCTATGAAAAATAAACAATTTTTAACCAAAAAGTATAAATTTTCAAGAAAAATGTTACTTTTAACTAAAGATTGTAATTTTTAACCAAATGAATGAATTTTCAAACCGAAAGATTAATTCAATATCAAAAACATAGATTTTCTACTAAAATTATAAATATTCAAACAAAAAAATTACTTTTTAACCAATTATTTGAATTTTCATTTAAAAATATAAGTTCTGGAGGAAAAATTTAATAGTTGATACTTCAATCTAAAAAAATGTAATTTAAAATAAAAAACCGTTGAAATCATAAAAAAAACATTTTTCAACAAAATAGTTATGGAAATAGCAACCAAATGTGAAATATTCTTAATTTTACTTCTGAGAAACAACAAATTCGAACTTATTAGAAATAAAACCTTACAGTTCCGACTTCTTTCAGTCTATATAAAGTCTGTCTATGGTCTAGAAGTAGTCGGAAAAATAATTTTTTTCCTTATAAATGCTGATGAAATAGTTCAATACACAAACAAAAAGATCAATTTAATCAAAGAGGATTCAGTTTCTGCCTAAAAAGACGAATTTTCAACACAATTACATTTTCAAACAAAGAGATATCTTTGAACTAAAATGATAAATCTTCAAACCAAAAATCTTAATTTTTAGCAAAGTAGTTTAACTTTTAACTAATAAGTAGCTCAAATTTTGGCTGAAAAGGATAAATTCTCAAGAAAAATTATAATTATAGTTGTATGCAAATTATAATTTAAAGACAAAAATAATTTTTAATACAAAATAAAGTTTTAATGTAATTTAATTTTTCAAAATATAAAATCATATTAAATAGGTCCAAGAATCTTAAGAAAGTGTTTTTAGTATCTTAATATTGATTAAAATCTTCAAAAATACTTGAAAATTTTATTTAAAAATCTTTAGAAATCTGTATTCCGTTAATTTTGATGGCACCTTTTAAAATGTTTGAAAAACTTTTACATCTTTTAAAATGATTCCAATTTAATAGGAAAATTCGGAAAAAATCTGCAAATAAAAAATATTGCTTTAAAAACTTCCAGATTCTTCTTTTATTATATTTAAAATCTGTTAAAGTATTTTTAAATCTTTTCGAATATTGTCTTAAAACAATTTTTGTAAAATAAAAAGTCAATTCAAATTTTCCCATAAATCTTAAGACAATTTTTGTATTCTCTTAAAATCTTTTAAAATTCTTAAAAAGCTCCCGTCTTGAAACGTTCAAAATCCTCAAAAAGCATCAAAATTTTATTTTAAAATCTGTAAAAAATCCAAATTTTGTTTAATATTGTTAGAGCTCATTTATAAAATCAGTTATACATATTTCAGGGATTCTATATACCACTACCCCTCCTCCTCCCCTGCGTGATATATTTACCATAGTTAATAACATGTTTTAAATCATTTAAAAACTTGCAAAACCTTGCAATGACTCTTAAAATTGTTTTAATTCCTTCAAAAATTACCAAAACTTCATTAAATTCTTCCCGAGTCTTTTTCAGCAAATTTTAAAGAAAAAAAAACAGTATTATAGATTTGGCCATTTTTTTCTTTTTGGAATTGCTGTTGTCTAATACAGTACACGTTTTTGGCAATCACCCAAACATTCATTGTACCGAAAACTAAATAGAAATGTTCCGTGATTCCCATTCATAGAACACTTTTTTTGTACCAAACAAAAAATTTCTTTAATTAAAAAGGGTTTTATTTACTTTTCAATCATTTTTAATTTATTGAAAAAATGATGTTAAAGAAATGTTTTCTTAAATTCGAAACAAAAAATTTTTCTGAAGGATTCTAGAATTCTACATTTTTCTGATGTTTTCCATTTTCGATACTGACACATTTAAAAAATATTTAGAAATGAAAATTCACCAACATTTTTAATTTCTGAAAGTTTATACTTTAAAACCATACAAATTTAAATATCTTTCTGAAATGGGTCTACCCTCAATATTTACAGTTAAAGATTCTTAAATTATTGATGCTTATAATTGCGAAAGATGTATAGTTCTGAATTTTTTCTTTAATAGTTCAATTTTTAAGATTTACTATTGAAAACTCTTTAATTTTAAAAATGTATAAATAACAGTTTTCAACATTATAGGTTACTTTAAAGACCCAATTCAAGACTTTTAAATTCTAAATCTTTCAAATTGAAAAAAAAAATATTTATGTAAATTATCAGAATTGCAAAATGTTCAATATTCAGTTTTCAAAATTAATTTTTTTTATTAATTTCTGTAGATTCACAATTCAAAGGCCTGCCACTTTTAAGATTTTAAAATGAAAATTCCGGAAATTTTGAAAATATACAGGTAAAAATGATTAAATTTTAAGTATTAATAGTTTAACGGTATTATATTATTTTCAACGCTTTTTTGGGATAGTTTAATTTTCAACATTTACAATTAAAGATTTTCTAATTTTTTTAAAATATATGTATAAAGCAATTTTTAAGATTTACAATTCAAAACTCTTGCATTTTAACGATTTGAAATTAAAAATTATTCAATTTTTAAGAATTAGAATTACATATTCATTACTCATAGATGTTTATAGTTTAAACGATTATATTAAAAATGCTTTTGGAATATGTAATTTAATTTTGAACATTTACAATGGAATATTCTTAAAGTTTTGAGATTTACAATTAACAACTCTTCAATTATAAAGATTTATATAATTCTAAGTTTAATTACAAGGATCTTTGTTTGAAATTCAACAATTTGGTTAGAAATGAATTTATTTATCAAATATTCATATTTTCGGTTTGAGAATTTAACACTTTGTAGAAAATTCTTCTTTTTAACCCCTTGCTCTGTTTTAGTTGGAAATTAATATGTTTTTGATGAAGATACGTCGAACTATTTTGTTCAAAATTTGTCCTTTTTAATTGAATTCCGCGGCTTTTAAATGAATATAAAAATTTTTTTTTGTAGAAATGTTAATTATTACATTTTTGTATTATTAATTTACTTTTTTTCGGCTTGAAAGATCAAAAATTTAAAAAAACATTCATTTTTTATATGGTTGAAAATTTTAAGTTTTAGTTGAATTGTCAATTTTTTTTGTAGAAAAAGCGTCTTTCTGGCTTCAAAATTTAACAATTTATTTAGATTTTTTCTCTTGACTGAAAAATATTTCTTGGCAGAAAATTTAAGTCGTTTTTAAAAACTATCCTTTTGTGGCTTGAAAATTCATCTGTTTTGGTAGGAAATTTATCGTTTTCGATTAAGAGTTCAATTATTTTGTTGAAAATTCCCTTTTTTTGTCGAATCTCGTGCAGGAATCCAATCAGGGATCCGGCTGAGTCCCAGCCGGATAGCCCCGCTTTAAGCCGGGCGCTGGTCGGGGAATCCGGCCGGGATCCGGCTAAAAACGTCACGGTAAACTGGTCGGGTCCCGGCTTCAATACCGGCCAGAATCAAATCAAATCAAGTGTACCAATTCTAGCAAGAAAATTGGAGTCGAATTTTATTCCCTGATGACAGAATGTCATAGCAATTTGGAAGCCACGTGGTGATTTAAGGTTAGAAAGGAAGAAAGTAAAAACTGTATACACAAGACTATATTTTAATTTAAAATAATAATTATTCACGCTCTAAGTGGGGGTTTCAAGCTAATTACTGAAATAAGGTTGACTTTAACCACGAGTCTCGATTTTATTTGCGAACTTCGAAGAGCCGACGCGACGTAAGTGCAAGGAGCATCCTCGTTCCAGGTGCGAAACTGAAAGTTACTGAGTGTCTATGCAGACGACAGGCTCAGCAAGCGCTATATATGGCGGTAAATTTAAAATTATACAGGCTAAACATTGTCTGAATATAGAGAAGTTTATAACAATTGTATCATTTCTGTTGTTGCACATAGCAGAATCGATAACAGTTTAATTTAGAATGTTAAATTATTCGAAAAAATTTAATGTTTTTTTTTAAAGAATTTTAAAAAGGTCATTTTTGTTTCACTGATCTAATAAATGTTTAAATTATAATTTTCAAGTAATAATTCATCTAGCATCCATAATTACGTCTTTGATAATATCACGGCTTTAAAAAAATGTGTAATTTCTACAAAAACATTAACCTGACCAGTGTCCAGCCGGCTCCCGACTATAGGATATAACCAGGGTTGGTCCGGCCAGTAACCGGCCGGCCTTAGACTACGTGATTCGAGAAAAATGTAGCCCGCCTGGCTCCCGCCCGGTTCCTGCCCATGAAACCCAGCCAGGGGTAGCCTGGCCGGGATTCGACCAGAAACCTTGTTGTATTAGGATCAACCGGGGAAATTTCTACACGGGACTCAACGGTTTTTTATTTAAAATCAATTTTTTTCAGAAATATCAACTATTACATTTATCGTCCAGAATTCATCTTTTCCGCTTTCAACTTAAATAATTTTTAAAAAGGATTCAACTGTTTAATTGAAAATTAAGTTTTTAGTAAAAAATTCATATTTTTAGATAAAAAATTATATTATTTTGAAGAAAATTCGTCCTTTTTATAAGCCTCAAAATTAGGTTGGATTTTTTTCTTGACTGAAAAATCTTTCTCGATTGGAAATGGCATTCTTTTGTTGAAAATCCTTCTTTTTCAGGTTTTTAAATTCATCTCTTTTGGGATAAATCTAATCGTTTTCGATTAAGAATTCAACTATTTTGTTGAAAATTCCCTTTTTTTATCTAATTCTATTTTTTTTTTATTTACAATTAAATTTTTTGGTTAGAAATATCAACTTTTACATTTATCGTTGACATTTCAGCTTTTCCGCTTCCAATATTAATAATTTTGTTAAAAATTCAACTATTTGGTTGAAAATTAATTTTTGGTTTAAAAATTCGTATTTTTAAATTGAAAATTCAACTGTTTTATAGAAAATTCGTCATCTTTCAAAATATAAAAATTAGGTTGGACTGTTTTCCTGACTGAAAAACATTTCTCAGTTGAAAAATTTATTCTTTCGTTTACAACTCTTCTTTTTTTTGGTTTAAAAATTAATTTCTTATTGCAGAAAATTAATCTTTATCGATTGAGGATTGAACTATTTAATTGAAGTATTTTACACAACTGCTTTTGATTGAAAATTAAAATAAGTTTTAATTGAAATATCAACTTCTACATTTTTATTATCTGGATAGAAATTTTATCTTTTTTATTTA
Organism: Belonocnema kinseyi; assembly: GCF_010883055.1. Lineage (NCBI taxonomy): Eukaryota > Metazoa > Arthropoda > Insecta > Hymenoptera > Cynipidae > Belonocnema > Belonocnema kinseyi. Next base: position 28,715,363 of record NC_046664.1, read on the forward strand.
AAATGTAACTTTTTGTTTGAAAATTATATGTTTTGGTTCAAGCTAATGTGTCCAATTCTGCTTCTGATAGGCACAATTTGAAGGCAAAGTTTTAATCGTGTAAACATATATCGCAATAAAAATAAAATTTTCGATGTTTTTGAAAAATTATAATAACTGTAGAAATAAATAACATTTCAAAGTATATGGGCTCATTATAAAGGTCAGTTTTGAGTAAAAATATTCTAAATTATAAAGATATTTATAGAATTATTGCCCCAGATTCTAGCCTTGGGTCAAACTTTGCGTAAAAAAACTCGAAACAAAAATGATTATTCATTATATTTTAATATTTAAAAAATGAAAACAAAATTTTTTAGTTTTTTCTCTTGTAATTGCTTTGGGGATTACATTCAAACGGTTTATAGTCTGAAATTTGATACATATAATACCCTGAAATTAAAAATATAATACGCATCACGATTTAGACTTTGAGTGAGACTGTTACAATTTATATTTAAAGGAATCTATTTTATCATCACAACCAGTTACTGTCGATCAGTATAGACGTCATACCACAATCTGTGAAAATATAAATCAAAACTATCGATCAAGTCAAATCTTCAAATAACAGAAAATACTTAACGTATTTTCTGACAAGATGGAAATATATATATTTTTTTTTAATTTTTAAATTAAATTTTTCTGAAAAAAGGATCCTCTCACTTTGCTCCACTGGTAATTAAATCGTTCTGTAGTTCGATTCCTAATGGAGCAAAGTGAGAAGATCTTTTTTCATAAAAATTTAATTTTAACCATGTATATTATTATTTGAATCAATAGAATTGACAAAAATTACTAATTTATCAGTTAAAATCCGAAGTACTGATTTATTAGTGGAAGTCCTAAATACTGATTCAATTATTGGAATTGTTAGTCATTCAAATTTAGATCGTGAAGAAAATCGGCAGTATTATTGGGTTCCTTGGTCGTGGATTCTCAGACAATTTGGTTTTTTGCTCGCAAATCATTTTGCCCATTAGCCCTCGTGGGACGATATCGAGCAGGAAGGTAGTTCGGAGGATTGGAGGGTAATCCCTCGCTGATGTGTGTACGAGGCCCATACCCGCCCGCGCACTCATCATCACCGAGATAATGGAGTGGGCGGTGCACGAAGGATACTGGATGACCAGACCAGTCTACCAAGTCTGCCAACAAAAATGAACAAAAACCGCCACTCAACGACTCTGCTCGCTTGTACGACCATAAAATCATCCTAGTTCTCTACCCCGATTCGCACAAGGAAAAAGGAACCACGAGAGACATTGTCTGCTCTCTAGCATACACTTTTAACAACTTGTAGCACAAATGTTCTTTTCTATCCTTTATTAAAAGAAAACAAATCTCATTCTATATTCATAAGAATATTTTTATTTTAAAAGAATATTTATTTGATTTTAATAAATGAAGTCACGCAGTTTCTTCAATTCAAAAAAATTATTTGTTTGATTTAAAACAAAATTCTTTTGATTCAGAAAACTTAGTATGAACAACGAAAGAAATATTTTCTTTAAAGACAGTAATTTCAAATAAGCAAATTATTTATTTGAGTCAAAGAAGGATTTTATTAATCCACATTACTAATGTGCCACGAGATATTCGCAGAACACATCACTTTGATTATTTTACCTTCAATTTTCGTCAAAAATTGTAAATTAGGAAAAAATATAATTCATGTATACACAAACAATATTAAAATAAACTTTTTTCTCAGGTAAACAAATAGACCGTGCAAGATTCTTGGAACTCAAGTTGTCAAATCCGATTATTGAAAAAATATTCTCATGCTAAAAAAAATAAACATTTTTTTGCTTGTATTTAATTAGAATTATTACAGTTTTAATCGGAATGGAAGTACTTGCTTAGTGAGAAAGCTAATTTACTTATAATTCATTATTCGATTCAAAGAAAATGTATATTCATTTTAAACTATCTGTTCTCTTTTTTCAACGAAAACGGTTATTTCATTTAAACAAATGTAAAGGTCAAATGAAAAATTATAATTCTTTAATTTAAAGAAATTTTTAATTTCAAGCAATCAAATATTTCTTTATTTCAAAGAAATATTCGGTTTAAAGGAACGAAAGATTTCTTTAACTTAAAGAAATTTTCCGTTTAAATTAACGAAATATTTCTTGAAATCAAATTAAAATTTTCTTTTAAACTTCTATAAATGAAACAAATGTTTCTTAAACCGTATATCAATACTAGAATTTCTTTGGCTTAAAGAAAGTTTCTTTAATTCAACAAAACTTTTTATAGGTGTACCAGTCTAGAATGAAAGGGACTACTTTGTCGATCTAACAAAGGTCTAAAGTATCGATTTTGAATTCTCCTATAAGAAATCATAATGCACAGTCCAGGCATCTGGTACTTGTACATCGTATTAAGTAGATCATGCGCGTTTTTTTTGTTGCTAAAATGGCTTATTAAGGGGTCCTGATTAAAATTCCAAGTTTTCTCCTACAGTCAATAGGTGCCGAGTTATGGTCCTCACATAGGTCACGATTTATGACTAAGAAACTTTGACCTTTTTCATTCGAAAAGATCTATATGTACTGGAAAATGCACTGCGAGCGTATTTGAGCATTTTGGTGGCATCACTTACATTATTACGTAATTTATTTATTTTCATATTCTTTTATTACCAACAATTTAACAAAAATTGTTTCCTCTGCAATGATTAGTTTATTAATTTTTGGCACTCTTAACATAAATTTTGTACAACGTTATAAAACTAATCCCTTTGATAATTTTCTTTATAAATAATAATTAAAAATGTAAAACCAGTTCTTCTGTATTTTTTCACTTAATTTCGACAACAGATATTCTGAGAGCGATTTTGACAAATTAAATACATTAAATATGCACGAAATTGATAAGATAACGCGTATTATTTAAACAATTGTCGAATAATTGATTGTTTTTTGACAAAAAATTAAAAAAATTAACTTTTAATGAAATAAAAATGCATGTATGCCAATAAAATTCTCAAATACGTTCGCAGTACGTTTTCCAGTACATACGAATACTTCCGAATGGAAAGGGTCAAAGTTTCATGGTCATAAATCGAGACCTACATGAGCTAAAACATTTTGTTTTTTTAATTATTCTACGCAGAATTATGTTTTCTATTATTTGTTTTCTTATGGGTTTTTTAGGATATGTACGAAACTAGTCATTGAAAAAAAAACTGTTTTGTCTACAAATAGCTCTATAAATAGAAAAAACTATGTCTTTTCAAGAGTTATAATTCTTGATCTATTAAGAATAGAAGATTATATTTTTTTAGATTTAAGCATAATGTTTTGCCCTACCACTTTTTCTCTTGAACCACGTACGTAAATTCACCGAGGAGCGAAGTATTTTGAAAAAAAACTGAACACGAGTAATTTGCCCTGAAAAATAGGTGAAAATTGTACCACTTTGTGGGCCATAACTTTGGACCTATTGGGGCTAGTTCATTGTATGTTTTTTAGAATTACTTGAAATTGCGTTAACTTCAATTGAAGTATTAAATATTTTTCTGTAAAATTAACAGGTTCCAAAGTATTCAGGGGGGGGGGGTCAGTCTACGCAAACACAACTTTTGAAACTTTTTTTAAAAATATCTTCAAGATGCACGGGCGTCATTTCTAGAAAACTTGGAATTTTAATCAGGAGCGCTTAATAAACCATTTTACAAAAAAAAAACGAGCATTACCTACTTAATACAATAAAAAGAACTTTTTTCAAACGATCTTCCTGGACTATCAATAATATATGCTTTATCTGGCAGTACTATCTTGGTGTTCCAAAAGTCACTGGAAGTGGATAATTTTGATTTTATAACAAAAAATGTGACACTCGCGTTTCTGGCCATCGCCACCCGTGAGGAAAATTCGAAAGGGCTCTGGTGAGTTTTCAATATCTCAAATCGGGCACTAGTGAAGAAAACTAGTTCGGCCCCATCTTGAACGTAACATTGAGGTCGTGGGGGCCTTGTTGGATTTTTTAGTAGGACTTCTAGTGGAGTCAGCCTGTCTACAATCCAATTAAAGAAAAGGGTCCCTACGGGGCTCATACATGATGAAAATTGAAAGATTAAAATGTTAAAAAATAAATTACCAGTACTGGGTCAGTACTGCTTGAGTAAAGCACTGGATAGCTGTACTTGACATAACCTCTTTAACTTTAACTGACACATATCTGCCTGGCCCTGAAGAAAATATTCATTAGTGCCCTAAATCAAGTTTTCGAAAATTACAAGTATAAATATTCATAAAAGCATTATTTCTGTATACTGGAATCTTCAAAAACCATAAAAAAATTAATATTTTAGGCAATATAAGATTTTATTAATTTTCTGGTCAAGGCCACATTAGATACAGACAGATTCGCCATACCTATACGAAGCATGGAATTCTTCACTAGAACCTGACAGGGCCCCAATCAGTTTTTTCTAGACTAGATATTCTGATAGGGCCCCTAATCAGTTTTTTCAAACTACATATTATTATAGGGGCCCCATCATGACCCAACTTTAAATAGGGAAAGATGAGGAAATTTCTGAGCGGGCACTTAGTCATTTATCAGTCAATCAATTAGTCAATTATTTAATTAGGTTTTTATCTTTTGCATTATTATGTAATTATTTTCTTTACGCATTGTTCTATTATCAAAAATTAACAATAAATATTTCCTCTGTGGTAATTAGTTTATTAATTTTTGGTAATCTCAAAATAAAATATTACAACTTTATAAAACTAGTCCTTGAATAACATTGTTTATGAATAATAAATAAGCCATGCAAAATCATTCAATTTATTTTTTTTTATCTTCATTTATTTTCATGTACTTGTAATCAACGGTAAAGGAACATATACCACCAAAATGCTGAAATATTTCTGAATGGAAAGGGTCGAAGTTTCATGGTCATAACTCGTGACCCATAAGAGCTAAAACATTTTTTTATTTTCTTTATTTTACGCCAAATTTCGTCCTGCATCATTTATTTTCCTAACGTTTTTCTGTAGGATATATACGATGCTAGCAGTTTTAAGAAAAACTTTTTTGACTCCAAATAGTTCTAAATGTCGAAAAATTTGGTTTTTCTTTTTTAAGAGACATAACTCTTGATCTATCGAAACTAGAAGATTTAAATTTTTTTAGATTTGCACATAATTTTCTGTCTAACAACTTTTTTTCTTCTACCGCTCGCGTAGCTTCATCGAGAAGAGAAGTATTTTGAAAAAAAACTGAAGACCAGTAATTTGCCCTGAAAATAGCTCAAAAGACACAATTGAATTTTTTCACCTCTTTTTTCAAAAAAATCCGATTCTTTGAAGGACCATAACTCGGCACCTATTGAAGATATAGGAGGCTCTTTTTCTCCAACTTCTTTAAGAATTTCTTCTAGTTTAATTTTGGTGTTAAACATTTTGCTCTAAAATTCAATGAGGCGGGCAAATCTACGCAAACACAATTTTCGGAACTTTTTTTTTAATATCGCAGGGACTATATATATGCAACTATATACCGTACAGCCCGTGTAGAAATTGCCCTATTTTGCCCTATTTAAAAAATGGCGCTGGCAAGGCCCAGACCAGTTTTTCTATTTTTAATAAAAATAATTAAATTATAATGGGGCACAAATGGGGCATCAAAAAATAAATATCTGTTATTAACTATAAACACACTCTTGTTGTTCCGAATTAAAAATTTTGTGGAATTTTGCGGAGGCTTGCCCCAAGTCGGGAATTCACGAGACGCCACACATCTGCCACATCGCGCTCATCAAGGGACGTTAGTTAACTTAACCTAGTTTGAATGTTTTATATATGTATCGATAATAAAAGTATTATTTTCAGTAAATAGTTTTTTATAAATATTTTGTACGCTGACGACTGAAACATAATTAATATGAAAAGAAACAACACTTTAGGCCTAGGTCGAATACGTGTTAAGAAACACGCCCAAGATGAATTTGAAATATATTATTATTTGTAATTCTATTATATTTACCAGACGTATGCATTGCGACATTTTTCTTTTAAGACTAAAGTTTAAAAGTTTTTTTTTGCATTCACTTAAACATAAACTGGCCCTATCCTACATTTTTTGTAGAACCTATTCAAGACGCTGAACAAAAAATACAATTGCTTTATTTAAAAAATCGTCGATAAAGTTGCCTTTATACGGGAAATTGCGAGAATAAACCTATTACGAGAAAGTGAAATAGATTGAAAATAAATATAGGCAAAAGGAGGAGGTCTTGACTCAAAATGTAATGTCAAATGTGCCAAAATTAAATACTGAAGTATTTTTGAAGGCTTCGTAGTCAATTTCATATTAAATTATTGAAAATTTGTTCCTAAGTGAATACCGTACATGTCAATTTTAAACTTATGAATAATTTTTTATGCAGTTTAAATTTGATAAAAAGTGAATTTTCTTTTTGTAATAAATTAAAAAATTTAGTAAAGTTATCATGTTTTTGCATAATTTAAAACGTTACAATTTAAAGAAATTTCTAAAATTGTACAAGTCTTGAAAACGGATTTTTTGTAGCATCAAAGACTGACAAATTATAATATGTATTTTCAGTTGCATCATAGTAAATAAAATAAACTTTCTTTTCTAAAACTAGTTTTTTTTATTATTATTATAATTTTAAAAAGTAGGGCGTAGCTCAGAAAATCTGGACAGGCGCTGACAAGTTTGCTCTAAGTAGGGTAAAAATTTGCAAAAGCGTTACACACCATGTGTGGCCCTTACCAGTTGACCCGACCAGGGCCACGCCAAAACTAGGGGAAACTGCTCAGTGCCTTACCAGGCCGACCTTTATATATTTCTACATGAGAGGTGCCACTTTGTCTATCTTATTTTAGGAGACATTGCTGATATTATACTTACGTATCGGAAGTGACCAGCAGCAAGTAATTTTTAGTTTTGGACAGAAAATGTAACATGTGCGCGCTTCTGGTTCTCGCCAACTTTACTTGTGTTTTTCTCGAAAAGTGGGTTTTTGTATTTCTTATTTCAAGTGTACCCTGTCTTTACAAGCTTATAATAACTAGCCGTATTTTTGCTTTTACTACAATGTTGAAATTGAAATTTCTAAAGCAAGAAAAAGAATGAATGGGAAGTAATTTGTGAACATTGTGGGAGTGAAATCTTGAATACCCCACTGATTACATGTCAGAGAGGAAGAGAGGGACTGAGGGCAGGTTGACACTGCCTCCCACGGATTCAAGAATGTTCATTGGCTCGAAAATTTTAATAGCAGCAGTCACTGATAGGCTGGACGAGTACGCATGTCCGTCCACAGATTGTCAACTGTACATCGCACGACCCTGGTGACAACACGCACTCGAATCTCGTATCTGGCGCGACGATTCAACCAGACCTGGGAGGGCTCTCCCAGAAAAGATAACCCTGGCGCATGCGTTTTCATTTCCTCATTTTTCCCAATTAAAATATTTTTTAACTCCTCCAAATACTCTTAATTCTCATCAGAAGCTAGGAATTTTCCTATTTCTTAAATAGGCTATCTGTAGTGTCCAGCTAAGTCCCCGGTAAGGCTCGCACATAGGCCCTACATTAGTTGACATTAGTTTCTCCCTTTATTACTCTGCAAGAGCATCTTCCAATTTTTGAAAATTGAGTTTAATTTTGTGTCATTAGCGGTTATTCAAAATTAACATATTATATACAGAACGTCTTTTATCAAAGTAATAAGTTCAAAATAAACGGATGTTTCATACTTATTACTTTTGATTAAAGACGCTTTTGTATATAATGAGTTCAAATTAGTGTGAAAATTATCCAGGGCCAAGTTTACGGCGGGGCAATCGGGGCGAAAGCCCCGGGGCCCCTACATGATGAGGGCCTCCACATACCGTGGATTCAAAAATTCTTTAGCAATAAAATTTTCCATTTTTTAAGAAATTAATGATCAATTAAATATATTTCCAAACATTATATAAACAGGAAAACGTTATGGAACATATGACCTTAAACTATAGTTAATACGAATTATCCTTTAACCATCTTCAAGCACGTAAAGTGTCATTGACTTAGTGACAAAAAAATATGTATTTTAATAGTGATAATTTGTTGTTCAAACGTAAAAATGAAATCAATAATAGATATTTAATCATTTAAAGGGCCTCCACTTTTTTCTTTTCCCGGGCCTCCACACACCTTCATCCGGTTCTGAAATTATCGAAGCTATATTATAAAAATTCTGACCTCATCGTGAATGACGTTTATATTCTATGTTAAATGAAAAAGAATACGATCAGGTAGTTTTAACCTAAAAAGCGCCTCGCGAATCAAACAGGAATGTATTAAGTCGAATAAATAACGCCTCCTTCTTGGATAAAAATTTTAATTGTAAATACTTCATTATTTTCTAAATTTTTAAAATGAATTACAAAATAAATCACAAATCCGCAAATAAGCAACGTTTCATGCGTACTTTGTTAAAGCGTGTGCTGTCGAACTCGAAACGGTGTCGAAGGGAATCATTGGATTATGAAACGAAACGTGACAGACGGAATCGAACTGGATCGAGAATCTAGTCAGCCAATGAGGTTACAAAAATGGCTGCGATATTTGGCGCGAAATTACAATTTAAATGTATATTTCCTCCAAATCAAGATTTATAGAACTGTATTATCATTAATTGAAAAATTTTACATTAAAATTTGTATACTCAAAACAAAATAAAACTTTAGAAAATGAACTGGTGAAATTTTCAGAATTTAAATTGTTCATACATTGCATTCCTAATTTTTAAAATGTTTTTACGAATTTACATCACTAAATTCTTTCATTTATTTTCTATTCTCATATCTTACTTCTTTAAAAAAGTGAAAAAATCATATTCTTCCCCAAAAATGTTTTTTGGAAATTATCATAACAATTGAATATTGCTTTTTGGAGTTAATTCTTATTTTTTGGCTTGGTGATCAAACTTTGAATTTTTTGGAAAAAAAATAATAAAGATGCAAAAATGTAGGCCCCTGCAAAGGCCCAGCTAGGCATTTCCACAGTGGGCCGCCTCTTTGGGCCTATAGAGGGCTACAAATCAAAAGAGGCTAAAATGGGTAATTTCCAAAAGAGCAATTCCGAAAAATATAATTAGATTTAACGCAACTTCACGGGATTGCAACGGATTTTGCAATATTTTAATAAAATTTCAAAGAATCTATTTACAAGAATTAAGAGATTTCGAAGATATTTTTAAATATTTTTTGGCACTTCCGAAGGTTTTCAAGAATCTAAAATATATTAGGGTATTTAAAAGGACTTTAAAGAATTTTCTAGAGACTTGAAAATTTCTAAGCGATTCCCGAGATTTTAATCCATTTGAACAAAATGTGTTTGATTTTAAACAATTTCCTACAATTTCTCAAGATTTTGAAAAACTTTATAGGACCTATAACCTATTTTGAATAAGAAATTTTCAAAATCTGTCGAATTCTGACTTGGAACAGGGATTTTTTTAGTTCCCTTTTTCTAAATCAGAAGCACAGTTTTTTTGCAAAATCTCAAAATTATAATTCTTATAGAAAGTGCCCAATTCCAAAGTAAAAATTCTAATTCTTTCCAGAAATTTCTCATCCCAAAGTTCCAAGATTTCAGGATTTTATGATGTTTCAATATTTCGAAGATTTAAGTTTTTAAAGGTTCCTAATTTCTTAATTTTGAAGGTCTGCTGAGAAGGGCTCGGCATGTCTTCCGGGCCATCGATAATTGCACCGATTCAGGCCCACGCTTAGACCACTCCTCGATCCGAGAGAATTAAGATTCTAAAGTTATTTTTTTCTTCTGGAAAGATGGAAAAAAGCCGAGTAAGATTGGTGAACTGATGAGGTGACCCGGGACGAGGTACCTCGGAGTTGCTAGGATCGATACGGACGGCGCACGCTGTGTCCCCGTCCGCCATTGGTCATAGCAAAGCCTAGATGTGCTCGATTCTCTATCCCTCTTCCTCTCACCTCTGATCTTTCCTGTCTTATCCTCTCCTATCTTATTCTCTCCTTTTTCTCCTTAACTGATCTCATTTCCTGTCCTCTTTAAGCCTCTCCAATCCGCAGCGTCCATCCATCCAGATTCTCCATCCTCCTCCCTTCTCACAGAATCTTTTTTTCTTAGCGCCACTCCATGGTTGCATTACCTTGAGAGTCCTTATACTGAAAAAGCCGTAAAGCACTCCTCCCTGAGAAGAGAATCAGCATAAGATATTCAAGTTTCTGGTATAAATGTAGTAGGGTGCCAATAGATGAGTAAGGGTGTTTCTAGAACAAGATTACTACCTGACCGACATCAAAAAGTCTCTAAGTTCTAGCATGTAGTGGTTCATGTCCATGCTAAGCTTCTAGAGCATTCTCGAAGGGTCCTGATAATGTCACAGAATAATAATATTGCCCATTTGCATCGGCCAAATTCATGAAAACAGGTTTAAGGTTATTGTAAGAAAAACAAGGATGATTTATTGCCTCCTTGTTTTTCTTGCAATATTCTTGAAACTATTTACATGAATTTGGTCCATGCAGTCGCAATTCTACGACGTCATCAGGGCTCTTTGAGAATGTTCTAGAAGCTTAGTACGGAAATGAACCACTACAGGTTAGCAGCTTCTCTATGTCGTTAAGATGGGAATCTTGGCCCAAGAACCTCCTTACTTATCTATTGATGCCTTATAAAATAATTTTTTTTAGACTTTGTAAAACCTTGACTCAGAAATTTTTTTGTTGACGATCCCATATTTTGGCCAGACTAAAAAATATATTCCCTGACTAATTTAATTGTATGCCGGCGCAATCCACTTATAAGCCAGAGAATATTCTTCGGCGGAGAATATATTTCAAAAAGAAACATGGAATCCATACTAGAAAAAAATTTGAAACCAAAAAGACGAATTTTCAACAAATAATGCTTTTTCATTGCAGAAAGAAATGAACATGTATATAAATTGTTGAACCTTCTAGCCAAATGACGAATTTTTTCTATAGAAATTAAATTTTCATACCGAAATTATTAAAAATTAATTTTCATCCAAAAAAAGGCTTTTCGACTAAACAGTTAAATTTTCAACCAAAAATATAAGCCTAAACTCAAAAAAGTAAATGTTTAAGAATGTAGTTTAACATGACCAAAGTAGTTAAACTATCGATTAAGGAAAATTTTTTTTTTAATTAGTTAAAATTTTCAACCAAAGAGATGAATTTTCGACTAAAAATATAAGTATTCAAGAAAAAAAATCATTTTACAACAAAGTGATTCAACCAAATCTTCTAAACAAAATAGTTAACTACTCAAACAAAGAATAATAATTTTGACCAAAAAGCTGCATTTTCATTTTAAAAAATATTTTTACTAAAACAGGTGAATTTTTTAATCAAAAAGATCAATTTTTGAAAAAATAATTGTATTCTCTACCAAATAGTTGCATTTTTATCCCATAAAGATAAAATTTTTACTAAAACAGATGAAATTTTAATAAAAAACAACAAATTTTTGTTTAAAAGTTGAACTTTCATCCAGAAAAGATTTCAGCTCATTTTACAACACCAGCGTATAAATTTTGAACTAAAAGTAAATTTTCCACAAAGCAGTAGCATTTTCAAACAAAAAGTATAACTTTTGAACAAAATTGTTTAATTTTCAACAAAATATTTGTATTTTTCTCAAAGAAAGATGAAATTTTCACTGAACAGGCGAATTTTTAATTTAAAAAAACAAAACATTTTTTTGAAAGTTGAACTTTCATCCACAAAATATTTCAGTTCTTTTTTCAAAAACTAAATATTAATTTTAAACAAAAATTAGACTTTTTACGGAACAGTTAAATTTTCATTGAAACAGTTGCATTTTTATTCAAGAAAGATGAAATTTGTTCTAAAACTAACAAAAATAAAATTAAAAAATTAAAAACGATAGTTAAATTTTTATTCAAACTAGATTCCAGTTCATTTTCTAACACCACAATAAGAATTTTAAAAAATAAGTTAATTTTCAGCTAAATAGTTGAATTTTTAACCAAAAAGTATGAATTCTTAAGAAGATTGTTTTTCTCCAAAAAAAAAAAGAAAACGCTACTAAAACTCGTTAATTTTTTAATCAAAAAGAGAAATTTTTAAAAAAGATATTTCAATTTTCATCGAAAAAAATTTCAATTGACTTTTCAAGACAAAAATAGGAATTTAAAAAAATGCAACCTTCCTAGGAAATAGTTTAATTGTCAAGAAAACAGTTGCATTCTTTTAAAGAAAGATGCAATATATACATTTAAAAATATCAAATTTTAAATCAAAAAGACAAATTTTCAAACAAAAATATTATTCAGGCAACAAAGATTTCAGTTGACTTATCAGCAACAAAATATGAATTTTAATCAAAAGGTTAATGTTCTATGCAAAGAGCTGAATTTTTAACCCAAAAGTATGAATTTTCAACAAAACAGTTGAATTTCCAACCAAAAAGGATGTCTTTTTAAGAAAATTGTTAAATTCTCAACCAAATAATAAAATTTACAACTGAAAAGATAATCTTTAAGTCCATGTGATGAGTGGGTCACGTGACCATATTCGTACCTTATAATAAATAAGAAGCACTAAGAAAGGTAGGTCTGTTCCTAAATTTAAATAAGTATAAAAAAAGCAAAAAAAAATTATTTACAACAAAAAACTTTTTTCATAATTTTACAGAATTAGAACCAGACCCACCATTCTTAGTGCTTCTTGTTTATTATCTCAAATTTTCAACCTGATCTGGCGCTTCGTGTCACATGGCCTTAAGAGAAAATATTCTCGAATTTGCACAAATTACTTTACATGAGTGAAAGAGCCCTTACCGTAACAGATTGTACTCAATTGAGACTCCGGATTCTATAACCACGCATAAAATTTGCCTGGCCGCTTCAGGCCGCTCGAGTTGGCCCCTGATGGCTTGAAAATCAGTTTTCGAAAA
>NC_046664.1:28728461-28741372 GCF_010883055.1 Belonocnema kinseyi
ATTTTCAAAAACTGATTTTCAAGCCATCAGGGGCCAACTCGAGCGGCCTGAAGCGGCCAGGCAAATTTTATGCGTGGTTATAGAATCCGGAGTCTCAATTGAAACGGCGTGAAGTTAAATGTCGTCTAACAGTAATTAAAAAAACATCGAGGTCTTAATCGATTGATTAAGAAAAGAGTCATCATATCAGGCCTTTAGCAAATTAATGCTCGAGATCCTGCGAAAGGGACTCGTGATACGCGAATAAGTATACTATATATTATATGGGAGGGATCCAATTATTTGCACGGCTGACCCGAAGGCAATGATAACTCCGGGCGGCGAATAATTTTGAGGAGCAGTGAGAGGGAGAAGAAAAGAGCAGCGAACAGTACGTAACTTTGGCGATCTTATAATGAAGATATAACCGAGCCGACTGCCGAGACATCTTTACGTCCCTGAGTGCTTGGCTTGTTACTCATTCTCAGTTATGCTGTTATGGCACATGCAGTACGATAGCGTCTGGACTGTGCAGGCGTCATTGTTAATCAAAGACTATAGCCAATAACAAGTCTGCCACCAAGACTCGTCTAAATGATCCTCTGCCACACGGTTCCTTCTTGATGACCAAGTCCCCACCCATCCTATCATTGTATTTTATGCGCCAAGGGGGAATAGTGGGAGTTCGGTGAGAAGCTCACATTATCCGGTTACATATGTCATTACTCAAAACCGTTTCTTAACTCATATTACAGATTTCAATAATTTGAGTACTTTAGGATAAAAAGTGTACAATTTAATAATTCTTGAGAGTAGAATGTAATAAAAAAAAAATTACTCGAGACATGATCAACACAAAATATTGTTTTCTTACAAATCAAAGTAAGGTACGTCGCAGAACAGGGTTATAACCTTTTATTTCTGGAAAATTCTATTCAGCAGCTAAATATCTGCAACTTTCCTGCACAGTTATATTTTTTTACCAACAGGTACCAAAGGCGTGAAAATTCAAAACAGGCATCCATTCTGTAAATAATCGAATGGACACGATTTACAACGATTAAGAGTCATTAAGAGTTGAATCGGTTTCAATTTTTGCTAATTATGTCAAGTGTTTCCAATCTTATTGAATTGAGTAAATGCACTTGACTGCAATGCGCCCACTGCAGTTTTCGTTTGTAACACACATGGCGTCCATGTGTTTATTAGTTAGAATTTAAATTTTTGATAATTTAACAAAAATCTTAAGCACACCGAACTGTCGCTTTCAGTCACCCCGTTCTCGGCCTTCCTAGAACTGCTGACTCCCTCAAGTTGTCAGGGGAGCAGGGCGAGAGCGGTTGCGACATTATTAAGTTTATTAAGTTTATTAAGACATTATTAAGTTCGATTTTAATGGGAGCGAGTCAGCCGGCCCTCACTGTTTACGTTTAAACCCCCCCCCCCCAAATCAGTCTAAGGTTATTTGAAGGCAACCTCCGGCACTGGAATGAAAGCCAAAGTGTGGTGTACAAAAAATTTAATGTTTGTTTAGGCGGTATGTCAAATGAAAAGTCGAGAGTATCTGGGGAAAACGTTTATTTACATTTTTTATATTCATATTGTTGACAATTGTTTGTTTCAAATATGAAAAAACCGCTTGTAAATAATTACAGGAATATCAAAATGATGTAGTGACAATCTTAACCTCTAACTGAGAATACTAGATACTCAATCGAGAACGATTGGATTAATATTTTTCCCATTTTTAGTAGATAAACTTATCCAATACTTTTAAGTTTCTTACAATATAAGAATGCTAAATTTTAAAATAAGTTTGGTTTTAAATTCTTGAAAGTTCCTACTTTTAAACATTAAAAATATTTAATTTTTAATATTTAAAATAATTTGGTTTGTTTATGCCTAATCTTAACATCCGAAATTCATAAATTCCCATATATCAGTATTGACCTTTTCCTAAATTTTAGCATGTCAAAGAATAAAAGTTTAATTTTAAATTTTAAAATGTTTCGAAACTCAGTTTGAAATGCTGAAAAAAAAGTAAAAACTCAGAGTTTTTACTTATTCGAATCAAATGGCAGCTAGAATAAAAATGTAATTTTTTTATACTTCAATTTTACACGGCATAATTTTGAAATAGACAAAGTTGTAGGCTTCTGAATTCATATTGTACAATTCTGAATGCTTTATTTAAAAGAAGTATATAGTCGGCTTGTAATTTTTACATACGTAACCAAACGTTTGGACTCGAAATAGCTGAATAATTTGTTTCAATTGTATATTTAAAATGCTCAGTGTTCAGAAAACTTCTACTTTGAATTGTTTAATTCGCAATTTAGTCTTAAATACTTTAAGTGAAAAGAGGTTCAGTTTTGAAAACTTCTACTACAAGATGAATTTATGTGTTAACAATTACGATTAATTAAAATTTAACGACCTCTTTTTGATAAAAAAATTTTAATCTTATAGTATTTTTTAATTGTTTAACCTAATTTAATTAATAACAGCCTGGAATTTTTTCAATAAAAAAATAATACTTCAATTGCTTACCTGAACTTTCCCGTTCTTTAAATATTCGTTTATTTTATTGTTTATTTATTCTGAACTGATTTAAAAACCTGTAACTATTTATAAAATATTAACTACAATAAATAATACAAGAACGCATAATAAAAAAAAAAACAGTTTTGCTGTAAGCACTCAATTTCTGCCAAAGACTTTTCCACCTGTTTTTGCCAAAACAGTTTTTTCATAATAACAATTCTGATACGTATCTCAAATCAAAAATTTCCTCACATCACTATTTTTTCTAAAAATTAAGTTATTTTATGCAAAAAACTAAAATGAAAACACGCCTAGAGCAAAAAGTACGAAGTATACCGTCTTATTTCCCCTATTTCCCCTCCCAAATTTTTACTAATTTCTTACATCAAAAATATTTCTTCTTCCCTCATTCCCTCTCACTATGCCTACTTTAACTCCCCTTCTTTCCCTTATTTCGCCTGCTCACAGGCCACTCCAATCCACTCCATTCCGATACACTCCAAACTATGCGAATCCAATCCCATTTATTTTTAACCAATGCACTCCAATTCCATCCTATCTAAACAAATACACCCCACTAAAATACATTTCAATCCACTCAAATCTAATTCAATCCAATCCAATCCACTCTAAAACAAAACCACTCCAATCCACTCCAATCTCATGCATTCCAATTTAATCAAATTTACCCACTAAAATCAATTTTAATCTGATTCATTTCAATTCACTGCTATCTCATCCAATTTGCACATATCCACTCCAATCCAATTAATTAGAAATCCACTCCAATCCACTCCACTTTAATTAATTCTGATCCAATCCATCTACTCCAATAAACTCCAATCCAATCCATTCCAAGTAATTCCAATACATTTTAATCCATCCAATCTAATCCAATAAAATCCAATCTAATGCATTCCAATCCACTTTAATCTAATTAATTCGAATTCAATCTAATTCAATCTAACCCAATTAATTTAAAGCAAATCCACTTCATTTCCATCCGCCCCATTCCATTCCAAGGAACTCCAATGAAATCCATTTTATTGCATTTAATTCAATGCCATCCACTCCAATCCAATTCATTCCAATACACTTCAATCCAATTCATTATAAATCCAATCCTCTGCAATCCAATTCACTCCATTTCAATCCAATTATTCTATACCAATCCACGCAAATCCAGTCCAAGCCAGTCCAATCCAATCCTATTCGATTCATATTCAATTCTCGAGGCAAACGACGAGCCACACTGTACCCAAAGTAAACATTTTTACGGCCTATCCTAAAAAGTGCTATTTTATCCATCGTTTGCAGTACCTAAAATCGGACTTTTGATGGCGTACAGTGGGAAAAAGCACCTGTTTTGGATAAAAATCGACCGACAGTGCAATTCTTGACATATTTTGATGTTTTTTTTTTAGAAATGACCGTAAGACTTGCAGTTATAACAAGTAACTGCGGATATTTTAATTAGACCTAACGTAAATTTTTAATTTAAAAACAAAGTTACAACTTTTTGTTGCTAAACTTTTCCGTGATACCATTTTTTTTAAGACTTTCAGATTCATTAAAAAAGATCATAAATCATGTAAATAAGTAACTAAAAATAATTTCAAGTGGGTTAAAGTAACTACAAAAATTGTGAAAAATGTTATAAACAAAATAATTCACAAAATTCATTTTTTCGTGATTCGCAATGATTAGCTAATTTTAACCCAGAGCTTTTGTATAAAGTATCACACATAATGATGTGCGCTTACAATAAGTTAAGAATAGATAGTAATTGCCAATTATTTAAACAATTTTCATAAACAAATGCCCATTTGGATCATTTTTTCATGAATATGATTGATTTTTTTTTTGCGGAATCAACTTGAAATGTCTTTCCAAATATCACAATCTTCAATGAGTGAGCTCGATTCTTACTTACTGAAGCACGAATGCCTACCTGAAAACGGCCCTTGCCAGGTTCACATAAATCAAAAATGGCTGAGAGTATCACAATCTCCAATAAGTGAGCTCGATTTTCACTCACTGAAGCACGAATGGCTATAAACAATATAACAGAAAGGATTCTTTTGGAAGAAATTTCAAATTGATCCCGCAAAAAAAATCAAGCCTATACATGAAAAAATAGTCAAAATGTGTATTTGTTTATGAACATTGTTTAAATAATCAACACTTTTCGATCACTATGAAAAATATTACAGCAAGGTGTCTTTGGTAAGACATTTCAAGTTGATTCCGTAAAAAAAATCAATCATTCATAAAAAATGGTCCAAATGTGCATTTGTTTATAAAAATTGTTTAAATAATTGGCAATTATTATCTATTCTCAACTTATTGTAAGCGCACATCATTTTCTGTGATACTTTATACAAAAGCTATGGGTTAAAATTAGCTAATCATTGCGAATCACGAAAAAATGACTTTTGTGAATTAATTTGTTTCTAACATTATTAACAATTTTTACAGTTACTCTTACCCACTGGAAATTATTTTTGTTACTTATTGTATTGATTTATGACCTTTTCTAATGAATTTGAAAGTCTTAGAAAAAATGGTATCACGAAAAATTTTAGCAACAAAAAGTTGTAACTTTGTTGTTAAATACAAAATTCACGTCAAGTCAAATTAAAATAACCGCAGTTATTTGTTATAACTGGAAGCTTTACAGTCATTTCTAAAAAAAAAAAACATCAAAATCTGTTAAGAATTGCACTGTCTGTCGATTTTTGTCCAAAAAGGTGCTTTTTTCCCACTCTGTGGCGGTACGTTAAAATTGTTTTTCAGTGTACTTATATGAGTAGAAAATCCTCAAATTTCTCAAATAATTCTCCCGACATTTCTGTAGATTTTACAACATGTTTTTTGAAAACAGGAGTCTACTGAATCTAAATTATTTCCTAGAGAACAATCATTAAAGAACTGTCAACGTTTTTGGAGAAGAGAAAGACCCCGAAAAACTATAACAAATTAAAACACCAAATAATATTAAATCTACAAGAATTACAAATTTTTAAAACATATTTTCCAATACATTAATTTTTCACATAGTTCCAAATTCAATTTCAAAAATTTGGTTTTTTCGACCCACCCTAATATCGATGTTCAGAAATTTTGGAAATTGAAAGTAACTGAATTTCAATATTTGAACTATAATGAAACATAAATGAAAATAATAATTATACCCTCTTGCATAGGCTTTATCCTCAATATCGCAGTCATCGATATTTACACATCAAAAACATATTCCTATTAGGAAAAAATGCCATATCTTCTTATTAATTAATTACCTCTTTACAATATATTTACAAATTACTCTCTAGGTACAGATCATTATCTTTGCAAGAACAAAAGAACATAATGAAATAATGGGAAGAAGAATCATTGTTAGTCGAAACTCATAAACTATGAAGGCAATTCGTCATCGTAGAGTCGCATTACTCAAGACTGCGCTGACGACGCGCAGATATTAAGATAAGCGCGCAAAGCCAGTACGAGTTCAGGAGGAACGTTAGCAAAGTTGACTACATTGTCCTCAATCTCATATGGAGAAGGTGAACGGGACAATCCCACGATGATTGTCAACGAGTAGACAGACAACTGGAAGGAGGGCTCGGAGGCAAAGAAAGAAAAGAGCTAGAGGAAGAGTCTCATATGTACGCCCCGGTCGGAAATGCCTGCTGAATATGGATGAGTCGAGCAGCGGACACACTCTCATGCTCACGGTGGAGACATAATTGCCTTAATTAACGCTAATATGTTAAATCGCGACGGTTTCCTTTGTCCATCGCCCCGAAGAGATGCTACCGCGTCTCCGGGCACCTGCGACTTTGATTAAACTCACTACTCACTCCCGCTAACAGGTACGATGACACGATTTCATTTCACTCTTAACTGGGAATCACTGTTTTCTTCAAATTATACACCAGCTGGCAGCACCGGAAGGCAGTCATTTCAAAACAGAAAAAAAACTGTTTATTATCATACAATTTTTACACCAAACAAACTGCAGTTTCCATTCGAACCCATTTTTGGTTCCAAAGGAGCTGCAACAAAACTGAACCCCAATTGCTGAAAAGGAACCCAAAACGATTAATGAGCTTTAAATGACATCTAAGTTGGTGTTCTAAAAAATCATAATTGTAATTCAGCCTATTTATAAAGAAACTATTGTTTGTTTCGCCCACTTCGATGTTTTGTTTAATTGTTACATAATTTTTACCTTAAAGCACACATGTAATCCAACTCTGATGGACATAACCTGATGCAGATAATTTAAGTACAAAATATTACCGAAATTAATATTGATATAATGACTTCAGAAATATGATTTGCAGGTCATGTAACAAAGTTGTCAACATGAAGGCATATTCATATTTTCAAGTCTCAAATGTATTCCTCTGAACGTAGGTGCCCATGAGGGCATCTACTATCGGGGATAAAACTATAGGCATCTGGCTTTGAAGCTTAATAAGTCAGTCAAAAAAAAATGCTAGCGCAACGAAACAACAGTCATTTAAAAGCTAAAAGTGTTCTACGTTAATGAGCTTGAAGACGTCTATGTAAAAAAATTTTGTGCTTAGCAGACTGAAAAATGTAAGCAAAATTAAGGATTTTTGGGTATATTTAAGAACAGCCAAGTTTAGATCATTATTTCTTATACAAGGGGTGATGGAAAACATTTGAAAAAATTCATGAGTATGAGGAAAACTGTTGTGAACCAGTTGAAGTTGAGAAATTTAAAAAATAATAAGAATTGTTGCTTGATAGCACAAAAATGTGCAACTATATTATCTTCAGTTCTAATGCAGATATTAAAGCGATTAAAACTGCAAACTGTAATTAATAGGCTCTGTAATTATTTTCAATCACCCGGAAGCATGTGTTAGTCTTCTTTTTTGTGAAAATCGCGATATTTTTAGACATTTTTTTTGTTGGAAAACAAGTGACAGAAAGCAGGGGCGGCGGGCCTTTTTTGTTTTACTGCCGACCGCTAGTGCCATTCTTCGGCCCCTAGTTCTGAATGCTTGGATGGCACCTGGCCACGGGTCAAAGAAAGAGACCAGCGGTCGGCAGTAAAAAAAACGGGCCCCCCTTCTTTCTGTCACTTGTTTTCCAACAAAAAAAAATGTCTTAAAATATCGCGATTTTCACAAAAAAGAAGACTAACACATCCTTCCGGGTGATTGAAACAAATACAGAGCCTATCAATTACAGTTTGCAGTTTGAATCGCTTTAATATCTATATTAGAACTGAAGATAATATAGTTGCATATTGTTGTGCGTTTTAGCAACAATTTTTATTAATAACTGGTTTACAACAGTTTTCCTCATACATATGATTTTTTTCAAATTATTTCCATCGCCCCTTGTATAAGAAATAATGCTCTAAACTTGACTCTTCTCAAATGTACCCAAAAATCCTTACTTTATTTTACTCTTTTCAGTCTGCTAAGCACAAATTTTTTTTACATAAACGTCTTTAAACTCATTAACGTAGAACACTTTCAGCCTTTAAATGACTTTTTTTTGTTGCGCTAGCATTTTTTTTGACTGAGTTGTTAAGCTTCAAAGGCAGATGCCTATAGCCGGGATGTCTAGAAAAAGTCATGACCCTCTACATATACAATAAGGCATTTTCACTCCAATCACTAGCTCACTTCAATTCGTTGAATACTGAGGGGATAACAATTGACCTAATGCATGGGAATCGGTGAATTTTTGCTCTATTTTTTTAATATCTTCGTAGAAAGTAATTTTTCTGTATAAGTGCAATTGATAAATAGTTTTTCTTTTTTAGTGGCTATTTAATTCAATAATAAAATGATAATAATTTTCATTCATGCGTGCATTAGAGCTGAGTGCTGGTTGTCTACCCTTTGAAGCGCGATTCAAAATTACATTGAAAAACAATTCTTGTGATTTAAATAAATAATTATTAAAATATACACAAAAATGTATACAAATTGCGTAACTTTTGATTTCAGATAATAAAAAAATTTATAACACATATATTTGATGAATAACAGTTTATTTTCATTGAATTTGAAAGACTAATAGTTCTCAAAATATTTGTTAATAGATACATTTTTTTAAATGCCATATGATATTTCATCAGCTTGATATATAGAAGCTTATTACAGAATATAATAGTGATAATATTTGAATAATTCTAAAACAAAATTTCAGATTGTTCTTTTTGATTGAAACGTGACAAAACAACGCTTAAAGTAAAAAAAAAAAGAAAAGAAAGCATAACTACAATGCAGTCGTGATAATTTATGTATTTATAAGTCATATAATTATATAAATTCCCAGAAAATACATACAAAATATTAAAAACTTATAAATAATTATTTTCAATCACTTTCCCCAGAAATTTCTTTTTAAATTAAATGTTTTGTAAAATATAATTTGGTCTTTGGAATTCACTGACAATAAACTGTTATTAATATGATATATGTGTTGTATTTTTTTGCCTGAAATCAAAGTCACACAATTTGTATATATCCTTAAGGATATTTTAATAATTATTTACTTAAGTTACAAGAATTGTTTTTTAATGTAATTTTGAATCGTGCACCAACTGCGGCCGATGAGCGGCAAAGCCCTAACGCAAGCGCAGTAGCTCAGGGTGCCAACTTTGGCATCATTGGTCCACAGTATAAACCGGAAAAATAAACCAAATCAGCCGGCAGGAAAAAGTTGGGATATGAAAGCCTCAATTAGGTATTTTCACTTCAACCATCAGCTAACTTCACTTTGTTAAAAGCTGAGGGGGGAAAAGGGATCAAATGCATGAAACAAAACTTTATTTCTGTAATATATTTGTAATTGATCATCATTATTATTATTTTATTATTTCATGAGATAGTAATTAAAAAATAAAAACTATCTTTTAACTACATTTATATAGAAAAAATTACCTTTTACGAAGATGTTAGCGAAATAGGGCAAAAATGAACTGAATCCCATACATTTGGTCCCTTAAATTCCCCTCAGCAATCTACGAAGTGAAGTTAGCTGTTTATTGAAGTGAAAATACCTAATAGGCTTTTATCTTTATCAGTTTGAATGTTCCCGCCGCTATATTTGAAACATTACAATGTTTCACGAAACTCCCAATGTTTCATGAAACTTTTCATTAGGCTAAAGTTTCATGCAAATTTACATCCCTACTCATCGCGAAAAACAAATTTCTGTTTTTATTATACATTTGTATTTACCTTATCTTTCATGTATGACACTAGCCACTGCAAGATTAGATATCTAAGATACCTTTAAACTTCCGCAGAAAATCTAGTGGATATTTGTTCGAACGACCAGGCATCAATTTTGATGCAGACGGTCACGACTTAGTTTGTACATCCCGGCTTTGGTGGTTTGAATGTCATATAGTAGGTTTTGACTAACCTAACATTTGGATATTACATCACGCCAAGTACTATTTTTATTCCAAGACTATTTAGTCGCTGGTAAATGGGAGGAAATAGAAAGTTAAGTAATTATTATTATAACTTACTTGCATATTAACATCTGTTTCACTTAAATAACGACCGACAAAATGACCTTGACAGGTGACTTACAGTTTGTAGATGACACTTCACGTTGCACTGGATGAGAAAAAACAGTGTCTAAATGATGCTTTTCCCCTAGATTCTCCGAATGAACCTGTGTGGTTCAAATTTGTTGCAACACTATTGAACACCGATTTCGGTGTACATTGGAGGATCGGCGATTTTCTGTGAACTTTTAGTCTCAAGGCATCGGACGATAACTATGAATCAATCCTAAGTTACCAGGCCTACTTTGCAAGCGGTTCGCTTGTGAATACACTGCCATGTTCTTTTAAAGTATGCTCTAAAGTAACCCATTTGGCACTCTACAGGTATCTATTAGAGTCCAAGTTCTGAATGATACAAGCTTTTCTTTGAGCCAAAACTTTAGCGAATCTCCACTTTTTTCTGTGTATCAATTTTGACTTTAGGAAGACAACCTGAAAACTGACGCTCCAGAGAAGAAATTAAATTTCTGTTAGAACTAATGTTTGGTTCCCAAGGAACTGTAGCAAACAGGAACATCATTTGCTGAACAGGATCCGAAAGCGAAGAATGTGTTTCAAAGGAGAACAAAAGAACTGTGAGTTTATTAAAGTTGCAGTTCAAATAAAAGTTGGCATCCTTTAGAACTTGAGCTTCAATAGATACATGTAGAGAGCCAAAACGGTTCCTTTAGTGCACTCTTGAAAATAACAACATGGAGGCATCAGGGATCGATGTACAACTTTAGGCCTATGACTTCAGCTGCAAAGTTTCCTTTCATATGAATATGCCTTTATTTCAGGGGGCAGCTCTCCTATAAAGACCTGTAGAATTTTAATTGTTAATACACGTTTTTTGCATATATTTATCCCAAAAAATAACATTCGACAAATATGTTGAATATTTCTATCTCTTTATATTATAAAGAATAGGATTTATAAAATAAATTAATGATTAATAAATTTAAACTTTTTTTCGATGATAACTTTAATAAACTCTTTTCTTGCTATTGCCGGAAGGAAAGATGTTCTGGCGCTGGCCTGGCCCCGACCAGATCGTCTGTTTTCCAGTCTTGGCGCTGATCAGACGATCTGGCCTAGGCCTGGCCAAAAGGGTAACGTTTTTTTCTGGCTAGCCCCAGGACAAACCGTCTGGTCATCCGCTCGGTATGAGCTAGTCATCCGCTAGTTATGGGTGTGTCAGCGAGGTCAATCTTCAGTTGAAAACATTTCATAACAGACAACCTGTAACTATTTTCAAATATATCAAAAAAGTGCAGATTGAACAAAAGACATTTTTCTTGTCTCGCTGCTCAACGCCAGGTCTGAGCCAGGCCAGCACTTCTAGACAGAACTTACAATTGTGGATCTTGTCTAGCTGATTAGCGCCAAACCTGGACCAGCTTCTCGAACTTAAGATTTTTTTTGTTCTTGGCTCACTGTTCAACCCCAGTCTTAGGACAGAACAGACCTTCCAGGCTCGACTTTTACTGCGGTTTATTAAATCACAACTTTTAAACTCTTACCCCTATTTACTTTTTTGAAATAACTTTAAAATAGAGTCACTAAAGTTCAATATATTGATAACTGGATTGATCTTTTGGTAGAAATTTCGGCTTTTTAGTTGAAAATGTACTTTTTTTCACTGAAAAGTCTACTATGATCTTTTTAGTACAGAAGTTATCTCATTTGGTATCAAAAGACACATCTTTTTTGGTCAACAATTTAACTGTTTTCTTAAAAATTCGTCTTTTTAGATTGAAATTCCATCCTTTTGTAATGAAAATTCATCTTGTTGTAGAAAAGTCTTTTTTTTGCTTTAAATTGAAAATTGATATTATTGTTATTATGTTTTTGGTTCAGAATTCATCTCATTTTTCCAAAAATTCTATTATGTACGTAAAAAGCTTAATTATCTTATTGAAAATAAACCTTTGTGTAGAAAAATAATCTTTTTGTAGAAAAGTAATCTTTTTTGGTTAAAACTTAGTTCTTTTTAAATGAAAATTCAACTTTCATATTTTTAACATATAATTAATCTTTTTCGGTTAAAAATTCTACCATTGTGTTGAAATTTTAACTATTTCTTTAAAAAGTGATATTCTTTGGTTAAAACTTGACAATTTTTATTTGAAAAGTATACTACTGTATTTTTGGTTCAGAATTTATCTCTTTTGATTAAATATTCTACTACTTGGTAAACAGCTTAAATGTTTTATTACAAATTCTACTATTTTGTTAAAAAGTTCCCATTTTTGCAAAAATTTGACTGTTTTGTTGAAAATTCGTCATTTTGGATAGAAGATTCATCCTTCCTGATTGAAAATTCATGTTTTGGTAGAAAAGCCGGCTTTTTTGCTTAAAATGTTATTATTGACAAATCTCCTATTACATTATTGGTTCAAACTTATTTTCCTTTGGTTCAAACTTCTACTATTTGGTTGAAATATGAATCGTTTTTTCTAAACACATATTTTTTTATTAAAAATTCAATTTTTTGGACAAACATTCACCTTTTTGGATGAGAAATTTTTTCTTTTGGATTGAAAATTAATCTCTCTTGGTTAAAAGGTAATTCTTTTAAATAAAAAGTCGACTGTCATATCTTTAATCCAGAATTGATCCCCTTTGGTTAACAATTCTACAATTTAGTGGAAAATTTCAATACTTCATTGAAAATCAACTATTTTATTACAAATTCACCTATTTTGTTCAAAATTTAAATTTTGCTATTGTCAAATTGTCTTTTTCCAAGAAAAATGTTTTTGAATTGGAAATTCTTCTTTTAGCAGAAAAGTCGTCTTTTATACACCAAACTCTCGATTTCAGTCCAGCGTTG
>NC_046664.1:28741472-28757770 GCF_010883055.1 Belonocnema kinseyi
TTTACCGCGATTTCGCTGGAAGCGGGTGCAATTTTTCAGATTAGCACCCGCTCCCGGCGAAATCCTGCGGTTGTCCTTATGACAAATTTTTAATTATATAATGTCGCAACCGCTCTTGCCCTGTTCCCCTGAGAAACTGCATAAGCCAGCAGTTCCAGGAAGGCCGAGAACGGGGTGACTGGAAGCGAAAGTTTGGTGTAGTTCAAAATTTAGCTTGTTGGATATGAAAACTGTCCTTTTAGATTGCACATCCATATTTTGGTAGAAAAATCATCTTTTTTTTATTGAAAATGCAATTTTTATTGTTTGAAAATGCATTTTTTGTTGTTGTTAAAAATGCAACTGTTTTATAAAATATTTGTCATTTTGGATTTAAAATTCAATTATTTGGTTTGAAATTTAACTCTTTTTTGAAAATACCTCTATTTAAAAAAAGATATTTTTATTTAACTGTTTTGTTTTTAAAAACTTATTATTACTTATTATTTAAAATATTGCACTTATTTATATATTTCTAGTTCAATTGAAAACTAAGAATTTTATTCCTAGATTATTAATTCCTAAATGCAGAAGACAAAATTTTGATTACAAAAAATCAACCACTTCCGGGACAGTGGAGGGGGAAGTTTTTGTAAAAAGATGAATCTTAAACAAAAAAGTTTATTTTTAACCCACTAAAATAACTTTTCTACCAAAAGACAAATCTTTAACAAAAAAAGGTGAATTGTCAACCAAATACATGAAATTTTAGTCAAAAAAGATCAATTTTCAACTCAGAAAGATAATATTTCTACCATAAAAGGTGAATTTTATATACAAAATAACGAAAATTTAAGAAAACAGTTGAATTTTTATTAAAAAAGAAATGAGTTTATTAAAATAGTTGAATTTTCAACCTGTAAGATGAAACCAAATGGTCTAAATTTTCAAGCAAATGGATTAAAATTCCGCCAAAAATGAATGAATTTTCTAGCTAAAAAGACGATTTTTAGAAAACCTCTAAATTTCAACCCGAAAAGTTCAATATTGAAAAAAAAATGTTTATTTTCAACCCAGAAAGATGAAATTTTGACCACAAATGATACATTTTTAACCAAATAGTTGAATCGTCACAAAAATAGATAAATTTTCAATGGATAAAGATGAAATTTTAATGAATAAAGATTAATTTCAAACCAAATATTTTTACTCTTGACTAGGCAAGATTTATTTTAACCAAAAATTCAATTAAATTAAATTTTATTTCAATTTCATTTTTAAACTTTTGAGTTTGATAAATTTTAGCAATTTTTAATAAAGTAGTTACTCTGTAAACCATGTAATTGATTTTTCTACCAAAGAATACGAAATTTCAACTGAATAGGTATTCAACTATTTTGTTGAAATTTCGTATTTTTTCAACCAAAGGAGATCAATTTTCAGCTGAACCTTATAAATTTCAACCAAAAAGATTAAAAATAATTTTTCTAATGAAAAAGACGTATTTTTAACAATGTACATGAATTTTCAGAAAAATTTGTTGAATATTCTGTTAGAAAAGATTAAATTTTAATTACAAATATTACGTTCGAACAATAAATGTAATATAACATTATTAGTTTAGAAAATTAATTCTTATTAACAAATAAAAAAAAAGAATTATCGGTAAAACACTTAGATTTTCAAGCAAAGAGTTGACTTTTAAAATAAAATGATAAATCTTTAACAAGACAAGTTAATTTTCTAGAAAAGAGTTTAAGCCAAAAAATGATTTTTTGACGAAGAAAATAAATAAATGACGAATAAATGACGAAAAAAATGACAATTTTTTCTATTTGACGTTCCTAGTGCTCGTCAATAACAGGAAAATTATTGAAATGCTCTAAGTTGCATAAAGTAACATTATGAGGATTTTCCCATGTTTTGCAATAAACAAAAAAATCTTTTACAAACAAATTATTTGTTGAAAAAATGTTTTCTACTATTTTCCATAATTATACGTTTTTTCAAGTTCTATTGCAAGAAATTTGAATGGAAACAATATTATATGTTAAAAAATTTCTCTTAAGATTATAATTGTTTATATGATAAACAAATTTAATAAGCAAATGCATTATTCGGGCCTCTGTCGATGGAAAAATTCTTTTTTTTTTATGTCAGTCTTTTGAAATGGGAACTTGATGAAAAATTCATTACCAATCATACTTAGTTGATAAATTTAATTATGTTTTAAACAAATTCAATAAACATATGGATTATTGGGATATTTATCGACGAAAAAGTTCTTTTTTAAATGTCAGTCCCTTCAGTTTAAAAAAGAAAAAAAATTTGTCAACCAATTATGAATTTTGCTGCACCCATCATGAAGTTCCCAATTGAAAAGACTGACATAAAAAAATGTCTGTCCACAGATGCCTGAATAATGCATTTGTTTATTAAATTTGTTTGAAAAAGTCACAAAATTGATAAAGAAATTATGAATTTTACTGGAATTATCATGAATTGCCTCATTTAAAAAGTTGACATAGAAAAACAAACGAATTTTTC
This sequence comes from Belonocnema kinseyi, assembly GCF_010883055.1. NCBI lineage: Eukaryota > Metazoa > Arthropoda > Insecta > Hymenoptera > Cynipidae > Belonocnema > Belonocnema kinseyi. The sequence goes on from NC_046664.1 coordinate 28,743,999, forward strand.
TTTAGGAAATGACTGGTTAATGTATTTGTTCATTAAGTTTGTTTAAAGAAATAATCAAATTTATCAACTTATTATGAATGTTGCTGAAATTGTTATGAAGTTTCGAACTGAAAAGACTGGCATTGAAAAATCCGAATTTTTCTGCCGACAATTGCCCGAATAATGCATTTGTTTATTAAATTTGATAAAAAAATTATAAGATTAATACAAAAATTATGAATTTTGCTAAAATGATCATAAAGTTCCCAATTAAATGTCTGACATCGAAAAAAAAACAAGAATTTTTCCGTCGATTGATGCCTGATTACTGCATTTATTAATAAATTTGTTTATATTATGAACAATTATAATCTTGAGAACATTTTATTTTAATATAATATTGTTTTCATTTAAATTTCTTGCAATATAACTAGAAAAAAACGTATAATTGTGGAAAACATTTTTTGAGCAAATAATTTGTTTATAAAATTTTTGTTTGTTCCTAATTCAAAAAATCAGACTCAACAACTCTTTTAGAAATCTTATAAGCTTTTCTTCAATTTTTATTGTCCAAATCGGTAAATATTTGTGGGCTGTACGGTATTTTAAACGAAAAAAGTCATTTTTTCCCCACTGTGCGCAGGTCGGTCTTACCCCGATGTACCCTATTACGCCTTGTGATGGTTTTTAATTAAATAATTCTAATGAATTAATTATTTAATAAAGAAGTTTTTAAAGATCCAAGACGTGGGTTGAAAGGACTAGGGTGCTTTGATATCCTTAAAGGCCGCAGATTGTCCCGGGGCAAATGAACTGAAAGCAAACGTCATTAGGATAATGCCTTCGTCGCGCAGAATTATCTTTTTTAATATCGGCTAGTCGCACACTTCCGTGCTAACATGCTTGATTTCAGGAACCTCAGTAACGGTACCCTGTGTTGTCTGAGGCTAAAAGGATTCGGCGATAAACAGCGGTGAGTCCTGAAATTAGGTACCAGAGGGCTTTGCAATCTACATAAAAATCCCCTGCGGCGGTGTGATCCTAGCTGGGGTGGCCGATGGATTAGCAATGTACTAGGGAGAGAAAAAGAAAACTAGGGTTATACACGACGTTTCTTATATATATTCACGCCCTACGGTATTCGTGCCATCCTTTTAATTTTCATATCGCTCGTCATAAATATCCTCCCTCTCGTCTTCTTCTTATTTTCTTGCGGTTTTAAAGTTTCTCAAGGTATCTGTATTATCATCAGAGAATAGCAGAAATTCTTCATTTCTTTTTAGACTAGATGGAGCTATGAATTAAACATTTTTTATATTAATGTTTTTTTTTTTTAAAAGATCTCTTTTGCTCCGCTGGGAATCGAACCACAGAACTTCCGATTGCCGGTCAGATACTTTTTCCTTAAGCTACTTGAGTGGTCGAAAGAAGAATCCTTTTCAGAAATACACGCAGTACTTGGCTAGGTGCTACAAGTCAAATTTTCAACTTATCTGTATTATCTTTAAAGCATAACAGAAAGTCTTAACGTCTTTTTGGACTAGATGGAGCTATGAATTAAACATTTTTTAAATGCATTTTTTTCTGAAAAAAGATCTCTTTGTTCCGTTAGGAATGGAACCACAAAACTTCCGGTTGCGGGTCGAGTGCTGTTCCATTAAACTACTGCAGTGATCGAAAGAAGAATTCTTTTTTCAGGAATTCACGCATTAATTTTTTGGCTCTTAAAAAATAGGTTCTATTTGAAAAGGTGCCAATAGACAGATTTTGGTACGAAAATATTAATTGCTACAGAGATTATACACCCATTACATTCCCCTCTCGTTCCCTATTTTCTCTTCTAACTCTTCCCAAACCCTCACTTTCACTCTCCTACTCACTCGCACAGGAAGGGTTGGGGAAGTAGATAATGAAAAAGAAGTCATGGGAGAAAGGGGAAGCATAGAAAGAAAAGCGAGTGTTGGGGAAGTAGATAATTGAAGAGAATTAGGGGAAGGACAGCGAGAAAGGATATGTAGAGAAGCGAGGGGAAGTGTAATAAGGAAAGTGAGGGATGGGGTGTTAAACTAGGTGAAGTTAGGGATAAGGAAGTGAAGGGAAAAGTAAGGAGAGGGATAGTATGATTAGATGAATGAGTAATTATTACTGGAAGTGAGTGAGGGTAGAGAAGGAAGTAGAAAGAGTTCTAGTAGGGTATACTAGTTCTCCTTTCAATTCATCTCTACCCTCACTCACTTCCTGTAATTTCTCATTACTCACCCATAACCTCCCTCCCCTTACTTTTTGCTTCACTTCCTTATTCTTCACTTCCTTATCCTTCACTTTCTTATCTTTCACTTTCCCTAGTTCAACACCTCATCCCTCACTTCCCTTACCAAACTCCCCCTCCCTTCTCTACCTCTACTCCCTCGTTGCCCTTCATTTACTTCTCCTCCAACAAAGTTTTTCTAATAGCTTACCAGTTGTTTGAAAATTTATTTAATATTTTATAAATAGAAAACTGATATAAAATTTATTCTTGGGAATTGACAGTGATTCATTATTTGTTTCGCACTAAATTAAAACAATTTATAGGGAAAAAAACATTTTTCAGTTGACTTAATGAAAGATAGTAAATTATTTATTATTTTGTAAACAAATTTAAAAAAAAATCTTCAAAATCAGTTATTTATAATGAAATAAGTCATGTGTTTTTACGGAAGTAGCCAAAAATTATATGGAAATATTATTTATTAGATTTAGTCAGCCAGTAACAATTGATGATTTTTTAAATCAAATTTAAATAACAAATGCACTGCCTGACTATTTTTAGAGGTTAAAATCTAGGGTTTTCAACCTAATGGAGTGTAAATAACTAATTTTTAGACCTTAGAAAAGTCACACGACAATAAACAATTTTCATTGTTAACAACAATTTTTAATAAATTTTTATCATCAGACATTTTTTAGATACAAATTGATTCTTTTAAAGTATTATCAAACTATTATTTATCAATGATTTTGTGCTAACGATCGATAACAATACCTAATTTCTTAAACAATCTTAAATAACAAATTCAGGATTTTTCGGCATTTTATAAAAGTAAAACCTCGGTTTTTTAATGTAACCCGTTGTTTGTAACTTATTTTTAAACCTTTTTTATAAACACCGATAACGATCCAGTATTGTTTAATAATTTTATAAACTAATTTCCATCCTCTAATGTATTTCGAACAATTGAATGCCGACTGAATTATTATATTTTTTGTTTCTAAATGTATGATGACGAAAGTTTGTTCATAGAATTATTACTGATAATAACTATAGTGGAGCTTCATTAAGGTCTCTGAAATAAAAAGTTAAAAAAGTAGTAAATAATTGTTGGTTACTTTGAAAATCCCTAACTTTTACATTTACAAATAGTCGAAAAATGCATTTGTTAATTAAGTTTTCTTAAGAAATTATAAACTGTTATCGAACGAAAGTACAGAGTCATTACTAAATAATAGGCCGCTAATATCTTCAAGCAACACAATTTTTGATTAAAAATATTTCTAGGATGTTACAAATTTGTTCTAATATTTGTTTTTACCAATGAAAATTGTTGATTATTATGCAATCTTGCTAAAGATCTCAAAGCTAGTTATTTAAACTTTCGTACGTTAAAAAACTTGATTTTTCATCTCTAAAAATAGCCAAACAGTGCATTTTTTAATTAAATTTATTTAATTATTTATCGATTGCTATTGAACAATTAAATCTAATAAGTGACATTTCCTTATGATTTTTCATTGCTTAAGTATTTTTTTATAGATAATAGTCAAATTAGAGAGACGTACTATCCAAGCTTATAAACCGTCGAGCAAATTTAGGTAAATTCACTCTTGTTATTAATAATTTACTGAAAATTCCAAACATTTTTTTTATACTTTCGCGTGGATTATTGTTTTTATATCAGAGATAGAGTAAATCTGCATCATAAATGAATTTTAGGAAATGAAATAAGCTTTCAAATAAGCTTTCGCCGAATCTTTTACGATTAGTATTTTATAAAATCTGAATTTTTTCAATAAAATCACGCCTTTGCGCACAATCAGAACTTAAAAGAAGAATAAAACTTTTATCATTCATGAGCTAAAAAATTTGCTCCCCATTTTTTCACAATTTCTATAATTAACAAGCACTCTTATTGTTTCATGTTTTTAAAAATGGTTGAAACTAAATTTCTGTATAAAATAACTATTGCAGAAAGAAAATTGTTTAAAAAAGTAATCTGCATCGATTTGGCCCTCCGTTATTTTCTATTTTTTTCAGATTTTTTGGCAGGTTTAGATATGATATATTAATTGAAACTATAAAGAAAAAGTGGACATTTTAGTTTTTATGACAATGTAAATTAATTGCATATCTCGCTTACTCAGCGAATGCGTAACTCTAATTAAGAAATTCATATCTAATCAAATATTGGTCGTAGAAAGTTCGATTTGGTCTAATTTGAAAAATGATTTTATCCTCTAAAATCCTCTTGCATATATATATACGTATATCATCGTATATTTTGAAAGAATAATTTACGCGGTTATGTCCAAAAATTTCGAGACTAATCCGTCCTCTTTTCCATCTCCTTCAAATATTCGGGAGGACTAGACGCAGCCTTCTAGAATTTTAATTTTCACCTAAAAAATTGTTGTTTGGTTTATAAAGGAAAGATTGCAAATTTAAGCCTTCGAAGTTCAAGACTAACAGATTTTAATTTATATTTTTCAAATCCAAAAAACTCTTGTGAATGTCAGAACTCAAAATTTAAAAAAAAAGTATTCAGCACTCAACACTTATTTATATTTAATTTCTTTAATTAAATAAATTTTTCAAATTCTTGGCTTATTATATGAAAAAATAATATTATCGTCTTTAAAAGGTCGAGACCGATTCTCGATCAGGTGAGTAAAAGTATCGAAATTCTCAAATATTCCCAAGTATGATTTTCTTCGAAGGAGCATCTAAATTCAAAAATAGTTTACACCTGTTAAAATGTCAAAAAATTTAAGACAAGTTTTTTTAAGATTTCAGACATAAATTTGAAAAGCTTTTTAAGAATTTAAAAAGGTTTCAAGGAATTGAAAAAAATTTCGTGTGATCTCTGGAAAAATTTGAAACTATTTTTTATTCTAAAAAATTAGTTTTAAGAAAAAATGTAAAAAGTTTTAACAAGATTTTCAGAATCTTTAAAAATGATCTGGAAGATTTTAGGGCGGTTTTTTTGATTTTGGAGAATTTTAAACAAATTTATAAAAAGTTCTAATCATTTTACAAAATATTTAGAAATAGCCTAACTTTTCAACAGATTAAAAATGTTTTAAAACTTGAAGTGATTTCCGAAAATTTTTCAAATGTTAACAAATTTCTTTTAAACATATGAAAGTCCGGATTCTTTAAAAATCGCTTGAATTCTTTGAACTTTCTAGAAATCTTAATAAATCTGTAAAAATTCTTTAAAAAGCCCTTTAAAGCTTTTAAAATATCCGAGAACCTAATGAGTTCTATAAAATACTTTTAAATTTTCTTCAGTCCTAGGAAATTACTTTTAATTGCATATATTTTTGGAATTCCTTAAAATCATCAGACTCCTTGGAAGTTCTTTCAAATTGTTAAAAACTCTTAAAAATGTCTTGAAATCCTTAGAATCCTTAAAAAAAAACCCTTACAATTTTTCCAACTTTTTTAAATCTTTTAAAATACCTTGAAATTTTGTTTAGAGATTTGGAAATTCTTGGGACTCATTTAAAATGTGCTATGATCTTTAAAAACTCTTAAAATCTTTAAAATACTACAAATATATTCAAAATGTTTAGAAATCTTTTTCGATTTTTGAAATTCTTTGAAATCACTTAATTCTTATCCTTGAAATATCTTCAAATATTTGAAGCTATGAATCCTATGACATCCTTTCAAATATTTCAAAATGCAAAGAAATTCTTTAAAATCCTGTATTAACTGAAATATTTGAAATTATCATGAAACCTTTGAAATCTCACGAAATTTCTTCATTTTTGTGAAATTCTTTGCAAGTTATGAAAATGTCATAAAATTCTTGAAATTTTTTAATTTTCTGAAGTTTAGGAAATTCTTTGCAATGCAATTTTTGTGTTTTAATCTCTGAAAAGCCCTCAAGATATTTAAATAATATTAAATCCCTCAAATAACTCTTGTGTAATCCTTTGGCCTGACGCAAAATCTTTAAAATATGTTAATTCTTTTTTAGGGGCTCAGAAGCTTTGGAAATTCTTTAAAATGATAAAAATCTTTAGAAATCTTAAGAACTCCCTCAAAATCGATTGAAATCCTTTCAAATCCATTCACCCTTTTTTAGGGTGGGTATGCATGACTTTTATTGGGTCATTTGATGAATCCCAGTCCACTTCTGACCTCTAATTTGTACGAATAAATAAGAATATATCCATTTTTTTAACCCGAAGATATTAACTGGAAACTAGACTTTTTCAGACAAGAAAAAGAAGCCTAGGCTTGAGATAAGTTTGATAAAATTGTTTAAAGAATTGATGATTAATTTTTTTTAAGTTTCGAAGAGTGCTAATATTTTAAATGCTTTTATTTTGTAGCCGAGTTTTTAAATATTTGAATTAAAAATTTGTTCAGATAGGAAAGTTTAAAATTTTAAATTGGTATGACTTGGAGAAATGTTTGGTAACCGAAAAATGATCAGAAACTTATTTTTGTTTCTAGAGGACACTCTGAAATATTTCTATTGAGAATTTGACCACTGATGAGAAATTTTCCATCTAGGTCACTTCTCTAGGTTCGCGCCTGTCTTAAAAGTATAAACGAGAATTTTGCTACAAAATTTATCTTCAAAATGATCAAAATGTATCAAAACATTTTAAATTCTCGTATCGACGTATACCACTAATTTAATTCAATTTTAATAAATGTATGTGCGATAATACAGAACCGCCCTAAAGTTGGCCGTTTTCCGTATAATGCAGACATCTACACATTTGGTCGAGGTTGACGACGGCGGCGACCCGTTGGTGCCATTTGAAATCCTTGCATTTCTTATACGAAACGAATGGAATGCATAAGTATTTCCGGCGATATTTGCAGAGGGAGGATTCTTGAGGCGACTTCCGGTTGCGAGGCGAGCTAGTGTCCCTAATTACCGTGTCGGTTCATGAATACGATTGCCGCTGTGCGGCACGGAAGCTAGCGTGGCGTCACTAGTTGTTACCCGCTCATGAATTTATGTATCTGCATTCTCCAACGCAGTCCGAAGCACCCCGAAGAAGAGACAAGAGTCGCCTTTCGACGCAATGGTTCCTTACCCTGCTTTACCCTCTCTACGGTCATACGTACCGTGCATGCGATTTCTTGCGACCTCCACCTCAAGACGCATCAACTGGAAGCGGAAAGTCTTCCTATCCACTGATCGTGGTCATTTACCCTTTCCGCCTTCATTAATACTGTTCTTCCTTCTTTCCGTTTTCAATTTCGATTATTATTTTTCATATATCAGGAATTCACGGTAATAAAAAAATTTTTTTTTTTTACGCTAGTATTCAGTCCGCTGAACATTATCTTCAAGCCTTAAATTGACCTAGCCAAATAACAACATCAGCATCTGAAAAATCTAGCCCACGTACCTTCATAGAACATTTACTGAGTTGCCCATCCAACATCATCTAAAAATCCTTTGAAATCTTCATAATTCTATGAAGTCCGTTAAAATAATTTTAAAAATTCCCTTTCTTGTATTTAAATATGTAAAAAGCCCTTAAAATCTTCGAAATAATATTAAATATAAATTGTGATTATTATTTTTTATACATCAGAATTTTTTTTCTTTATATTCTTTTCGCTAGTATTCAGTCTGCTGCGAATTCTCTGCAAGGCTTCGACTGACTGCTATAACAACATTATTATCTGCAGACGATAGCCCACGTACCTTTACGGTCTGATCACTCAGTTGCCTATTTACCATTCAATAATAATCCTATGCATTTTTTTAGAATTCTATGAAGGCCCTTGAAATAATTCTCGAAATCCCATGATATGTGTTTAAATATCTGAAAAACCTTTTAAAATATTTGAAATAATAATTTTCAATTTTGATTATTATTTTTTATATATCAAGAATTTTCGTTTCTTTTTTCCATATTTTTTACTAGTATTTGGTCTTCCCAACATTCTCTGCAAGCCTTCAATTCACTGCTATAACAACATTATCATTTGCAAATGTTAAACTACGTATCTCCAAGGTCTAGTCACTCCCATTTTCCATCCAATAAAAATCCGTTAAAATCTTTAGGATTCTATGGTGTCTCTTGAAATAATGAATTAAATCCTAGTATTTAGGTTTGAATCGCGGAAAAGCCCTTAAAATATTTGAAATAATAATAAATTTCAATTTAGATTGTTATTTATCATATATCAGGAATTTTCGTTTCTTTGCTTGTCCTATTGTTTTCGCTAGTATTCAGTCTGCCTAGCATTCTCTGCAACCCTTCGATTAAACCTGGCACAAGAACCTTATCATCTAGAAACGCTAACCCACGCACCTTGATGGTCCAGTCACTCAGTTTCCCATTTTTTATATATCAGGAATTTTCGTTTTTCATTTAAATATTTTTTCCCTAGTATTCAGTCTGCCAAACATTCTCTGTAAGCCTTCAATTGACTTTCTTATGATAACCTTACCATCTGCAAACTCCAACCCACGCACCTTCACGACCTAGTCACTCAGTTCTCCATTTTCTATCCAGTAAAAAACCTTTGAAATCTTCAGAATTCTCTGAAGACCCCTGAAATAATTAAAAGAATTTCATAAATTATATTTAAATATCTGAAAAGCAATTAGATCTTTGAAATAATATCAGATTTCAATTTTGATTATTATTTTTTACATATTAGGAATTTTTGTTTCTTTTTTCGTATTCTTTTTGCTAGTATTCAGTCTGCTCAACATTCTCTGTAAGACTTTGATTGGCTCTGCCATAACAACATTATATTCTGTAAATGCAAACCCTCGCTGCCCACCTTCATGGTCCACGCTCAGTTCACCATTTACCATCTAATAAAAGCCCTTTGAAATCTTTAAAAATCTATGGATTCCTAAAAAATAACTAAAACAATCCCATAAATTATTCTTGAATCTCTGAAACGCTCTTAAAATCTCTGAAAAAATATTGAATTTCAATTTCGACGATTATTTTTTATACATCAGGAATTTCCCTTACTTTTCGTCATATTTTTTCGCTATTTAGTCTACTTAACATTTTCTGAAAGCCTTTGATTGACTCTGTTATAACAACCTCATCAACTGCAAACGCTAACCCACGTACCTTCACGGTGTAATCACTCAGTTATTCATTTAATCTCACGCTCGGTTTTCTACCTGTATATATTTTTTATTGCTTCACAAAGCTTATTTCTACCCCCCTTCTCAAACACTTTTTTCAGATCAACAAATGTTTGAAAAACTTGTTTGTTTACACTTAAACCTTTTTTTGTGATTTGTCTCATGCTAAATATCTACTCTGCACAAGATTTTCCAGGCATGCATCCACATGATACTTCCCAGATTTTTTTTAATTTTTTAAATCGCAGTTAGTTTCATCTCCATTTTCCTTATATATTGGGAAGATGATCGTTTTTTTCAGTTATCTGAAAATTCTCTCGTCTAGATACATAAATTTATCAACTTACACAGCCTATTAGATACATCTTTTCCTCAGTATTTAAGCATTTTATCATAAACAAGATCTACACCAGCAGCCTTATCATTCTTTAAGTTCCCCATTAACATCAGAGGTCACAATTTCACGTAATAGTCCCTGCGGCCATCTTTTACTTCTTCTCCATCATATACTATTTCACCCTTGCTATTTCTAATGCTACCTAACTCTGCACTACCACATCCCTTTATAATAATCATGGCCAAATTCCAAAATTGTCTTTTGCTTCCTTCAAAATCGATTTGCATTTTCTTCTCTTCCGCTTTGATTTTATTCTTGTTTTCTGTGGCTAACATTTTTACTTTTATGTTATTGTCCCTCTAATCATTTTCTAGTAGATACACTTGCTGCTTTTCGTTAACGGCTTTGCTGATTTCATCATACAGCTAAGCATCACCAGTCATTCTTCCCACATCTACAGTACCACACACTTCAGTTGAACTCCTAATAGTGATTTCCCGGAAGATTGTACATGCACTTTCTATATCTTTTTTGTGAATTATCGTATCCCAAGTTATTCTACCTAGACGTTCATTTATCTTATCTGTAATTTCAAATTCTTTTTCTGTGTTCTGTCAATTCTCGAACTTGAATTGTGTTTGTTTCATATTTCTAGTTATTTCTTCTCTTTATTCTTGGCTTAAAATAAATTCTGAAACTAAGAGTCAATGTTCCTTTTCATATTCAGAACTTCTTATTACCCTTGTATCTCTTACTAGCTCTATAAGTTTCTCCTCTGCAATAACAAAGTCAATCATAATGTGGCTATCACCTCTTCATGAGGTGAACAAGTGGATCATGGAATGCCTAAACCAATTACAGTGAAACTCTTCTTTAGCCTCGATTTTAGGGCTGACGGTAGGTGGGAACTAACTCATTATAGCCCGCTCCGATTTTGTTTGTTAACGCCTGAGTGGCAATCGCAGACCTCGCGAACCTCGTGCAGCTCCTGTTCTCATCTACCTGCGGCGCAGCGTCGATTCTCGGAAGGGCTATAGAATGGAGGGCTATTGAAGGGTTTCACTGTATTCGTAATAAACAATCCCTTTTCTAAGCATAAGCTAACCAATCTGTCTCAATTACGATTTGTTTTTGGATCCTTAAAATTACCTAGCACCCTTTTCAAACCCTCGCCTTAAACTTTCCTTCTATCATCGTCTGACACTTCACCTTTACCTTTACCTTGCATCATGCCTTTCGTCAACCAAAGTTTTAATCAATTCTTAGGCTAATATGTTTCTTTTATTTTTCATGGTTTGAAGCATACGCCCAACTAACAACTTGATGCGAGAAATGTATTTTGCAAGTAAAAATCATGTTCAGAATAATTAGCCAGTAGTCATAAGGAGGATCGTCCAATTATAACGCCACACCCGCCCAACTTCGGACAATGGACTATGAATTAATTATACGCATTCAGGGTCCTGATACACTACTTTTTAACAGAATTTTGTTTCTTATTTTCAAAAATCTTGACGGTTGTAAATTTTTCTAATTATCTTTAGAACATTTCAATTATTTGAGGAAGCGTCGATTCATAAGAAATAGATGGTTTGAAAGACTGTTAATAAATAATGGCTAGTCTTACGATAGAATGTCATTAGAGTAAAAAGTTTCATCTTGTGACAAAGATCGATGAAAGAATTTCAAAATAATAAATTTTGATCATTAAGGGCTCTTCTTGATAAAATTGGTTATTAACAATGAACCAAAAAAGTTTATGAACAATAAACAATTTTATCAATGGTATGTACAGGTTTTGCATTAGATTCAGGGCAAATCATGATGCTGGTTGACCTAAAAGATTTTTTAATAACAAGTTGAGAGTCCGGATGAGTTTGTCTTGACAATAAAAATTTTAGCAACAATTCACACAGCCCTTTTGAACAAAATGTAAGGTAAAAAAAATTTTAGTGGAGGGGGGGGGGGGTTTCTTAGTAAAAATAATTTTTAACGTAAAATATTTATTAAAAATTCATTTTTCGGCTTGAAAATTGAACAATTTGATTCACAATTTTTATTTTCTTATCTTTCCATTTGTTTTTTTAGCATCTTTTTTGTTTATAAATGCAGCTTGCTGATTATAAAATAATCTACTTCTAGTGAAAATGAATTCTGTGTTAAAAATTTAACTGTTTTGTAGAAAATTGGTATTTTTTGCTTCAAAATTCATCTATTTTGTCGAAATTCAAACTACTTTGTTAACAATTTATTTTGTTGGGTGAACTATCAACTATTTTCTAAAAATTCGTTTCTTTTTTGACTAAAAATTAATATATTTAAAATTGCATTATAATGTATTTTCTTAAAAATTTCTCTTTCTTGGAAGGAAATTAATTCTGTTGGTGGAAAATATAACAGTCTTGTTGAAAGTTGATGTTTTTCTCAATATCCTTTTTAGTTTAACTTAGAATGTTTTCATTAAATTAAATTTTTTTAATATGAACTACTATTTTTTCCAAAATTCATCTTCTCAGGCTAAAAATCAATTGTTCCAACTAAAATGTAACTATTTGTTTCAAAGTAACGTTTTTATTAAAAATTCATATTATCCAGTTGAAAAATCACCGTTTTTGTACGAAATTTCTTTTTAAAATTAAAAATTATTTTTCTTTGTAATGCAAATTTAAATATTAAATTGATGATTAAGAGTTCATCTTTTTAAGTTTGAAAATTCAAATTTATACAAAATCATTCTTTTTTGTTAGGAAATTAATCTTCTTGGTTGAAAATTCAACTATTTTATACAAAGCTTATCTTCTTAAATTGAAAATCTAGAATTTTCCTTCTTTTTTTACTGAAAAGTCTTTCCTGGTTAAAATTTTAACCCTAGCTGAAAAGTCGTCACTTTGATTTTAAAATTCATCTCTTTTGGTAGAAAATTCTTCCTGTTTTGTTTAAAATGTAAATTTTTTATTTAAAAACTAATCTTTTTTGTTGAATATTTAACTTTTTTGTTAAAAATTCTTATTTTTTCGATCAATTTACTATAACTATTTTTTATAATGAATATATTTTTTTGGTTAAAATATTAGCTATTACATTTTTGATTAAAAATTCATCTTCTTTGATGGAAAATTTTGCTACTTAGTAGAAAGTGTAACTATTTTGTTAATTCATAAAAAGCATTAGGATTTTACCAAAAACTTTCCCTCCTCCCAAATCGTCTCACGTTATTTTTCGAGGACCCCTAAATAAAACCACGGAAAATGTATTCGACAATAACACTACTAAGAAAAATTAATTATTAGAAGTCGTCTATTTTCAAGTCAAATAAAATGTGCAAGTACTACGTCTTCTTCACTTATAATAATATATAACATATTGATATAATAAAATAATAAAAATAAATAATAACATATAATGATATTTTTTAAGCTAGTTCGATGTTGAAAAAAACTTCCTTACTGACAAAAAAAAGGATGTTTTATTGCATATTTCTTCGAAAAATTGTCATTGTATGTTATTATTATTTATTCTCACTCTTGTATTAATACAGTCCGGTATACAATGTTACCCAGCGCCTTGCATTTTACAGAGCCAAAAGAACGTTAAGTTATTAATTACAAACTGAAATTTCGAAGAAATCGCTTTACTCTCGCGAGTAAAATTACCTTTAGATTACCGAGTCATTTTGATCCCCTTAATATTGACCAACTTAAAAAATATAATAATGAAAATAGCACAGAAAAAAGGAAAGATAAAGTTTACATCGATTCCAGGTGAAGGACTAACCCCAACAAAAATAAACCTTGCCGGATAAACTTTACATTAATCGAAGATAATTTCCGATTTTTAACCTTGCCAGGATAATCTTTCGCCTTATAAACGTTCCATTTTTATTCGAGATGTAGTGAGAATCGCGACGCTGGCGCTATCTATCGTCGTTTAACTTAATTAATTTGGAGAGAAATGGGGATTCCCATCTGTCAGTTGTTTTCAGAGCTGCCAGATCGTGGGTGAAATTTACCCCCACCATACCTACCGTTTGGGAGCCGCAAAACAGAAAGTGCATGATTACCACTGTGAGTTCGAATGTAAGCCGAAAATGCACGATTCGACTT
>NC_046664.1:28757870-28760948 GCF_010883055.1 Belonocnema kinseyi
ATATATATCAAATCCTTTAAAATCTCATATTAAATTACTGTCAAAAATTAAAAATTCCTTGGAACGTTTTAAAATACTCTCAAATATTTCGAAACCTTCAAAATATTTTGAAAGACCTTGGCATCTTTTAAAGATTTCTAAAGTACCTTGTAATTTTTTAAATAACCGTGCTAAAGTTGTTAAAATTCTTTGAAATTCCTTTAAATTATAAAAATAAGTTGAAAATTCTTTGAGATCTTTCAAAACATCCTCAAATATTTAAAATCCTTAAAAACCTTTTAAAATCTTTAAATTTTTTTAAAGCTCTTGAAAATATCTTAAAATTCAATAAATACCCTAAAATATTTCAAATCCTTAAAAATCTCACACTAAATTATTAAAATAATTTGCAAATTACTTCAAATCTGTCAAAATATCCTAAAATATACATCAAATCCTTTAAAATATCATTCTAAATTACTGTGATCAATTGGAAATTCCTTGGAATCTTTTAAAATTCTCTCAAATATTTCAAATCCTTTAAAATCTTTTCAAATACCTAGAACTTTTTATAAAGATTTCTAAAGCATTTAAAATTTCTTTAAATAACCCTTTTAAAATTGGTTTAATTCTTTGAAATTTCCTTAAATTATGAAAATCAGTTGAAAATTCCTTAACATTTTTAAAAATATTCTCAAATATTTAAAATCCTTAAAAATCTTTTGAAATCTTTTAAATTTGTTAAAGCTCTTGAAAATATCTTAAAATTCAAAACATATCCTGAAATATTTCAAATCCTTAAAAAGCAAACTGAATTATTAAAATAATTTGAAAATTACTTGAAATCTATTAAAATATCCTAAAATATATCAAATCTCTTAAAATGTCATATTAAATTACTGTAATCAATTGAAAATTCCTTGCAATCTTTTTAAATTCTCTAAAATTTGTCAAATCCTTTAAAATCTTTTGAAACACCTACAACTTATTTTTTTAAAGATTTATAAAGTATTTAAAATTTTTTTAAATAACCCTTTTAAAAATTGGGTTAATTCTTTAAAATTCCCATAAATTATGGAAATCAGTTGAAAATTCCTTGACATTTTAAAAAATATTCTCAAACATTTAAAATCCTTAAAAATCTTTTTAAATCTTTTAAATTTGTTAAAGCGCTTGAAAATATCTTGAAATTTGAAACATACCCTGAAATATTTTTTGAAATGTCAAGGAATTTTCAACTGATTTCCATAATTTATGGGAATTTCAAAGAATTAATCCAATTTTAAAAGGATTATTTAAAAAAATGTAAATACTTTAGAAATCTTTAAATAAATAAGTTGTAGGTGTTTCAAAAGATTTTAAAGGATTTGAAAAATTTTAGAGAATTTTAAAAGATTGTAAGGAATTTTCAATTGATTACAGTAATTTAGAATGATATTTTAAAGGATTTGATGTATATTTTAGGATATTTTAATAGATTTCAAGTAATTTTCAAATTATTTTAATAATTTAGTGTGAGCTTTTTAAGGATTTGAAATATTTCAGGATATGTTTTGAATTTTAAGATATTTTCAAGAGCTTTACCAAATTTAAAAGATTTCAAAAGATTTTTAAGTGTTTTAAATATTTGAGCATATTTTTAAAAATGTCAAGGAATTTTCAACTGATTTTCATAATTTATGGGAATTTCAAAGAAATAAACCAATTTTAAAAGGGTTATTTAAAAAAAATTTAAATACTTTAGAAATCTTTATAAAAATTTCTAGGTATTTGAAAAGATTTTGAAGGATTTGAAATATTTGAGAGAATTTTAAAAGATTCCAAGGAATTTCCAATTGATCACAGAAATTTAGAATGATAATTTAAAGGATTTGATGTATATTTTAGGATATTTTAATAGATTTGAATTAATTTTTAAATTATTTTAATAATTTAATGCGAGATTTTTAAGGATTTGAAATATTTTAGGGTATTTATTGAATTTTGAGATATTTTCAAGAGCTTTAAAATTTTTTAAAGATTTTAAAAGGTTTTTAAGGATTTTAAATATTTGAGGATGTTTTGAAAGATCTCAAGGAATTTTCAACTTATTTTTATAATTTAAAGGAACTTCAAAGAATTTTAACAACTTTAGCAGGGTTATTTAAAAAATTCCAAAGTACTTTAGAAATCTTTAAAAGATGCCAAGGTCTTTCAGAATATTTTGAAGGTTTCGAAATATTTGAGAGTATTTTAAAACGTTCCAAGGAATTTTCAGTTTTTGACAGTAATTTAATATGAGATTTTAAAGGATTTGATATATATTAGGATATTTTAATAGATTCCAAGGCATTTTAAACTGATTTCAATAATTCAGTATGAGATTTTAAAGGATTTGAAAGCTTCTAAGGTATTTTTAAACTTGTAAGGAATTTTCAAGGGCTTTCAAAAATTTTAAGCGGTTTTAAAGGATTCAAAAATTTTCATGATATTTTAAAACATTCCAACGAATTTTCAATTAATTTCAATAATTTCGAGCGATTTCAAAGAATTTTAACGTTTTTTTTTATATTTTTTTTTTTGGTTGATAATTCATCAATTAGTTGGATATATCTGTTCTCTGAAAATGTAACTATTTTGTAGAAAATTTATTTTCTTTTTGGTTGAAAATTAATTTTTTTTAACCACAAATTTAACTATTCTATGTTTAAATGAAAAGTGATCTTTTTTAGTTAAAATTTTTTGTATTTTATTGAATATTCTTCTTTCTTGGTAGAAAATTAATCTTTGTTGTCGAAAATTTAACTATGATTAAACATTAATTTTTTGTTCAGAAAATTAGTCTTCATGGAAAATAAATTTCTTTTGTGCAAAGTTCATGTATTTTATTAGAAATGCCTTTTTTAGTATGCAATTTAGTTTTTTGGACAAAAATGTAATTTTTTATTTAAAATTTTACTATTATATTGTAAACAATTAAAAATTTTTTTTGTTCAGTTATGTATTTGATTCAAAATTTTTTTGTTGCAGAAAACTAATTGTTTTGTTGAAAGTTTAACTGTTTCTATTAAAAGTTAGTCAACTATTCATTTATATTAATATAATATTTTATAATTACAA
>NC_046664.1:28761048-28762961 GCF_010883055.1 Belonocnema kinseyi
ATAGAAGACCACCGAAGTCTTCCGAAGCCTTCAGATCGGCAATCATCGTACAGCAGAACTCCGAAGTCGAATCGTGCATTTTCGGCTTACATACGAACTCACGGTGGTAATCATGCACTTTCTGTTTTGCGGCTTCCAAACGGTAGGTATGGTGGGGGTAAATTTCATCCACCATCTGGCAGCTCTGGTTGTTTTTGTTCTTTTTGCTAAATTGTATTATAAATAAGTTCTAATTCGTCTACAATAATGTAACTTGTTTCGGAGGAGATACTATATCAGTAAGAACAATTCTTTTTATTTCTTCTGTTGCTTATTCTACATGTTTTACCGAAATTTGCCCACTTCAGCGTGACGCAATAGACGAAATAAAAATTATTCTCCTAACCTGGGTGAAACTTTCACCGAAATATATTTAATTTTTTACTGTTGCAAGGCTTAACTGCAACAAATGTTAACATTGGGTTTTTCTGTGTTCTTTTAAATCTGGTGTCCTAATTTAGAACTTGTGTTCACTTATACTTTACCGTTTTCCCATTGCTGATAAGGATGCCGTAGCAGACAACAACTTTTATTCCGTCGTAGGATAAACTTTCACCAAATTGCATGTAAACTTTAACAGCGGGAAATTTTACATGCAACAAAATTTAACTTCAGTTTTTTCTGCGAGATTAAATATCTCTCTTGGCAACCTCGCAAAATGGTTCTTGCCCTTTAGAATTAATAAAAATTGTGGAACGCATTTTTAGACCAACCTAGCATGCGCTTAGTAATAATGCTAGTAATAATTTAATTGCTAAATGTCGTGAGGCCTTTCAGATTGAAGGTCCATAAGAAATATTTTCTTTCTGTCCAGAAACAGAAGGTTGGGAACAAAGTGATCCAGGAGGACGCGCAAGAAGTACGGGTTACCTTTGGTAAGTGTATCTAATTACCCTGGCGTTTACGTCAACGTTTACTATGATTTACGGTAAAATTGTGGCTGCGACCTTCGCCCGAGATGAGAGCTAAGCGGATCGCAGCTAAAAAAAAAATAATTTTGGTCATTTATCATGGTGGCGTCCTAAGGTGCCTCGAGGGCACTATGGGAATGAAAAGGAGAGGAATATAATCCGCTTGGACAGACTAATCGCGGACTAACTATCCGCGTATTATCTACAATAATTCCACGTTCCCGGGGACCGATCGTGGGTTGGCCCCTTTCGTATATTCTCGAATCAAATGCACTTAAAGAAATAACAGTCATAAATATTCCCTTACGTCGATTTACACCCTGAGAAAAGTGCAAGCTCAATCTGACCTTTACTTGAACAATATCATTTAATAGCCATAGCAAAACCATTTATGGGCCATCCAGAAACCAATTGAGGCGGGCGGGGGGGGGGGCTAAAATTACGATTTCTAAGGGTCCGTGTTTAAATTATTTAATCTTTTTTTCTACACCTACTGTATGATTCGGTAGCGAGACGCGGACCTACAAAGAGAAGAATAAGAGTAAAATTAATGCGGAATACAGTCAAGTTTGGATTTAGTACCGATTTTGGGGTTGACCTTAACCATAAATCCAGAGTCTCCGAACTATTTTGTCTCTCTCCTGTTCCTCTTTCTGTTTTTTTACTTCTGAGTGAATACCATACATCACCCAGCAACTCCTGTCACCCATCCACGCCGCGCGGCGTCAATTCTCGGAAGAATTATATCCGGGAGCGTAATGTCCGAGTTTTACTATATGCGCGGTAAAACGCTACTGGATAAAGTCCGTAATGAGAGTATCCTCGAAGAATGTAATGTGGTGGTTGGCAAGTGTGCAAGAAATTCGTTGAGATCATTTGGGCATGTTCAAAAGAATGAAAGAAGAACAAACGTGTTATTTAAATAAACAACTCGAGAATTCTAGATTGATCTTAAATTTACCC
>NC_046664.1:28763061-28785598 GCF_010883055.1 Belonocnema kinseyi
CCCCCCCCCCACACCCCTATATCTATCATACGTCATTTTTCCTGAAAATTTTTTTTTGTGAATTTATTTTGGATAAATCCAAAAATTACGTAAGTCGGCTTACGGTGGAGGGGGATTTGGTAAAATCTGACCGTTTCTTATGAATTAATCAACCAAACAGTTCTTTTTGAGAAAAAAAATTAAATTTCGACTAAAAGAGATGAATTTTTTATTTAAAAAGATTAATTTGTAACAAGAATGGAATTTCCAACCAAGAAACATTTTTCAATCAATAAAGAAACCAAAATTTCAGCGAAAACGTTATATTATTAAACCAAAAATACGAGCTTTTTACAAAACAGTTATGTTTTAATTGCGTACTTGTATTTTTAACAAACAAAAATGAAATTTCAACCAAGAAGAATAATTTTCAAATAGAAAGACGAATTCTCAACAAAATTTATCAACTTTTTTCTACTAAATGTGATAAATGCTCAATAAAATTCATGAACTTTTTACCGAATAGTTATATTTTATAATAAAAAGACATATTTTCAATAAATTACATACATTTTCAACCAATTCGAAAAAAAATTGTTTTTCAGCAAAAAAAAACTTTTCTAGAAAATGGTTACATTTTCTACCAGAAAGATGAATTCTCAACAAAATACATCGACTTTCAACAAATAGTTGCATTTTCAAAAAAGAAGATTAATTTTTTATAAGAAAACACATGTTCAACAACTTATATAAATTTTCAACCAAATAGTTGGTTTTTCAAACTCAAAACATCAATTTTTCATGAAAAATGCAGCAGTTGAATTTTTATTTCAATACATTAATTTACAGAGAAAAAAACGAATTATCTACCAAATATTTTAATTTTCTACCATAAAGTTGAATTTTCTACTAATTTTTCTGAATTTTCATCCAACAAGATGATTTTTCTAGAACATAGTTAAATTTTTAATCTGTAAATATGCATTTTCAGTAAATAAGTTAATCTTTAGTGGAATTTTCAAACAAATTAAAAAATTTTTAGTGAAAAAAATTAATTTTTAACATACAAATAACCAATTATTAACAAATAAGAAATATTGACATTCTTAATTTTTTACAGTAAATTTCAAGAAACCAAAATAATACTGAACTAAAACAGATCAGTTTTCAACCATAACATTGCATTTTTAATCAAAAAGGTTAAATTTATAAAAACAAATATAAATTTGTATGAACGTACATATATTTTCAACTAAATATGTAATTGAATTTTGAGTCAAGAGAATAAAATTTCTTATAAAAAAACAAAACGAATTTTCAACGTTCAAACCTAAATCCTAAACTTCAAAAAATTAATTGGTTAATCAGTCAGTTGCATTTTTAACTTAAAAAAACGATTTTCTACAACAAAAATAGAATTTCAAGCAAAATACTTCAATTGTTAACCAAACTGTTAAAATTTTTTACTGAGAAGATTAATTTGCTACTAAAAAAGACGAATTTTCCACAAAATACATAAATTTTCAAACAAATGGTTTAAGTTTCAACCAGAAAAGTTAAATTTTCGACCCACGTAATAAAATTTGAACGAAATTAATGATTTTTCAACTCAAAAAATGAAATATTAATAAACTAGTTCATCTTTGGACTAAATATTGCAGTTTTCTACCAAACTTTTTAAGGAATCATTCTTTTTCTCCTATTTTACAAGAAACTACTTATTTTAACTACATTGTTACACTTTTTTTAAAGATTTGTCTCTTTGCTTCCAATTTTAACTACACCATTTTTAGAAAATTAGTCCTCTTGGTTAGAAAATAAACTTTTTGGTGACTGTTAAACCCTTTTGTAGAAAGTTCATCTCTTTCGTTGAAACTTTAACTAATTGGTTGAAAATTATTTATTTTTAGAATTAATTTTTCTGACTAAAAATGTAACTATTCAACCTTTCGTTAATGATTGGAATTTTTTATTTAAATTTTATATTTTCTATTTCTATTTTCTGTACTGTTTTATAGAATTTTCGAGAAAATACTTAAAATAAGATCTTATAATTAAGGGGCTCAAATTTGTCAAGGAAATTAAGATGGAATAAGTATTTTATGTATCCGATATACAAAATTTCAAGCCATAAATCTTAAATCTCGGTCTTAAATCTCTCTCCACCCCTCTGAATAGTTCTTTGTGTCGGTAACCGGCTGTGCTCAAAAGTTTTCGTTTTCTGTAGTTTTCCATTCCTCTAACCAAATTTTCAGGCGAATCTTATCGCTTCTTGCAAAAATTCGGCTACAGACAGCAAAGAGTTTTCGAGGCTCATTGTGAAAGTTAGGGTAATTGGGGATTTAGAAAGGGATGAAAGCTAAAGGTTTTTAATGTTTGACGATCCCCTGTGAAAGGAGGATTTCCAATATGTAAAAACCGGAAAATATTTAGACTGTTTTATCCTAAATTGATGTTTTTTTTAACTTCCTGGCAACTATTTCAATAATTACACCAGAATTCCAAAGTTCATTCACACCTTTTCATCAAAGGCCATGAACCCTTTTTTAGAGGCGCAGTTAAGTATCTCCGTTTAGCAGAACCTTAATTTACAGCTGGTAAAAATAAAGCTCCCCTGAAACAAAGCTCTGCTCGTTTTACAGGGTCATTTTCGCCAGAAAGAGAACTTTTTTTTAGAGGGGTGAGTTTGAGAATTATCCAGGACATGAAGAGGACGATAAGACGTCACAGGGTGTATCAAACCCGTGGGTATGGTCTACGTGTTAGGGATACACACATAACGCCTCCAAATTACAGAGTGCCAGGGTCCATCCATCACGTAGTCCGTAGGACTCAGGGACCCTGGCAACGCCCCGACGTTTAAGTCGTTAGCAATTTCCTGCACGGGACTAGTTTTTGGACCCAAATTCCATATGGTCCGATAATGTCCGATATAATACGATCGGCCCGCGTCGCGGCCCCGATAATTCAGAAAATCGATCGGTCGATCTCTCGGGTAATTTTTTCCGAATGTCTTCTTTTTTTGCCTCAAGGGTGGCTCCTCATATCCGGAGTATAAAGGCCCAAGGACCCATATTGTTCTTTCCTTGAGGGGAAACGACACAGAAAAAAAGGGGTTTCTTTTAGAAGAAATTTTGGGTTCCGAAGGAGCTGCAACAAAAAGGAAGCTTTATTGTTGAAAAGGAACCCAAAAGGATAAATGGTTTCTAAGGGAGCCCAATGTATGATTTAAATAGTTCTAATAAAGCCTTTTTGTCACTTCTTGTTAACTCACTTCAATGATTTCATTAGTTCATGATGTACATTTTACTTTATAATTCGGATTAAATAATATTGCACTGGGAAAAATTGAAGAAAGAAACAAAAATTGCACAGGCCGACAAATTTTAAAGCCATAGGCCAGACCTAACATTTCCAAAGGATTTTAATGCGCTGAATTCGAATCCGAGCTCAAAATTGCTCCTGTACGTCAGGTTTTCAAGATATCCTAACCTAAAAGTGTAAACAACGCGTTTTTTGCTGTTTTTGAAGTTATGTAACCGATCAAAAAAAATGTATACCACAAAAGCTAATATGAAATTTGAAAGTACTAATCTTCCCCATTCAAACCTACTTAAATTTATTAGGATGTCTTTATTTTTTACCAAAATATTTCCAGTGTCAGGTGGGTTAGCATGCTTGTGGCTTGTTAGGGGTGGTTTCTATCCCTAGAAAACGGCTTCCGTAGAAATGAAAAGACGCGGGTTCCATTCTTTTTTGTTTTATCAATGTGCAAAGTTTAGTTCCGAACGACTGTACGCTTTTTTGTTGGTATTTTGTGTGGCACCCTTTGTTCTTTTTTAGAGCCCTAAATTGTGGCGGCCATATTGGATCTTCTAGGGGTTATAACAAAAAACTGACATCGGCAATAGAAAGGGCATCCTCGAAAACCCCTGAGATAATATTTTAAAGAAAAAATATCGTACCGTCAGCAATAGAGAATGCGTTGTATAAATCTGAACACCTCAGCGTTAATGGGTTCAAACGCTAAAATAAAAAATTTCAAATTACAATATTTTGGTGAAAAATAAAGATATGCTAATAAATCCAAGTAGGTTTGAATGGGAAGATTAGTACTTTCAAATTCCACATTAGCTTTTGTGGTAGACATTTTTCTTGTTCGGTTACATAACCTCAAAAACAGCTAAAAAACGCGCTTTTTGCACATTTAGGTTAGGATATCTTGAAAACCTCACGTACAGGAGCAATGTTGAGCTCGGATTGGAATTCAGCGCATCAAAATCCTTCGGAAATGTTAGGTCTGCTTTCTGGCTTTTGACTTTTGTGAAATTTTGTCGGCCTGTGTTATTCACATTAGACATTCTAGAAAGGAAGATAGTGCACACGAAATGTGACAGTTTTTAAGGTTCTATTGAAAATCTGACGTTGCCAATGCGCATGTACCAAAAAGCGCGGGGCTATTTAACACCTGAAATATTACATAGTATTAATTTTTGTTAAGAAGTTAGGTGCTTCTATCGTTCAATTTAATTTGTTTTAAAAAGAGTAAAAAAAGTTTGTTAATAATTATTTTTAGTATTATTCATAGTATTTATTGATTTTAAATGGGCCCGCGCTTTTCGGGACAAGCGCAGTTGGAAACGTCGGAAACCGCCAATGGCGATCTATCAAACATTAAAGAATTAAAAAGGAACCCACAAAAAGAGTTCCTTTAGCGCCTAAGTTCTAAAGGATGGAAACTTTTACTTTGAATCGAAACGTTCTTGAAATCATAGTTTTTTCTGTGGATAGGATTGGCGGAGCACATTTACAACAATAAAATCGGAAATTCACTCTAGTCTCCCCTGGCATATACAAACACAAACTCATAACCGAAAATCGGTATTATTCGGTTGGTATAATTTTTGACCTTTCAGAGAGAAACTTATCAACAAGAGAGACAGCCAATCTTCAGCCATTTTTATTGCACCCTTTGACAACCGTTTATTTGTTTATGACCCCCCCCCCCCCAACTGCCGACAGTAACGTAGCGTTTAGATAAAACCCGATTTTAGGTTTATACCGATTTTTTTAATCGTCAAACCAAAAATGCATTTTTAAGTTAGTAGTTTAACTTTAAAATCTAGTTGTTAAATTTTTAAACAGTAAGATGATTTTTTAAACAAAAAGATTAATTTTTAACCCAAAAAATCTAATTTCTGACAAAATTCAAGAATTTTCGAACAAAAGGTAGAATTTTCAATAAAATTCAAGACATCTCGAGCAAAAATATGAATTTTCAAGAAAGAAAATAAAATTTATTTTTTATTTTCAAGAAGGTAGTTGAGTTTTTAACCAAACACTTAAATTTACAAAAAAAAGATTAATTTTCTACCGAAAAAAATTTTTTTAACAAAATTCAATGGGTTCTCAACCGAAAAGTTGAATTTTAAACTAAAAATGATGAATTATTTAATAAAATTCAAGAACTCTCAACCAAACACTTGAATTTTTAAAAAGAAAGTTTTTTTTTTTAATTTTTATTAAAGTAGTTTAACTTTAAAACCTACTTTTTTAATTTGTTAACGAAAAGATTAATATTTTAGCTAAGAAAGAAACAATTTTTTAACAAAATTCAAGAATTCTCAACCAAAAAGTCGAATTTTCAACTAAAAAATATGGATTTTTAAACAACAACATTAATTTTAAACCCACAAAAAACAGTTTTAACCAAATTCAAGAATTCTCAACCAAATTGTTAATTTTTAACTAAAAACTATGAATATTTAAACAAAAAAAATTAATGTACTAGTAAAAAAAGATGAATTTTTCACAAAATTCAAGATTTCTGAAACAAAAAGTTGAATTTGTAACTAGAAACTTAAATTTTTTAACAAAAAGCATTTTTTTCCTAAAATTGCTTAGTTGCAAGGAAAGATAGAAAATTATAAGGTATTGGCTTACCATAAAACAAAAAAATTATATTCCTAAAATTGTGTATATAAATAACCATAAAATAATTTTGGTAATCATTCGAACTACTTTTATGATCTCAGAAATAGGTAATATTAAGGATGTAAGAAATCTCAGGACTTTTTTAAGTTGTTTAGGGCAAACATTAATTTTTAGGTACCTTTGTAAAAATGTGTCAAATGTGAAATTTCTCATACGCCCCCAAAAACCGATTTTATAGTATTGAGTTTATCCATTAAAAAAAGTAATTAACGTTTCAACAAAATGACGATTTTTTAACGAAGAAGTTGTATTTTTAACTAAAAAATATTATTTTTCAATGAATAAACACTTTAAACAAATAGTTGAATTTTCAAGCAATGATAAATTTTCAACTAATATGATGAATCTGCAATATAGAAAATAAATTTTTAATAAAGGAGCTAAAATTTGGACCAAGAAACACAAAGTTTCAACCCGCACAACGAATTTTCTACAAATCAGTTGAATTTTCAACCTTTAATTAATTTTTAACCTAAGAGACAAACTTTCAACAAAATAATTTAATTTCGAACCAAAGAGAAGAATTTTTAATACCATTAATGAATCTTCAGCCAAAAAAAGCTTTTAACAAAGTAGTTGAACTTTTAACCAAGACGTTCGATTTTGTATTTAAAAAGACAAATTTTCAACAAGTAAATATTTTTAGTCAAGAAAAAAAATTGGTATTCAATTTAATGAACTTTTACAAAACAGTTAATCTTTAACCAAATAGTTGCAGTTTTAACCAAAAAGGAAGGAATTTTTATCCAAAAAATTAGTTTTCTACTAATAAAGACAAAGTTATAACTAAAACAGATCAATTTTCAACAAAAATTGGAAAAATAATATTTTCAGGTGGAAATTAAAGTAAGATTAAAACAGGCGAATTTTCCACTAATAAGTTAAATTTTCAACCAAAGATTTGAACCGTGAAGGAAAAAAAATTAATTTTTAACAAAGCGGTTTAACTTTCATCAAGTAGCTGAATTTTCAATTAAGAAAATTAATTTTCTACCAAAGAAATTAATTTTTAATGAATAATGTAAAAGTGGATATTTCTTACACAAAAGATGACTTCTTAATAAAATTGTTGAATTTGCAAAAAAAAAACAATAAAATTCTGAACTAAAACGATAATCATCTGGAAAAAACAATTGCAGAAAATTAATATAAATAAATGGCAAATAAATTAGAAACAGAAACATTATATCAGGGTAACCCTCTTCTACATTACAAGTTATAATAATAAATCATCTTTTTAAAATACTCTTTGTCAGCTATTATTTTCTAAGGAAAATTTTCATTTTTTAAGCCTAATATAATAAAAATTTAAAAAATGAATATCAATATTTATTTAAACTATTATTCTTTAGTCTATAACCAGTAAAAATATCTTTTATTGAAAGTTGATAGTATGTTCCCTTTTTCTGACTTTTCCACTTAAATTCGAACTGAATTTAAATTTCAAATGGAAAGTTTTTTTTCGGTTAAACAATCTACTATTCAGGGTCAAGTTAAAAAATCATCTTTTTTTATTAAAATTGTTATTGGTTGGTTCAGGATTTAACTTTTTTGTTAAAAATTCAACAATTTAGTTTAAAAGTAATCCTTTTAGTTGCAAATTTGTGTTCACCCGGACATTTTTTTTATTGAACATTCAACTATTTTGTTGAAAGTTCATTTCCTTTTGTAGAAATTTCATATCTTTTAGTTTACAATTCAACTGTGTGGTTAAAAATAAAACTGTGACGGTCGAAAATTAACTTTTGTTGTTAAAAATTAAATTATCTGGTTGAAAATGCATGTTTTTTTTCTAAAAGATCGTTTTTAATGTCAGAAAACTAATACCCTTGTTTGAAAATTTATATCTTATGTTGGACATTTGTTTTTCTTGTTAGAAATTCAGTTTTTGTTACCAAAATGCAACTGTATGTCTAAAATTTATTCTGTTTTAGTTCAATGTTAGTTGTTAAATTCAACTGTTCCTAATTTAAAACATGTTTTTGGTTAAAATATTAATTATTACATTTTTTGTTGAAAATTATTTTTTTAAGTTGAAAATTATATATATTATATAATTTGGTATATTTTAGTGGAAAAGGCATATCTTCGTTAGAAATTTGAACTACTTTGATCGAAAGAATGTTTTTTAATTTAACTTTTTAAGTGAACGTTTAACTACCTGGTTAAAAAATCAACTTTGGGGTTGGAGATTCGTCTGTTTGTGTTGAAAATTGAACTATTTTATAGAAACTTAATTTTTTTGTATTGAAAATTTTTTTATGGAAATTTAACTACTATTTCATTTTTTGTTAATAATTGATCCTTTTAAGTTTCAAAATTCAACAGTTTAGTAGAAAATTAAACTTGTACTTCGAAAATTCGTTTTTTTTTTTAAATGAAAGTTAATTTTCTTGGACAAAAATTTTACTAATTCATTTTTAGTTAATGATCGAACTTTTGCAGATTCCAAATTTAACTATTTCAATCAAAACTGCTTTAATTTGTTAAAAATTGGTCTTTTTGGTAAAAAATAAATCTCCTCGGTTATAAATTTAACTATTTCGTTAAAGATGTATGTGTTTTCTTGAGAATTCGGATTTTTAGTAGAAAGTTGATCTTCTTTGTTAAAAATTTATTTTTTTCTACAAAAATTCAATTGTTTCAGAGAAAATGGGTTTCTTATTTATATTTTTTTAATTCCAAATTTAACTGTTTCATTTTTGTTTAATAGTTGACCTTATTCAGTTTTACAATTCAACTATTTGATTAAGAATTGATTTTAATTGTTTAATATTATTTTTCTTTAGAACAAAGTTAATCTTTTTGATTGAAAATTCAATTATTTAACACAAAAATCAACTGTGTTATATAAACATCGTGTTTTCGTCTTCAAAATTCTACATTTTTAGTAAAATTTATTGTCTTTCTTGACCGAAAAATCTTTTTTAGTTAAAAATGTATCCTTTTTAGAAATTCGCCTTTTTTATTTAGATATTCATTTTTTCTAATAAAAATATTTTTTTTTTGGTTTAGTTAAACGAATTTGTTAAAATTGTATCCCTGTTTGTAGAAATTTAATCTTTTGTAGTGTAACTTATTTTTGGTTTCACTTTTTTTTGAAAATTTATGTTTTTTATTCGAAAATTCAACTACTTGGTTGACGATGCGTGCATTTTGCTGAACATTTGTCTTTATTGGTAGGAAACTAATCCTCTCGTTTGGCAATTAAACTTTTCCTTTGTAAATTCATGTATTATATTGAAAATTCGTCTTTCTTGGTAAAAAAATTCAATATTTTGATAAAAACTCAACTGTTTACTTCGAATTTAATCTGTTTTAGTTGAAAATTCGAGTATTTTGTTAAAAATTTGCCTTTATTGGTTAAAGTCAAACTGATTTTAATTTAAAATTAGGATTTTTTGGTAGAAATATTCATTATAACATTTTCTATTGAAAATTAATGTTTGTGGGCTGAAAATTCAACTGTTTGATCTAAAGTTGAACTGCTTCTTTGAAAATTAATTTTTTATTGAAGATTTATAATTTTAGAAGAAAAGTTATCTTCTTGGTGTAAATTTAAGCTAATTTGATAAAAATTGGATTTCTTTTAAATAATTTTTTTTTAAGTGAACATTTGATGACTCGGATAATATTTTAACTGTTTGGTTGAAAATTTAACTTTCCTTCTTCTGTTTTTCTTGAAAATTCAAATATGTGTTAAAAAAATTGGTTTCCTAATGCAAATTGTTTTAAATGAAAACTGAACTATTCCAACTGAAAATTCTGTTATTTGTATGCAAATTATTGTAATTTAGTTGAAAAGCCGTGTTTTTGGTAGAAAATTTATCTCCTTGGATGAAAATTCTCCTTATTGGTAACAAATTTATGTGCTTTATTGAAAATTCGCCTTTTTCTGAAAAAAAAATCTTCTTGATCGAAAATTCATCGGTTTTGTTAAAAATTTTATTATTTGACTGAAAATTCTACCGTTTTGTATAAAAATAGTATTTTTTTTTTGCTTAAAATTCTTCATTTTGAATGCATTTTATTGTCTTTATTGACTTTATTTCTTGGTTTAATTCAACAGTTTTTTATTTTTAATAAAAATCTTTTCTTGTTTGGAATATGAACTGTTACATTTTTAGTTGAGAAGTTATCTTTTTTACTTGAAATTTCAACTACATGGTCCAAAGTTGAACTACTTTGTTAATTAAAAAGAAACGACAATGAGTGAATTCACGAAAAAAAATTCAGTTAGCAAAAATTATGTAATTCAATGGGGGGGGGGTCAAATCTTACGGACCCTAACAAAGGGGAGTATGCAGTTTAAAATTTCAGAAAAATACTTAACGTAATTTATACACGGTCCCTGATTTATTTTTCATTTTTTCTGACTATTAGTAATTTTAATATAGAATCTCTATTTAACAGAAAAAATATATAATTCATAAATTTTTAATTTATCATACTTATACTTTTAAATACCTTTAAATTATTGAAAACTATTTAAATTTTTTGAATCTTGGAAAATTCCATACAATATTTAAAATCGTTTAAAACCCTTTTAAAGTTTCAAAATCTCTTAAAAATCCCTTGCACTTTATCAAAATATCCTAAAATCCTTTCTAAACATTTTTAATGCCCTTAGATTATCAAAATCTCTTAGAAATTCCCTGGAATTTTTTTTAATATTTTAAAATCTTTGTAAAAAAATGATAGAAATCTATAAAAACTTCCTTTTTATCTGTTCAAATGCCCTAAAATATTCCCAATTTTTTTAAACTTTGTAAAGTTTTTGAAAAACGCTTTCAATATTTTTCAAATACTCTAAAATCTTTAAAATCCCTTAGAATCCCTTCATATCATTGAAATCTGTTACCAAGTCCTTGGAATTTTTTGAAATACCCTTAAAAATTTCAAATCCTTCGAAATCTTTTGCAGTACCTTGAAACTTTTTAAACCTCTTTGAAATCTCTTAGAAACTTCATAAATACCTTAAAATTTGTAAACTCCATTGGGATACCTTCATATAATTAAAATCAATGAAAAATTATTTTGCATTATTTACAATGTCCTAAAATATCTCAAATCCTTTGAAACGTTTTAAATCTTTGGCAAAGTTCATTGCAATTTCTAAAAATACTCTAAAATCTTTAAATCCCATTCAAATTTTTGAAATCATTAATAAATTTTTTGGAATATTTCAAAATTCTCTACAATATTTCAAATCCCTTGAAATCCCTGGAACCTTTAAAACCTCCTGAAGATCCCGTACAATATTTTCAAATACCCTTAAATATATAAAATCCTTTGACATATTTTGAAATCCTTTAAAACTTTTTAAAGCTCTTAATAATTTTTCGGAATTTTTAAAAAACCTTTAAAATTTTTAATTCTTTGAAATCTTGCATAATCTCTGGAAACTTTTTAAGCTTTTTCGAAATTCCTCGGAAGTTAAAAAAATACCCTAAATCCTTTAAAATCCCATGAGACACCTTCAAATTATTGAAATATATTAAATACTACTTTGCATCTTCTAAAATCCCATAAAATATGTAAAATCCTATAAAATCCCTTTAGATTATTTAATTTAATCACAATTTCCTTGGAATTTTTGAAAAATCCCTATATTATTAAAAATGGTTTGTAATCATTTGAAATCTCTTGAAACTTAAATCTCTTGAAAATGTCTTGGAATTTTTCAAATGGTCTTCAACATTTGTAATCCTTTGAAATATTTTATAATCTTTTGAAACTTTTTAAATCTCATTAAAATTCCTTAAATGTTAAAAAAATGCCTTAAAATCTTTAGGATCCTTGGTTATATCTTTAAATTATCAAAATCTATTAAAAATTCTTTGTAATTTTTTTAAATACCTTAAAATTACTTTAAATTCTTTGGAATCCTCTCATATTATTTAAATCTATTTTAAATTCCTTGGAATATTTTTAAATATCCTAAAATATTTGTAATCCTTTGAAATCCCTTCAAATTATTTAAATGAATTACAATATTTTATTTACAATTTTTTTGTTCAAAATTTAACCATTTTGTTAATAATTTTTTTATATTATTCTTTTAACTGAAAATTTAATTGTTTATTTTTTTTTAATTTACCAACCCTTTGTTTGAATCTCTTTTTTTAAATTATTTAACCATCTCCTAAACTCTAGAGAATTGTATATTATTAATCAGAAAGGATGGCTTGTTTTTGAAATACGTTTTAATGAAAATTAGAAAACTTATCTATTTCCCTTTTCTGGTTGAAAATTCATTAAAAATTTTTAATATTTAGCTTAAAATCCATGTGGTTTTCTCAAAATTATTCTTTCTTAGTAAAAATTAATATTTTTGGTTAAAAAATCATTTCTTTGGTTCAAAATTAGCTTGAATATTGAAAATTAAATTTTTGACTAGTAATTATACTAAATTTATTCTCGAAATTATTTTTTATATGCATTTAATCTTTTTGTTTGGAAATTCATGTATTTGGTTTGAAACTGAGCTATTCTGTTTTCAGCTAAAAATTCATCTATTTTGTTGAAACTTTGTCTTTTTTTTGGTTTGTAAATTTCCTTTTTTGGTGAAAATTCTACTATTAGGTTGAAAATTATATTAAAAATTAGAACAGTTTGTTGTAAATGAATGTATTTTATTCAAAATTATTCTTTTTTGGTAGAAAATTAATCTTTTTGGTTAAAATGACATTTCTTTGATTTCAAGTCAGTTTTTCAATTGAACTAAAATAAAAATATTAATTAAACTATTGTATTTTTTTTAATTTATCTTTTTTAATAAAAAATTATTCAATCTTGTTAAAAATGGGACTTTTTTGATAGAAAATTCATCTCCTGGGTTAAAATTTCAACTATTAGGTTGAACACTTATTTTTGAAATTAAAGATGTATCATTTTAGTTAAAGGTTTATTTTTTGGCAAAGAATTATAACTATTTTGTTGAAAATTCGTTTTTTTTCTTGTTGAAATTTTTTTTTACTAAAAATGAAGCGATTCCACATTACTTGTTCAAAATTAACCTATTTTAATGAAAACTCGTCTTTTTCAGACAAAAATTAAATTACCTTGGTAAAAAATGTATAATTTCGTATTGTATATTCAACTTTTTTTCCAATATTATTCTTTATGACTCGAAATCTCAACATTTTTGGTTTAATTTAGCAGCTTTTTATCAACAATTAAAATATGCTTCGGTAGAAATATCAATTATACTTTTTGTTGAGAATTCACACATATAATTAAGAATTTAATTTCAGTTAATTAAGATTTATGAATGTAACATTTTCCAATTACATTTTCAGTAAAAGGTATTAATTTTCAAGCCAGAAAAAGGGAATTTTTAACAGATTTGGAAATTTTCAACAAAAATAATAAATCTTTCATACAAGAACGAATTCTCAACAAAAAGTATAACTTTCCTCCAAAAAAAATATAAATTTTCCAGAAAAAGCTGTTAAAATAAACCAAATAATAAGAATTTTCAACAAAAGAGCTGTCTTTTCTATTAAGAAAGATTTTTCAACCACTAGAAAAAAATCTTATCTAAAATGTGACATTTTATAAATAAATTTTTCGTTAAAGTAATTAATTGTCAAGCAAGGAAAATGCTTTCGAGATTTCAGTGACACACCTATTATTTAGAGAAATACTATGTTTGTTGTTTGATTAACTATAAATAAGTTACGGGTTTTTAAAAAATGTAGGAGACTTCGTTTTCATTGGGAAAATTTCGATTCTCAGTCAACTCGAAAAAGAAATTTGAATACTGCAAATCTCCTTTTCGGAATTTCTCAAAAGTAACTGAAGAGGGCAGTAGAGGATGGAGAAACTTTTCCTCGAATCTGACAATAATTCCTGCAATGTCAAATAACTTTACCGACGATTGGTACTAGCCCGACAGGCTCAAATGATAATCAACTTCAATATTTATTAATTTATTTTAAAAAATATTTTAAATACGGAATTCTGACTGAATTTGTATTAAATGTTTTATATTAAATATTGGAAATCAATAATTTTTTTATTTTAGCAGTTAAGGAATATTTTGTTGTCTTGACTTAAAATATTTAGTACAAAGCATGATTATAAAATATAAAACTACAGAAAGCTTTACTATTTTTTTTGTACTCTAAAAACTATTTTTCAGGTAAGAAAAAAGAAGAAAAAGTAAGCACTGATGCACAAACTTCAACAGTAAGTTTAAATATTAACCAAAATAGAAGGACATTGGGAAAATTAAAGAATTTTTAATATTCCTTTCAGGTTTCCAAACCAGATACATTTTGTACGTCTTGGAATGCTGATTATGAGGATCCAGCACCACAGTGGCTAATTGAAGAGGCACTCAAAAAAGAAACGAAGGTACATTTATGCAATATTTTTCTCGTTTAAAATTTTCTTTTTAGAACACTTAAATACAAAATTTAATATTTTGGTGGTTTGTTTGAATAATTGATAGTACATTTTTGGTCATTTTATAAAAAACTAAAAAAAGAATAATAATTAAAAGGTACGATTTAGTACTCTATTTTTTGTATAAGGGAAACCTTCCTAGAATCGATAATGCAACCTACAGTGGATAATCATTAACTTAGAGCAAAAATAAAAGAAAAATAATGATTGTTAACTTTAATTTATGAACTCGTATTGACTATTAATTTTTGTCTATTAATTAAATTAATTTATTTTACGTATATTAGTATTTTTAATTAATGTTTATCCATTCTAGGGAGATTACCCCTATCTCTTAGCAATAATTAATATTTTATATACTTTTAGCCTAAAGATATTAAATTTGATATCTCAGATGATCTTCAAGAAAATGTTTCTGTAAAATTGAAATACGAAATGATAATTTACGAACTTGAGGAAGAACTAGGGAAAACCAAGGCTGAAGTTGAAGAAGCCTTGAAAGAAAAGTACGACGAAAAAGAAAAATACGAAAGGTTTCAAATAAATTATAAAAAATTTATATTTATTAAAATATCTCATCAAAGAATTAAAATCAAATAAAAATTTAAGGAATGTGGAACGAATAAAAGAAGAAGCCAATAAGAAAAATGAATTACTTCAAGGAAAGATTATTGAGATATGTGCTTCCATTCTCGAAAAATTTGGACCACAAGCCCTGAGCGATAAAAAGAAAAGCACAAAGAGGTGTCCAAATCGCATGAAATTTTATGGAAAATTTTCGAAAAAGTTGCACAAAAAAGTAAGTTTTCTTCTTAGGGATCGTCCATAAAGACACCAATTTGAGGGGTAAAAGAGATAAAAGGGCTAAAGGATGCTTAAAACTACGTTTGAACATTAATCAACTTAGCTATCATTTTCAGTACGTTTTCTGATAATAATTTTTTAAAAGTTTTTTTGTCGAAATTGATCACATTTGATTAGAAATTCTAGTATTTTTTTGAAAATTCAATTTTTTTTTTGACAATGCAACTATTTTTTTACAGACTTTATTTTTAGTCAGAAATTAAGCTACTTCATTACATGTTTGTTAAAAAATATTATTTTTGGGCTGTAAATGCATTTCCTTCATTAATAAATTAACTATTCCACTTTTCGAAAATTAATCTTCTGCTTTAAAAAAACATTTTTTGGGTTGAAATGTTTTCATGAACACTCATTTTCTTCAAGATTCATCATTTTAGTTGAAAATTCATCTCTGGTTGAAAATGTAACTATTTTGTTGAAAATCCTCTTTCATTTGTTAAGAATATATTTTTTAAATAACAATGTGACTTTTTTATGTTTGGATTATAATTAATATTTTTTATTCAACTTGATTTTTGTTTATTTGAAAATTGATATTTTCTAATTGAAAATGCATGTTTTTTATTAAAAATTCGTCTTTTCTGATCGAAGCTTAATCTTCTTGGTTAAAAATTCATGCTTTTGGACTCAAAATGTAACTATTTGGGTTTAAACTAATCTGGTTAGTTTAAAGATTCAAAAATTTGTTAGTAACTTAAGCTATTCGGTTAAAAATGAAATTTTTGGTTAAAATTTGAATGATTTTTACGAAAATTTAAATTTTTTAATATAAAATTAACTTTCTTGTTGGAAAAAATGCATATTTTCTGGTTGAAAATTTAACCGTTTTGTAGATGATTCACCCCTTTGGCTTTAAAAGTCAACAATTTTGTTAAAAAATAATGTGTTTTGTTAAAAATTAGTGTTTTTTGATAGAACAATAATCTTCTTTCTGAAGAGTTCATACTTCTAGTTGAAAATTGAATTAGGTTACAAATTCATCTTTTTTTAATGAAAATTAGAATAATTTGTTGAAAATTCCTCGAATATTATTAAAAGAAAATTTAACCGATTTGTAAAAGTTTGGTTTTTGAAAGGAATCTGTATTATCATCAGAGTTAGTTACTAAAAAAATTAATTAAAAAATATAATTAAAAAAAAGTTTCGTCTTTTTTATTATGAACTATTTCTTTATATATAATTAAACGATTCAATTTTTGGTTAAGAATCGATCTTTCCAGTTAAAAAATTAAACTAGTCGATTAAAGAGTTATGTTGTCTGTTGAAAATTCGTCTTTTTTGGTATAAAATTAAACTTCTTGGTTTCATATTCAAATATTTGGTTAGAAATGTATGTATTTTGTTGTGAATTCATATTTTTTGTGAAAAATTAATCTTTGTGGTTAAAAATATATCTTTCTGTTTGAAAATATAACTATTTTATTGAAAATTCGACTTTATATAAGAAAATTTACGTTTTTGATTGAATATTTGTTTTTTAGGTGTGGATTTACCTCTTGTTGAAAATGTGATTTTTGGATAA
Organism: Belonocnema kinseyi; assembly: GCF_010883055.1. Classification (NCBI taxonomy): domain Eukaryota; kingdom Metazoa; phylum Arthropoda; class Insecta; order Hymenoptera; family Cynipidae; genus Belonocnema; species Belonocnema kinseyi. The sequence goes on from NC_046664.1 coordinate 28,779,833, forward strand.
ATTCAACTGTATTTAAACTTAAAATCTTTTTTTTTTATTGTAATATCAATTATTACATTTTTCGTTAAAAATTCGTATATTTTAGTGTAAAATCAATCTTGTTGGTAAAAATTCGTCTCGTTTTGAAAATATTTAATCTTTTTTCAATTAACAATGCAACTGCTTGAAAATTATTTCTGTACATTTGATGATTCAACTATTTTATTGAAAATTTGTCTTTTCTGGTCATTTAAAATGTTTTTTATTTTAAATGAAAATCTCTTCGATTGCACATTCAACTATTATTTGGAAAATTTTTGATTAATATTTTGATTTGATATATCTGAATTCTTCAAAAATCTTTTAAGATTTTCTCCAGAAGCTTGGAAAAATATGTATATTTATTATTAGTTTATTGAAAAATTATTTTTTTGTTAAAAACTCATCTCTTTCATTGAAAAATTAACTATTCCATTCTTATAAAATCAGTCTTCTTGTTTAACAACTAAAAAAATCATCTTTTGGGCTGAACTCATTTGTTGAAAATCAAATTTTTTGTTTGTTAAAGATTTATCATTTTATTTTTAAAATCAACTCTTTTTGGCGGGATAAGTACACATATTTTTATTAATAAACGATCATTTTTTAATTATTATAAACTAATTTTTTAAACTGACAATTAGCTATTCCATTTTTTGTTGGTTGAGGATTCAACTATTCTGTTGAAAATTCGTATTTTTGGTTTAAAAATAACTACTCGGTTCAAAGTTGAATTAATTTCTAAAAAAAATACTGTAACTGATGCATCATTTTAGTAGAAAATTATTTTTTTTTTCGTAGAAAATTCGTCTGTGTGACTTGAGAATTCAAGAATTTGTTAGAAACTTAAACTGGTGGCTTAAAAATTATTTATTTATTCAATTTGATATTTATTTGTTTAATTGAACAGGTTAAAAGTTCGCTACTCTTTGATGAATTTTTTTATGAGAAAATGTTGACTATTCCGTTTTTTTGGTAAAAAAATCTTTTTAGTTGAAAATTCTACTACTTGGCTTAAAAGATCATATTTTTGGTTTGAAAATTCTACTGTTTTGTAAATAATTCATCCTTTTGGTTATTCTTTTTTACTTAAAAATTACACTACCTAGTAGAAAGTTCAACTAGTTTGTAAAAAATTCCCTTTCTTAAGACTTTTCGATTTCTGGTTAAAAGTTCATATTTTTGGGAAAACTCGATCTTCTCCAGTTAAAAATTCATGTATTTGGTTAAAAATTTGTCTTATTTGGTTGAAAATCAATTAATCTTTTTTTAATTTAAATTCTTCTGATATTAGGAAAATTTAACTTTCTTTGTAAAAAATTAATTTTTTGTCACAGAATTATATTTTCGGGTTGTAAATTATACCGGTTTGTTGACAATTCATCTTTTTTACTTGAAAATTCAACAATTTTGTTGAAAATTAATATATTTTTGTGAACATTCTTGTTAACTGAAAAATGAATTATTTGGTTAAAGACTACTCTTTTTTAGGTAAAAATTCAATTCTTGGTTGAAAATTGATCAAGATTGTTAAAAATTCATATTTTTTCAAGATTCAGCTCCTTAACTGAAAATGTAACTGTTCCATTATTAGGGAATTAATCTTCCAGTTTAAAAACCATCTTTTTTCATTTAAAATTAATTTTTTATTTGAAAATCAGACTATTGAATTTTTTATTCGAAATTTAACCGTTATAAGTTGAAAATTGAACTATTTGGTAGAAAATGCATGTATTTTCTTGAAAATTCGTCTTCTTGTTGAAAAAATTAATCTTGATTATTGAAAATTCAATATATATTTTGACTTGAAATCTAAGGAGTTTTAAATCTGTCATATTTCATCCAATATATTATTTACATTAATTTCATATAAAGTAACTTATTCCTCCATTATTATCTTTTTTGGTGAAAAAAAACCCTCTTTCCTATTTTTTCCCGGAATTTGGTACTGCGTTACATGGGGGGGGGGTACAACTACGATTATCTTGGGGGGTGGGGGGTCAAAGGTAGCCTGAAATTAGTAACGTACTGTACAGGCGACCCACCTGGGGCTGCTCACTAGATTGCTGCACGGGGAATCTTAAGACAATTCTTGGAGGAATTCTTGGAAATCTCTTAGAAATCTAGTATTCGTGGGAAATCTTTGAAATCTTTGGCTAAGCGTGGACAGAGCTGAGGTGGTGTAGAGCATTCCGAAATACGCTCCTATGCATGGAACGAACAGCCGAATGAATCCAAAGGCTGCCGAGTTTAACCGAGTCGGAAATCTCGGAACTCCCGAAAATGTCAATGAAATGTTGGAAATCTCTATAAAAATTCAATACAGATTGGTTCAAAATACGATTTCGGCTGAATTTGTGGACCGATTTAGATATTCTTTTTTTAAAAAGCTGATAAAATTCCAAAGAAATGTGTCGATAATTGTCAATAAAAGGAAAATTGTTGCAATCACTGACATTTCATCGATTTACATTATGTAAAGATATTCCATCATGATACATTAAACAACAAAAATTTGTATAAATAAATTATTTGTTGAAAATGCGATTTCTATAATTTTCAAAAATTTAACGTTTTTTTAATTTGTATTGCAAGAAATTTGAATAAAAACAAAATTTTAATGAAAAAATTTCTCTTAAGACTATTCTTGTTAATATTATAAACAAATGCATATTCAGGCATTTGCCGTTAGAAAAATTCGTTTTTTTCTATGTCAATTTTTCCAACTTAGGAACCTCATGATAATTTCAGAAAAATTCATAATATGTTGTTAAATTTTATGATTTTTTAACAAATTTAATAAACAAATTAATTATTCGGGAATTTGTCGACGGAAACACTCGTTTTTTTCAATGTGAGTCCTTTTAATTGGAAACTTTACGATCATTCCTTCATTCCTTGTATTCAAACCCTCTTGTGTTGGCCAACTGTAAATACTGAATGAAAAAAACTTTTCTTCTGAAATTAAAAGGACTGACTTAAAAAAACGAGTTTTTACGTCGACAAATGCCTGAATAATGAATTTTTTAATTAAATTTACTTAACAAAAACATCAGTTTAATCAACTAATTATGAATGTTACTGAAATTATTGTAAAGTTTTCAATTAAAAAGACTGACATTGAAAGAAAAAACAAGTATTTTCGTCGACAAATGCCTAAATAATGCAATTGTTTATTGAATTTGTAAAAAAAATCATAAAATTTATTCACTAATTATGAATTATGCTAAAATTAACATGAAGTTCTCAATTAAAAGAACTGATATTGAAAAAACGCATTTTTCGTCAACATATGCCCGAATAATGCATTTGTTTATCTAATTTGTTTGAAAAAAATATAATTGATCAAATAGTAGTGCATGTTGCTAAAATTATCATAAAGTTCCGAATTAAAAGGTCTGGCATTAAAATAAATTATTTTTTCTGTCAATAAGTACTCGAATAATGCATTTGTTTATTAAATTTGTTTGATAAAATAATAAAATTCATAAAAAATTATGAATTTTCTTCAATTATCATGAGGTCTCTAATTTAAAAAAAATGTACATCGAAAAAAACGAATTTTTCTGACGGCAAATGCCTGAATAATGTATTTATTTATTAAATTTGTTTATAATATTAACAAGAATAGTCTTAAGAGAAATTTTTTTCATTCAAATATTGTTTCCATTTAGATTTCTTGCCATATAACTTAAAAAAACGTTAAATTATGGAAAATTATAAAAAACACATTGTCAACAAATAATTTGTTAATCAATTTTTTTGTTTGTTTATCGTATCATGATGAGATATTTTTCCCCACTGTGCGACGACCCCTTGCTACTTTTCCTTAAAATTAACAGTCTAATTTTCCAGCAGCTTCTTTTACTCTTTTAACAAATTATTAAATAACTTTCAGCTAAGAAATACAGTTTTAAAACTCAGCAGAGTAAAGCAAGAATTTTCTAAAACTCGAAAAGAATTCGATGAAAAAAATTTCGAATATGAAACTTTGAAAAAGTGTTTTTCGAGATTGAAGAAAGAACTTGCAATTACAGACATGAATTTGAACAATCTGATTAATGAAAACATGACTCTTCGTAAAAAATTCGAGGATACGAAAGAATGGATGGAAAATAAAATGACTAAAGATCAACAAGAACGACATAATAATGCACGTCTTAATGATTTGCATAAAAACAGAGAATTGACGAATTTAAAGAAAAAATCTGAGGAGGATTTTGTTATCATTTCAGAACTTCGAAACAAGTAAATTCAAGTCAAAATTTATGTTCCTTTATTGATAATTATAACAGCATTATTTGTTATCATGCTGATAATATTAATAGTGCTTAGTAACATTAGCATCATTATGAACTATGGTAATCATCTATTTACAGAATAATAATAAATAAATGAAGAAAAATAATAAGAGATCATCCAAAAATTACGCTATGGATTTTTTATATTTATATTTTTCCTGTAAATGACCGTGCATAATTTAAATTAATTTCTCTGAATGTGGGAGTGAGGGAAACAATTATTCTATCTTGTCTTACATGGGTCGGAGGGGGGGGGGGGATGTCCGTGATCAAAACCATTTTCTATGTACGATGTTTAAAATTTTTCAGTTTTCTAACTTAATATTTCTAAAGTTTTGAAAATAAAATTTAATATTTATTTGAACTAATATTCTTCAGTCTTTAAACTGAAAGCTTATTATTTTCGATTAGGAAGTTAATGTTTAACTTCAGGTTAAGAATTGATCTTTTTTGGTTAAAATTCCAATTGTTTGATTTAAAATTCGTATCTTTTTTAAATTCAACCTTTTAGTTGTATATTCAACTATTTGCTTAAAAATCCATGTATTCTGTTAAAAATTCTACTTTTTTGTATCGAAAATCAATTCGCTTTGATGAAAATTTAAGCATGTGCCTAAAAATTGATGTGTTTTGCTAAAAAAAACTTCTTTTTTTATTGAAATCAAGTATTCAAATATTACATTTTTTTGTAAATTCATCTTTCTAGGTTGAAATACGAGCTCTTTTATGTAAAAATTGTTTGGTTCTTCTTTTGTTAAAATCCATACGTTCGGGCTGAATATTTAAATGTTTCTCGTAGAAAATTCGCTCCTTCGACTTTAAATTTCAAAAATTTGGTATACAAATTCAGTGGCTTTATAGTAAATTCTTCTTTTATTACATTGAAAATTAATTTTTTGTTATACAAATTAATCTTCTTGATTAAAAGGTCAACCATTTGATAAGAAATGTGTGTATTTGGTTGAAAATTCGACCTTTTTAGTAAACAAATTAATCTTCTTGGTTGTACATTATTTTGTCGAAAGTTTAATAACTTTGTAAAAATATTATTGCCTGTTAGAAATATAATTGTATGCTATGAAATTCAACTATTTTGTTCATAATTTTTTATTGTTTTCAATTTATTTTTCAACTAAAAATTTAATGATTGCATTTTTGGTTAAAAATATAATCTTTTTTGTATAAAATTCAGCAATTTGGTTGAAAATTGATGTGTTTTATTGAAAAATCTTCTTTTGTGATACAATTTTTTTCTCTCTAAAAATCAACTGCTTGGTTGTAAGTTTTTGATTTAAAATGAAAATCTCTTACGGTTGAAATAAGAACTAATTTTTTTTGTTGAAAATGCATATTTTTAGGTTGTAAATTTAACTCTTGGGTAAAAGTTTAAATATATTCTCAAAATGAATTTTTTTTCAAATATTCACAATTATGGTTGAAAAAACAT
>NC_046664.1:28785698-28787703 GCF_010883055.1 Belonocnema kinseyi
AAACAATGCTAGATCGTAAGAGGCAATGAGAGGTTCTTTAATAGGTCATTCGTCGTATCTCAGAGACGCAAACAAAATTATTAAATGTAGTACGGTAGTATTCCTAATCTCAAGCAATTTTTTCTCGTGTAAACAGAATAAACCATTTTGTTGAAACTTCATAAATCGGTACTAGTATGTCAAAAAAGGTTTAAGAGTTGGTCGATCAATGAGTCTCGAAAACGCGAACAAATACATCATTATTCAGACATGTTGCATTTCACATGTTAAAAAAGTTTTCCTCATTTAAACAAGATAAAGAATGTATTAAAAAAAAATTATGAACAGGTATTGCTAGCTCATAAGAACAAAGAAACCGTGAAAGATTCCTTATTAGGCCATTCAGCACGTCTCGAAGACGCGAACAAAATTATCAGATATTGTACCATCTTTTTCCTAATCTCAAGAAAGTTTTCTCATATAAAAAGAATCAACCTTTTTTTTTTAATTTCATAAATCGGTACTATTGGGTCGTAAAAGGTTCTACATTAGGTAGGTTGGTACGTCTTGATGACGCGAACAGAAGATACATTAGAATTAGACATTATCCTTTTATTTTAAATATCAGCAAAGTTTCTCTCATATCAACATAGATTTTTTTCAAATTCCTACACAAAAGAAACTCTTCTAACTGTCCGATCTAGCTCAAAACCTTACCAGACCAGGAGATTATTTAGAACTGCAATTTTTCCAAATTGCAATACCTTATTTTACTTTTCGAGATATGTTGAGAAGAAAAAAGTTACCCAGAAGTTATACAGGCATTACAAAAAATTGCATTTTCGAGTTCCTGGGGTCAAAATGTATAAAAATACGTCAAAAAAGTAGATTTGAAATTTTAGGTCGTTACAAACCTCCCTCTATAAGAAAGCAATTGACCCTTATTTTAGTTTGTAGTTACGATGTAGTATTATTTTGTACCTTTGCTTTCAATTTAGCATTTCTGGCTCGTAAAGAATTATTTTCGCTTTCTAAATCCTTATTCTTTTTTATAACCTGATCACGTTCTTTCGTGATTTCCGCTAATTGGCTCTTGCAGCTGTTCAATAAAAAGCCTTTATTGGTATTTGCAGACTCACTGCGGTGCAACCTGAAAGTTTTGCGTTGATTCTTGAAAAGAATTTAAGAAAATAAATACTTGTATACATAAAAATTAAATATAATATAAAAATATACTGTAGATGAGTTTATTTGTCGACGATTTTTTTTTCGCGAATATATTAAGGGGCCATCCAAAAATAACGTAAGGGCAGTGGGGGGGGGGGGGTCCTAATGTTTCCTAAGAATTAAAAAAGTAGTTCAATTTTCCACCAAAAAAGGTAAATTATCAACGAAAAATGTAGTAATTGTTATTTATCCAAGACTTATTTGAAGTCAATTACAGTTAAATTGACAAAAGAAGAATTTTCAACAGTATAGTGAAATGCACAACTAAACCAGATTTATTTTTAGCCAAATAGTTGCATTTGTTACCAAAAAAGTTGGATTTTCTACCAAAAGAGATGACTTTTTAAATAAAAAATACGAATTCTCAACAAAATTTTAATTTACAACGAAAAAAAGTTTTTGAGGACACAAGAAAAATTTAGCAAAAATGGTAAATTTTAAAGCAAGAAAGATGAGGTTCCAATATAACAGTTGAGTTTTCGACCGAAAAGATGAATTTTTAACCAAGAAGATTAATTTCGTTCTAAAAAGGGCAAATTTTCAACAAAATACATAAACTTTTAACCAAATAATTTAGTTTTTGAACAAAAAGATTTATTTTCATTAACAAAATTGATTTTAAATTGCAAAAAGAACAATTTCATATAAATCGGTTGAATTTTCCACCAAGAAGATTAGTCATCTAAAAAAACGAATTCTTAACAAAGCACATACATTTTTAACTAGACTCTTCAATTTAAAAACATGAAGATTAATTCTCTAATAACAAGAACCAACTTTTAACAAAAGAGATGTATTT
>NC_046664.1:28787803-28794157 GCF_010883055.1 Belonocnema kinseyi
GGAAAATCTTTTAATATTTGCAATACAACAGGTCTCTATAATGATGTATTTGTTCGCGTTTTCGAGACTCATCAATCGACCTACTCTTAAACCTTCTTTGGCATACTAGTACCGATTTATGAAGTTAAAAAAAATGGTTTATTCTTTTTACATGAGGAAAACTTTTTGTAGATTAGAAATACTACTGTACTATTTTAATAATTTCGTTCGCGTCTCCGAGACACGCAGAATTACCTATTAAAGAAACTTTTCATGGGCTCTTATGATTTAGCAATATATGTTTTTAATTTTTTTTAATATATTGTTTATATTTTTTATATGTGGAAAACTTTTTTAAATATTTGGAATGCAACAAGTCTGCATTATGATATATTTGTTCATGTTTTCGAGACTCATCGATCGACCTACTCTTGAACCTTCCTCGGCATAATAGTGCCGATTTATGAAATTTCAAAAAAATGGTTTATTCCGTTTACATTAGAACAACTTTCTTGAGATTAAGAATACTACAGTACTTTATTCAATAATTTTGTTTGCGTAACTGAGACACGTCGAATGACCTATCAAAGTACGTTTCATGGCCTCTTATGATGTAGAAATACCTGTTTATAATTTTTAAAAATATATTGTTTATCTTGTTTATATGGGGAAAACTTTTTTAATATTTGGAATGCAACATGTCTATATCTTGATATTTTTTTCACGTTTTCGAGATCCGATTAGTACCGCTTCGTGAAGTTTCAAAAAAATGTTTTGTTCTTTTTACATCAGAAAAACTTTCTTGATCTTAGGAACATTACAATACTATTTTGATAACTTTGTTCGCGTCTTCGGGACGTGTCGAATGACCTCTTGAAGTAACTTTTCTATTCTCTTATGATCTAAAATGAGTTTTTATCATTTTTATCAATATATTTTTAATCTTGCATATATAAGCAATTTTGGTTAAATATTTATAATTCAACAGGATTATTTTTTTCACCCGGAAAATTTGTTCAAATCCACCAATTAGTCTGTTTTATAGGGTCCCGAAAAACCCCATAAGTGAGAAAGTGGGTATTGCGAGTTTTTGACGTCAATTATGATTTTTTGCGTTTTTTTTTAATGCAAATTGTTTCTTATATTTTAAATACGAAATAATTTATTATTGTTTTCAGAATTTTGCTCTTAGAATAGTATTAGAAAATCTCATTTTTTCAAATTTTACAAGTTTTGTCAACTTTTTAATTAGAGTGAGGTAATACTTAATTATTGAGGTTAACATAGATAATTTTTTAAACAATTTATTATTATTTTTAATAATATTATTTTAGAATAATGCTAGAAACTTGGAATTTTTTCAAACAAATTTTATTTTTTGTCCAATTTTCACTTAGAGTGAGATAAATGCGCTTTTTGCTGGAATTTTCAAGTAATTATCTACTTTTAACATAGATTGAGTCAATATTTAATTCGGTTTAGAAAAAATAATCACTTAAACAAATTATTATTTTTTATAACTATCTTTTTCTTCACCAAGGTTAAGTTAAGGTTTTTTCTGACATTTTTAACTTTTTACCCACTTTTTACTCAGTGAAGTAATCAATAATGCAAGTTAAAAAACATAGTTCTTTAGACATTTTATTATTTTTTATAACTATTTTCTCTTAGATAAGTTCTAAAAAGTTGTTTTTTCTAAACTCTTAAACCTTTAGCCTACTGTTAACTAAGTGAGGTTCATGCAAGTTAACAAAACTATTTGTTTAAACAGTTTATTATGGTTTATAACTATTTTCACTTGGATTAATGCTAGAAAGTTGCGAATTTTTCTGAAATTATGAGATTTTCTTTGACTTTTCAGTTAGGAACAGACAATAAATATTACAATTAATTTCAGCAAAACGGTTCTTAGTGACTATTTCTAGGAAAATTTATATTTAATGCGATACATATGTATTGAAAATTTAAACACTTTAAAATATCTGTTCTATTTTAGAAAAATATATTCACAAAAAAGAAATAGATTGATTCTTTCTCATGTTTATTTATTACTTGTCCATACCTTAGAAGGCAAAAATTTTTTGCTGAAATTAGTATTAATATTTATTATTTGTTTGTAACTAATATGTAAAAGACAAGCTAGAAATTTCAGAAGAAATCGCAACTCTCTAGTGCTTATTTAAGAGAAGATACTTATAAACTATAATAAATTGTTTGAAAAAACTAGTTTTTTTCACTTACATTTATTATTACTTCACTAAGTGAAAATTGGACAAAATGTTAAAAATTTCAGAAAAAAACCCGCATCTGTCTGGCATTAAAATATATACGAAGGTAGTATAAACAATCATAATTTATTTTACTAATTATTTTTTCTGAATATAATTAACTCTTAAGCCATTCCAAGCGATAAGTGGATAAAATGTGGAAATTTTCAGAAAACCCCGCCATTTCTAGAATTATTATAAAGAATATTATTAGCAATAATAATAAATTGTTTAAACAATTATTATCGTTATTAATTTCCAATATATTACCTCAATCTAATTGAAATTTGGACAAAAAGTCGAAATTAAAAAAAAACGCAACTTTCTATCATTTTCTGAGAAAATTTGCTAAAAACAATAGTAAATTATTTAAACAATTTATGTTAACATCTTGTTCTTAGTGTACAGTTGTTTTTTATGTATTAGAAACAATCTTCATTTTTTTTAAACGCAAAAATTATAATTAGCGCAGAAAATTCGCAAAACCCATTTTTTCATTTATGGGTTTTTTTTGGGACCCTATAAAACAAACTTATGTTGATCATATATAAAAAGTATGATTTTTAACGTATTCTGTAGCTAATTTTGAAGAGGAATGTAAAATTTCCATTTGATTTAGCTAATACTTACTATTTTGAATGAAATTTGCAAAAACGTCTTTTTTTCTTATGGGAAATACGTGTTAAACTTCGCGGGGCTTGCGCCATTTCAAAATATCGTTTAAAAAAATGGATCAATTTTTTATGGTCCTTCTGATTTTTTTAATGAAATTTTTTGTAAGACAGAAACATATGCTTCAAAAATATTGAACATTTCAATTTTTCCTTTTGTTGAAGAAAAACCTCGCTCTATGTGGAAGCAAATTTATTTGATACCTATGAAAAAGCAAAATTGTCACAATATGAGCACAATTAAGTGCACCTATAGTGAATACCCTAGGGTGGTCAAAAATGCATTGGACATTTTTTTAGAATTTGCATGCATATCGCCCTGAAATTTGTTTGAATTTACAAAAAAATACATACTTTTTTTAAAATTATATTTAGAGGTGGGGCAAGCCCCGAGAAGTTTAACACGTATTCCCCATCATGAAAGTTTTTTTTTTTTAATTTTATTCAGAATCTTAAATACAAGGTAAATCGAAATAAAACTCAACATTTTTCTCAAAAAAAAAAGCTGTTGAATACAAATCAAGAATATATTTTTTGAATTTCATCCCCATAAGTCTGTTTGATAGGCTCCCAAAATACCCCATAAGTGAAAAAATGAGTTTTGTGACTTTCGCCTCTAATTATGATTTCTTTGCATTTTTTAATGCATATTGTTTCTAGTAAGTAAAATACTTATTTCTGTTGATAATTAGATGTTTACGTATATTGTTTAAATAATTTATTATTGTTTTTAGCAATTTTCTTTTAGAATAGAGTTAGAAAGTCGCAGTTGTTTAACAAAGTTTCAACTTTTTATCCACTCTTCACTTGGAGTGAATTAATATTTTATTTTATTTGGCAGAAATAATAATTTGAACAAATTATAATTGTTAATAACTGTCTTCATTCATATTAAGGCCAGATGTTTGCGGTTTTTTCTGAAATTTTTAACTTTTAGTCCACTTTTCACTTGATAGGGTAATAATCAGTTCAATTTAATAAAAATAGTTGTTTAAACAATTAATAACTGTTTGTAACGATCTTCTTTTAGATAAGTGTTGGAAGTTTGAGATTTTTTCTACAATGTTTAATTTTGCTTGGTTTTTTTAGTTATTAACATGTAATAAATAATCTCTTTTTTGTCAATAAATTTTGCTAAAGGAGGAGAACTGATATCAAAATATGTGCAATTTCACATTTTTTCTTTACGCGTTACAATAAACTTCTTATTGTAATTAAAAAAAAACTTTTACAAGTAATTTACAGACATAGTCCTCCCACTTACTTCTAATTATCCCATTCTTTGTTTTGTCTCTTTTTTAAGATATTAAATAAAATAAAAAATTAAATTACTTGAAAATTAATTCTTGTTCAAGTTTACTTATTATTTGTTTATAACTAAAATGTCAAAGCAAAACTTAATATTGCAAAAAAATCTTTGTATCATAACTCTAAAAGAATATAGTAATAAACAATAATCGATTGTTTAAATAAGCATATTTGTTAACATGCATTAATTATTATTACCTCACTAAGTGATAAGGGTAAAAAGTGCTTAATCGTGCAGAAAAAGCCGCAAAATTTTAGCCCTTACATAAGAAAAGATAGTTAAAAGCAATAATAATTTGTTTAAAAAACTATACTCTTAACTTGCATTATTTCTTACTTTACTAAGTAAAAAGTGGGTAACAATCTCAACATTTCAGAAGAAACCGCAACTACCTAGCATGAATACAGTAGAAGATTATTATAAAAAATAATCATTTGTTTAAATAATTCTGTTTGCTCAATTGAATTAATTATTAGCTTACCCTGATTGAAAACGGGAAAACGCTGTTCCAACACAATTTTATTCTACACAAAATATATTGTGTACAAGTATACTGATCATATTTTTCCTACACAAAACTTTTTCTACACAAAATATTTCCTACACATAATTTAATACTGTTATATTTTTCCTGCACAAAACTTTTTCTACACACAATTTTTCCTGCACAGAATTTAATATTGTTAAATACTTTTATTTTTTTCTAACACAAAATATTTCCTACACAGAATTTCATACTGTTATATTTTTCTACATGAAACTTTTTCTACACAAAATTTTTCCTTCACAAAATTTTTTCTGCACAGAAGATTTTCTACACATCATTTTATATTGTTTATTACTGTTATTTTATTCCAACACAAAATATGTAAATTTATTATTTAAGTCATGCTAACTGAAAATTGGAATAAAAATGTAAATTTTATGAAAAAAACTACAAGTCTGTAGCATTATTCTTAGAAAATATTATTAAGAATTGGAATAAACGGTTTAAACAATTATTTTCGTTAAAATTATTAAGTATTACCTCACCTTAATTAAAAATTGGACACAAAGTGGAAATTTGTTGAAAAAACGGTGACTTTTTACCTCTATTTTAAGAGATTACTTCTAAAAAAAAATAAATAATTATTTAAACAAATTATTTGAACATCTGATTATCGGCACAAAGTATTCTTTCATAAATTTGAAACAATTTGTTTAAAAAAACAAAAAAGAATCATAATTAAAGCAAAAAACCCACAATACTCATTTTTCACTTTGTGGTTTCTTTGGAACCCTATTAAACGAACTTATGGTGGTGATATTTAAAAAGTAATATTTTATTCGTATTCTATGGCCATTTAAAAAAAAAAGTGTTTGGTTTCAACTCGATTTAGCTAATATTGAAAATTTTGAATCAAATTTACAAAAACGTTTTTTTCTTATGGGAAATACGTGTTACACTTTATGGGGCTTGGGCCACCTCTAAATTTTATTTTTGTGCATTCGAACAAATTTCCAGAAGATATGTATGAAAGTTAAAAAAAAATTTGGATGACTCTAGAATATACCTATAATACTTTTCATCGGTGTTATTTTTTTAATGATAATTCTAGATTTCTTTGCTGAGTAGCGAAAAAGAAAAATTGACTGCAGGGTTAGAGAAATCAGAAACGGATATCAATGAAGAAGTAAGAAAAGTAATTATTAACTAAACTGTATTATTTTTATAATTTTCAATTTTTCGCCGTCTAAAACATGAAGAACCTGGAATTCTTAAGGAATTTGTATGTACCTGTAAAAACTTGGAAATGTTTGGGAAATTTTTAAAGAGAATTCTTACGTTTTTGGTCAATTGTAATATAATTAAATTGAACTAGTTTTTTGAAAATTTGCCCTTTTTGGTACTTTTTTGTATCTTCGTGATCAAAAGGGGAGGGTCGGTAAGGCCGGTTTTTGGCCTAATTTATTTTTGGACCAAAAAATCTGAAAAAATCATGGTAGTCTCTTATACGTATCCCGAGTCGATTGCACGCTAAACGGACTTCCCTCCACCCCCCAGCCACCCCTACAAATATAGGAAACACCACTACCCACCAACTGTATTTTCGAGAGATTTGACACTCTTAAACATGTATTCTGAGAT
>NC_046664.1:28794257-28797494 GCF_010883055.1 Belonocnema kinseyi
ATCCGTTGAACTCTATCGCTTCAGGTTCAAGGTCATTTGAAGGTCAAATCGAGAAAAAACGGTAAAAAAAATATGTTATAGGTTTTTGGGGTCGCTGATTACCTAATCAGTGAAATGAAATAGTTAAATGTTAAGTAAAGAAAATACTTTGAAACAACAAAAAAAGGAATTTTCAATGAAATAGTACAATTTTTGATCAAAGTGATTAATTTTCAACTAAAATGATGAACATTCAACTGAAATTTTTAAATTTAAAACCAAACAGATGAATTTTCAACCAAGAAGAATAATTTTCATAAAAATATATAAATTCTTCATCAAACTGTTCGATTTTAAGTAAAATGTTGACCCTCAAACTAAAATAGTTGATTTTTAAACCAAAAATATTAATTTTAAACTTGAGAAGTTAAATTTTCATCCAAAATTGAATAGTCAAGTTTTTAGTTGAATAAATAAATTTTCAACTAAAATTATAGCACTGGATCAGTTAAATTTTCAGTTAGAAAAATTAATTTTTAACAAAATAGTTGCATTTACATTTTTAAAAAAAGTGCAATGTTTAATTAAAATGATGAACCTTCGACTAAAAGAATAATTTGGAGCAAAAAAGTTTAAATTTCAATCAACTCGTTGAGCCTTTGAGCGTTTGAGCGTTTTTTTCGCAATCTTAAAAAATTAATCACTATTTTAATAATATTGATTATGACCAAGTAGACAAACAAAATTAACATCTTAAACTATTAATTAATTTCCCTGGTCAAACAACTTACATCAATAATAAAAATTGAAAAATTGATTTATTTCGTTAAACATTTTTTTAACCAAATTCATCGTTTTGTTTAAAAATTAAACTGTTTAATTAAGAATTGCTTCATTCAAAATATTATTATGTTAAATATGCACTGAATTTTAAATATTTGAAGACCAAATAAATATTAATATTCATTATTACCTAAAATCATGAGTTTCAGAAAAAAAATTCAAGAAATCATTAATTTATAATTATGATTAATTATGGTATTTCTAATTATAATTAATAATATCATAATCATAATTTATCATAATTATAAATTAATTATTTATTTCTGCTGGGAGTTGGTCTATATCATGTCACATGCGGCAAGTCTCTCTGCGGCAAATCCTACCTGCGACATGTCACATCTGCGGAATGTCTCATCTGCGGTATGTCACAACTGCGCTATCTCTATCCAGCGGCTCCTCTCCCTCGCGGCATTTCTCACTGTGAAATTGACACTTTTGCGGCATCTCGCACCAGTAAATATTATCCCAGTGGCATCTCTCACTTCCAAAAAATGTTTAATGTCCAATTAAAAATGACTGAACTGCGGCAAACCTCCCGGGACTAATTGTCACGTCTGCGACATCTCCTTCTAGAAAAAAGTCTCCCCAGTGGCATCTCTCATCCGTGTAAAATTGTTCAAGTCCACATCAAAGTGGCAAAAGTGTGACAAGTCTCTCACGACTGATTGTCACACCTACGTCATCTCTCGCTTGCGGCAAGACTCCCCACATCCATCTTCCATTCGGGAAAAATCTTGCAATGCACATCAAACTAGCAAAAGTTCGGCAAGTCTCCCAGGATTGTCACATTCGCGGCATCTCTTATCAACGGCAAGTCTCCCCAGCGGTATCTCTCCCCCAACACATTTTATAAGTAGTTTCAAAGATGGCAAAATTGCGGCAAGTCTCCCCGGCGGCATCACTCCCCCAAAAAAATTTGGTAAGGACTTCTAAAAATGGCAAAAGTGCGGCAAGTCTCCCCAGCGGCATCTCTCACCCAAGAAAATTTTGTAAGAACTTCTAAAAATGGCAAAACTGCGGCAAGTCTCCCCAGCGGCATCTCTCCCTCAACAAATTTTCAAATTTGTTTTAAAGATGGAAAAACCGCGGCAAGTTTCCCCAGGGGTATCTCTCCCCCAAGAAAATTTAGTAAGAACTTCTAAGAATGGAACAACTGCAGCAAGTCTCCCTAGCGGCATCTCTCCCCGAAGAAAATTTTGTAAGAACTTCTCAAAATGAGAAAACTGCGGCTAGTCTCTCCAGTGGCATCTCTCCCCCAAGGAAGTTTTGTAAGCACTTCTAAAAATCGCACACGTGTGGCAAGTCTTCCCAGCGTTGTCGCAGTTTTTCCATCTTTGGACGTAGTTAAAAAAATTTATAGGGATAGAGATGCCACTGGGGAGACTAGCTGCAGTTTTACCATCCTTAGAACTAATTAGAAAATTTTCATGGTGGGTAGATGCCGCTGGAGAGACTTCTCGCACTTTTCCATTTTTATAAGTCCCTATAAAATTTTCTTGGAGGAGAAATGCCGCTGGGGAGACTTGCTGCACTTTTGCGATTTTCAGAAGTGCTTACAAAATTTTCTTGAGGGAGAGATGCTGCTGGGGAGACTTGCCGCAGTTTTGCCATCTTTAAAATTACTTAGAAAATTTGTTGGGGGGAGAGATGCCGCTGATGAGTCTTGCCATAGTTTTGTCATTTTTAGATGTTCTTATGAAATTTTCTTGGGGAGAGATGCCGCTGGGGAGACTTTTCGCTGGTAGGAGATGCCGCAGATGTGAAAATTAGTCCCGGGAGGCTTGCCACATTTCAGTCATTTTTGATTGGGCATTAATCATTTTTTGGAAGGGAGAGATGCCACTGGGAGAATATTTACTGGTGAGAGATGCCGCAAAAATTTAAATTTCGCAGTGAGAAATGCCGCGAGGGAGAGAAGCCGCTGGGTAGAGATGCCGCAGTTGTGACATGCTGCAGATAAGGCATTGCCGTATATGCGACATGGCGCAGTTGTGACATATCGCAGATTAGATATACCGCTTATGAGACAAGCCGCAGATGTGACATGCCGCAGGTGGGACTTGCCGCACGTCAGGATTTGCAGTAAAATTCAAAAAATGGTTAAAAAACTGGAATTTCTCCATTGATTTCGTCCCCAAACCTACAAACCCCAAATTAACAAGCCTCAAACCCACAAACTAACAAGGCCCAAAACCACAAACCCCAAACCCCAAACCTCAAACCTCAAACCAACAAGCCCCAAACCCACAAGCTCCATGTCAACAAAACCACAAACCCCAAACCAAGAAGCTCTAAACCCACAAACTCCAAATATACGAGGGTAGTTCAATAAGGCCTTAGAATGAAGTATAAAAACAATTTTTTTTGGGTAAATTTTTTTTTATTTTTCAACATAATCTCCTTGGAGCTCTATAC
>NC_046664.1:28797594-28810958 GCF_010883055.1 Belonocnema kinseyi
AACAATTTTTTTTTTCAATTGGTTATAAAAACACGTAAACTCAGAAGATGTGGACTGTGACTGCACCATATATCTATTCGGGAGTGGTGCTGACTGAAAACAAATGATTTGGAGCGATTCGCGCGCCATCTGTTGGTCATTCTAAGGACTTATTGAACTACCCTCGTACCATCTCTATATCCACAAACCTACAAACCCTAAACCGCAAACCCACAAGTTCCATATCCACAAACGTAGAAAATCCAAACCCCAAACTAACAAACCCCAAACCCACCAACCCTAAATATACCAATTCCTCAATTGCTATCATAAGATGTGAGGTATTTGGGTTTGTTGAATTGAGGTTGGTGGTTTTGGAGTTTGCTGATTTGGGTTTTGGAGTTTGGGATTTTTTAGTTCGTTGGTAAATAAAATTTGGAGATTTGGAGATTTGAGCTTAATTAATGTAAAGGTATACGAACTTTTGAAGTCTGGCTAGATCTTCCACTTTGATCAAGTTTTTATGATACAATTCACTGTCCCCTCGCCTCTCACGAGGGGGTTTGTGGTTTTTGGGTTTATGGATAGGAAGCTTGTGGGTTTGGGGTTTATTAGTTTGGGTTTTGGCTTGCAAGTTTGGGGTTTGGGGTTTGTGGGTTCAGGGCTTGTAAGTTTGTGGGTTTGAGGCTTGTTAATTTGGGGTTTGTAGGTTTGGGGACGAAATTTATGCAGAAATTCCAAGTTTTTAACCATTTTCTAAATTTTACTGCAAATTCTGACGTTCCGGCTCAATTCTGCGAATGGATTCGTATTCAGCGACCCCGAAAACATTAAATATACCTATTAGAATCCTGCAGTAGACTCCCAAAACCATTTCTTGGTGTTGTGTTGACAAAATCTTGAGATACCTAACAAAAATCTGGATTTGTGAATGAATTTTTTTTCTGGATTGGAATATAGACCCAGTTAAATAATTAATTTTTATCCTCTAAAGATTAAAGAAAAGGTTAATATACACGGAACATTTTTATTAGCAGAAGAAAACGAAAGCAGTTCAATATGAAACATTGAGTCAACATGAAATGGAAAATTTGAAATTAGAATATGACGAAATCCTTGATGAAATGAGGGCAAAAGTGGATGTTTTAGACAACTGTAGAACTGAATATTGCGTTGCTATAAAAGTATAATTAATTACATTTTTTTACATACTTTTTTACATACTTTTTTTCCTTTTCAACTTCAAAAGTTATTTTCAATAACTAGTAATACTCATTAATTGTTTTAATAAAATCTTCAGGAATTCCTCAAACAAATTTATGAGTATTATTCTGATCAAGAAGCTGAATCCAATTTAAATTGTAGCGAAGAAAGTATACGAGAAGCTCATGAAACTGCATGCTCTATTCTCCAAATAACTCCTGAACAATTGTCTCAATTCTTGAAGGGAAGGCCCGATTCGGTAATGTAAAATAAAAATTAATTTATATCATAATATTTTATTTAATATTGTTTATAAAACCCAATCTTATAGCAAGTATACATCATAGATTTTTACTAAACTGGATGTTTTTTGTTTCCATTATCTAAAATTAATTAGAACTAAAATTAAAAATTAAATTATAATATCAACAAAATACCAGCAATAATCATTTTATATAAAAAATTTATTTCAGATAAATTCATGGTTGTCTGATTTATGCAAAATCACTTCCAAGAAACAATTCTCTAGATCCCTGGCAAAATTCTTATTTGGAAAAGTGCAAGTGATCCAAAAGAACTAGCCACTAAAATCTGTCGATTATGTTGGCGAATGAAAAAGATGGTAAAAAATTTAAATAAAGTGTAATAACTACCTGTTTTCTAGACAGTATTATAAATGTACTATCATTCTTAAATATTGTTCGAAACTCGAGTTTATTTATAGTTTGAGTAGTTCTACTATCCACTAAAATCACGAATATAATTATTACTATTTATTATTATATTATTGCATCAGTCAGGTGAGTTCTTTCAATTAAATTAGAAAACGAAATTCTCTCGATAGGAACTAGAATTTTTTTGAAAAAAAAAAAAATGTTTTATGTTTGTTCCTATAAATTAATCATTAGACTTATTCATCTCTTCAGCGGAATTGTCCTTTCGTGTAAAATTGTAATCCTTTGATTTCAATTCACTCTTACTTAGGAATAATTAGATTTTAAAAATTTATCGTAATTCTTTTTTCAAGTTTCAGAAATCTATGCAATATGTCAAACCTTTAGTTTGAATTTTTTTTAAATAAAAAATGAAACTTAGGAAAAGTTGTTTGACATTATCGAGGAAATAAAAAACATAAAAAACTTAAAGAAATTGTTTTCTGACGAAGTTTGTCGTATTTTCGTGGACAAAGTAAAAAAATTAAGTTTTTCGAAGTCTTGAACTTTCCGCATTGAATTTACCATAAAGCTACTTCCTCTTCAGACCTTAAATTTCCATCATGTTTAATATAGCCTACGCAACATGTATTACATTTCCTCAAATATAAAAAAAAAATCAGAAGTTTGTTTTATCACCAATCGAGTGTCATAAAAAAAAATTGGGCGATGTCCATTTGATCGCCGTCTACCTTGTTGGGGAAGTTAAGAAGTGGGAGTAGAGCAATCAGGTAGACGGTGCTGATCAGCCCTATGCATCGCCCGTGTATGTGGTAGTTGTTATTTTAGTATCCGAAGTGCATTGTTATGTATTTATATATTTTTCTATTCTTTATTTTGGTAATGTAATTAATTACTTTTATAAACAATTGTAATTTTTGCAAATTTCAAACATTGATTGAGAATATTACTTGACTAATAATAAAAGTAATAATAATTCTTAGACACTAATAATTAGCCTTATAATATACATTTTTTTTACATTCTTCGTTAATAATTTACCTTTTTTTCTTGAAAATGAAAGTACCTGCGATTGAAAGCTGGAATTCTTTAGTTCAAAATTGATTTTATCGTTGGCAGATTAATCGTATGAATTGAAAATTCATATCTTTTTAAAAATATAACTAGTTTGTTAAAAATCCATTTTTTAACTAGAAACTTAAATATTTCGTTAGAAAATATAACTATTTTTTATGGAAAATTGGCGTTTTCTAGTTTAGAGTTCAACAATTTGAATGTAAATTCATCTTTTTAAATTGAACATTCGTTTATTTCCTTGAAAATTCACGTTTGTTGTTAAATAATTGAATTTTTGATTAAAAGTCGACTTTTTTGGTATAAAGTGAATTTTTTCTTTGAAAGATAATCACCTTATTTAAAAATTCTTCTTATTTGTTAAAAAATGCAAATATTCCAGTTGAATACTCATCATTTTAGCATAAAATTAATCTTTCAGGTCAGAAATAAATCTACTTGGTTTAAAAATAAACTCATATGTTGAAAATTATTATTTTTTAATTAAAGATTTATCATTTTTATTAAAAATTCATTTTTTTTGTTTGAAAATTGATTTCGCACTAATAATTGAAAAAACTTTCAACGCAATAAATAATTTACTGGACTACAAGTTTTTATAATTTAAATTGTCTATTTCAGACATTTTTTTCATGAAAATCACTTTCAATAGGATATTTACCGTTTTTGTTCTCTTTTTTTAAATTTCGGAAGATAGAACTTTTAAATTGTGACGAATTTTGACTTGAAACAGGGATTTTTAAACTTTTTCTTTCAAAATCCCAGTTTTCCTTTTTTTTAAATTCCCGTTCCATGTCGAAAATTCCTGGTCCGAACAGAAATTTTAATACTTTACCAAGTCCCTTTTATAAAACAAAAACAATAATCATTTTAACTTATATGCCCTGCAACTGTATATAAAGTAAAAATTAATTTAATTCCCGTTAATTGCCAGTTTTTCTCTTGGCCTTGCATGGTTTCCCGCTCAAGTCCCCACGCTGATTATAAATAAATTATGTATAAATATATTTTTTTTATAGAGAGTGGAAATATAATTGTAGTTGTAATTCTAATAATTAATGGTTAAGTGTAATTATTATTACTATTATTATAAGTTAAGTTTGAAATTCGCAAAAATTGTTACTCACGAATTTTTTTGTGTTACTAGTTACAGCTGCTCTTATTGTAACTGAAAACTTTGTTCTTTCTTTTATATTCGTAAAAATTATAAAGTTTTTGATGAAATGTTAGCATTTTTGCTATACATAACAATGTAAAAACAGACATACCTAATCGGAGCGCCATCTCTTGGATTTATTTGAACCACGATACCCCTACGGATGCTAAGATAACAAAAAATGTGAAGGTGATTAATAGGACTGGTGCTGATATAGGTATCGCAGCGCACTACCTATTTGCTTTACCCCCACTTCGTAACTTCCCCTCCAGGTAGTCTGGCGATCCCTCAGCTTCGTGGTAGTGCGCGTAAATCAAGTCGGTAGACCACGATAAAATAAACACTGCCCAAAAAATTATGAGAACCTTCCTTAAGTAATAAATAAAGAACAATAAATTATCCTAATTGCTATCCTGCGTCGTCCCACCATCAGATTCATTCGGAGCCTTTTTCACTCGTGCACTCTCATACCTATCATAACTCTCCAACTGTCCAAAAATTTTTCTACCAGGTATTCTTTCATTCTCCTTAACACTAACTTCAGTTCCAATTTGAACTGGCCAGGGAAGATTCTGATTATCTCTAGTTTTCCTCTCCTGACTGCTGTTTTCGTTAGGATCATCAGCCATCCTTAAATTTTCCTTGTGTGATGGAACTATGTTTCTGTCCTGCGAATTTCGACGACCACTTTCTTTATGCAAAGAAGCGGAGCGATCATAAAATCCGGGTCTTTTGTAGCCATCATAATGGTAAGCATCATAAGGATATCTAAAATATGGTCGTCTGCTAGGTTCCAAAGGTTCCTGAACGTGTTTTCGACCTGTTATTGAATTTCTTGGAACTGATGATGCTGGTGGAACTCTTGATGGTCCATCGTAAGGTCTGGGATAATTTCCCAAGTCAGGTTTTCTTACAATCTCTGGCAAAGTTGCGTAGTAGATGATTCTCTTTGGTTTCGCCACAGCTCTGTTTCTTTCGTAGTATTCAAAATTGTTTGCAGGATATTGATCGTAGAGATATGGTGGTGGCATTGCAGATCCTCGATATCGATAATCTCGTTCAGTTCGGTATCGATTGGGATTAGAATAGTAATAATTTCGAGGAATCGGGACATCGTATTCTCGTGCTGGACTATGATAGATTGGGACATCATAGTCGTCATAAGTTCTTGCGACTGGCATTTCTCTGGACTCTCTACTTTCCGCAAAATATCTTCGGTTGCTGGTGATAAAATCAGTTTCAGGAAAAGAACCTCTTCGCGAAGAAATTGGAGTGTCTTCTTCATCTGGGGTTATTTGGTCCAAGGGTGTTCGATGCCGAAATTCAACGGAGATGGGCTGTTTTGACCATGAATCTGGAGAACTTAGACGAGCTTCTCGAACGTTCTTGGTGCCTGCTATTTTTTCCATTTTGGGCTCTGTGTCTCTACGAACTCGTTGTTCTGAAAAATTAAAGACTTGTCGAATTATAGAAAATCTAAATTTTTAAGTTTCAGACACTTTTGTCAAAAATTTTAAAAGTAAACAGTTGTACATTGGGAATAAATCATATTTTGAGTGTAAGTTCAGGATTAAAGGACTCAACTCTCACTTCTTTTTGATAAGATTCGAAATAAGTGTTTATTTTTTTCAAATTCCATATTTCAAAAAAAAACGATATAAAAGAAATATTTATCATTATGACTTGTTAACAATCTCTATTATTGTTATTGTAAACCACCAAAACTTCATTAAGAGGAATCATAACTGAGCAGCGCAAGCGCGCGCAATTTTAAATTTCATTAAAGTAGATTTTGTATTGTGCTTTATTAATTTGTCAATATTTTTGCATAAAAGAATTTATACAGGCATAAAAAATTGTTAATTTAATATATGAAGCCCTAAAAATTTAAGAGATATAAATTTTGATTGAAGGGCGCAGTAATTTTACAATGAAAATTATAATAATATTATAAAGACTTCATAATACTATAATTAGATTATTATTTTGATTTTTCTCATCTGTTGAAAAATATCTGTAAGAACAAATTAAAAAAAAAAATTTAATTACTGTTGTCTGGCTCCCCAAGTAAAGTAAATAAAGTCCTTTGGCATACTGCGAACTAGCAGCAGCTGCTGAAAGTGGAGATGAAAAAATCGTGAGGTATCAAACACCCACTGTGCACATAGTGAATGAAAAAGTAATTTTTGAGCAAATTTTTGCTGTTGGAATTTTATTGATTATTCTTTACTTTCTAACGTAAGTATATCATATGAAGTAAAATAATTTTTTTTCGATTATTTCATACTTTTTTCTTTGTAGATGGCTTCTAACTTACGGCAGCGCGTGATGCGAGAACAGACTGTGGATGTGTTGAATAAAATATAATTTTTTAAATACAGTTATATATGTCTCTTTTTTTAATTTCTTATATTTTTATAGTATTACATGTCAAAGTTCCTCAATTGTTATAATAATAAATTGATTTAAAAGCGAAAAATCTGATTCATCATTTTATCATAAAATTGACTTTTCAACTGTGCAAATAAATATCTTTTTTGAAAGCACCCATGTTGAATTATATTTTCATGAAAGTACGCTATTTCAGCAGTATAGTAATAAATTTTCAGGTTCAAATAATTAAAATTGCGTGAGTTATGAATTTTTAAGTAAAAACACACATTTTTTTAGTTTTTTATCAATAATTTTTTTAACAAACTTAAAGTAAATAAATGGCTATAAAATGAGCTCAAAGTTATAAAGGATACCTCAAACTGTATCGTATAATTTTATTGTGGCAAAATATTCAATAGGGGATAAACAAAACATGATTAAATACGCTGGGGTGTTGAAAACCCACGATGCATTTTACCGTGATTTCACGGGATCTTTTAAGATTTGAAAGGGTTTGAGTAATTTTAATTAACTTAAAAGACCCTCAATAAGGTTTTTTAAATAATTTTTCATGCATCTTAAGTTTTTTTCTCAAACATTTGAACAAATCCATTATCATCAGATTTTGTGTAACTTCGTGGGAATTTAGGAGGTTTTGTAATATTTTAGTGAAATTTCAAAAAATTTATTTACAAGAATTGAGAGCTTCCAAAAGATTTCGCAGATTTAAGGAGATTTTCAAATATTTCAAGGTTTTTTAAAGTATTTGAAAATTTTAAATGATTTTTAAGATTTCAAAATATGTAAAAAATATCATAATTTTAGAATATTTAAAAAGATTCGAAGGGATTTTTGAGTAATTTTAAGGGATTTTAAAAGCTCATATTACTTTGCAGGGTTTTAAGGATTTTTATAATATTTTTATAAAATTTTAAGGATTTTGTATAGAAATTGAGGAATTTTAAATATTCTAAAGTATTTAAAAATATTTCAAAGTATTTCTAAAGAATTTAAAAAATTTAAAAGGTGAAAGGATATTTTTAAAGTTTCCAAGGGATTTCAGTAGATTTCAAGAATTTAAAGATATTTCAAGAGATCGAAAAGGATTTGAAAGATTTTATATTATTTTAAAAGATCGTCAGGAATTTTCAAGAGCTTTACAGTATTTTTCAGAATTTTAAAACATTTTAAAGAATTCAAAAAATATCGAGGAATTGTAGAGAATTTTAATAATATTAAGAAATAAAAAAAATTGATGGGGTTTTAAAAAATTTTCTAGCAGTTTAGTAACTTTAAGGTATTTTAAACGGTCTTAAATAAGGTAATTTAATTAATTTCTCCGGATCTCAAAGATTTCGTACGAATTCAAAACTTTTCATGGATTTCAAAGAATTTTTTTTTAATTACAGGATATTTTAAAAGATTTTCAGAAATTTGAATCGGGTTCAAGAAATGTTAGTGTTTTACAAATTTTAGGGTATTTTCAAAGATACCAAGAAATTTTAAAGACCTTTACAAATTTTCGAGGTATTTGAAAAGATTTCAGAGGACTGGAAATATTTTAGGGTATTTAAAACGGTTTCAAGGAAGTTTCAAGTGATTATACAAATTTTAAGACATTTCAAAGAATATTCTCAGATTTCAAGTAACTTTATGGAATTTTTTTGATATTATTTATTATTTATACTTTCACTTTGAAAATTAAACTGTTTTTTTTTAAATTTGATCTTTTTGTATTGGAAATTTAACAATTTGGAATCAAAATCAATTCTTTTGTTAAAAATTAACTTCTTGTGATGAAAATTCATATTTTTCTTTAAAAATTCAACTATATAGATGAAAAATTCTTTAAAAGACAATTCAACAATTAGTGTATAATTAACTTTTTTGTTGAAAAATCATATTTTTGGCATGAAAATTAAACTGTTTTGTAGATAAATCATATTTTTTGTTGAAAATTTAACTATCTGTTCAAAAATGATCTTTTTTGGTTAAAAGTTCAATTGTTTTGTTGAGAGTTTGACTAGTTTTTTTCAAATTCACGTGTTAGGTTGAAAATGTAACTTTTGTTGAAAAAACTTTCTTTTTTTGGTTAAAAACTAATTATTATATCTCAAAATTTAACTGTTTTATTTTTTATTGTTAGTTTATATTTCAAGAGTTGAAAAATGAATTGTATAATAAAAAATTGATGTATTTGAAGATTCAATTTTTGGTTTCAAAAATATCTATTTTAGTTGAAACTTTACCTATATGGCTTAAAATTCATCTTCGCCGATTGTAAATTCATCATTTTCATAGGAAAGTCATCTTTCTTAGTAGAAAATTAACATTTTTTGTTTAAAATTCAAATTTTTGAGTTAAAAATGCAACTGTCTCTGGAAAAAATGGTCTTTCTGGTTTGAAAATTTAACTCTTTGGTTTAAAGCTGAACTATTTTGTTTGATCAAAAGATTAACTGCTTAGTTCTCAATGCGACTATTTGGTTAAAAATGAATTTTGTTGTTGAAAATTCCTTGTTTTGTAGAAAACCTTTTAGGATTGAAAATTCCACAATTTGGGATCAAATATAACTATTTGGTTGAAAATGAACTTATTTGATGGAAATTCAAATTTTTGTTTGAAAATTTAACTACTTGGATAAAAATTTAATTATTCTTATAAAAATGTTAACTATTTGGTAGATGATTAACTTTTTTTCTGGAAAGTCATATTTTTGGATTGAAATTAATCTTTTTCATGAAAAATTAAATTTTTTGTTTAAAAATGCAACTGTTCAGTTAAAAACTAATTTGTTTTCTTTAAGGATTCAACTATTTTATTAAACATTCGTCTTCTTTTAGTCAAATTATCTTGTTTCCTATTTAAAATTGAAATCTTTTTTGTTGAAATATCAACTATTACATTTTTTACTAAAAATTCATCTTTTAAGCCTAACAATTAAACTTTTGGATTGAAAGTTAAACTACTTTGTAAAAAAATCAAATATATTTCTATTTGAAATCTGAACATTTTAAAGATTTCCCTATTTCAATTTATTTAGTATTTCCATTATTTTATTTAAAACAATTTATTGCTCTTTTATTCCCCTATTTTCATTAGAAACCACTCGATTTTCCCTATTTTGAGAGAATTTTGGTCTTGTTGGGGGGAGGGGGTAATAGAGAACAACGGTTTTCTGCGGGGCAAAAAGTTAAAAATAGCCCAAAATTTGTAAAGCACTTTATGAACAGTCCCTTATTCCTAATTCAATCCGGCCGCTCAATTTATGGATGGCCCCTAAGCCGTATCTTTTAATAAAGGTCAATTTTACCTGTCACTTCAATTGTCTTAAATTGCGCGTCATCTATGACTGGAACAATTTCCTCAAAATCTGAAAAATCCATACTGTTTTCAGTGGGGTTTGATTCTCTTTCTCTTATCTGGAAATCGATTTTATCGTCCTGAAGGATTTCCTTTCTCCTACTTTTTCTTTGATTATTCGAATCCGGCTCTTTTGGATCAACATTGATTTCGAAATCGTCCCTGAACTGTTGAGGAATTCGACCTACACCACTAATTGTGCGAATCTCCAAGGGCGAGGAATCCACGCGAGGCCAAGACAGTCGATGAGAATTAGGTTGTAGTGATGGAGAAACATCCCAAGCTTTACCAACACCGGATCCACTTGCTACCATCACCAACGTCAAGGTTACTATCATCCTCGGAAATATCGCCATTTTGAACCTAGGGGGAAAAAAATCCCAAAATAATTACAGTTATGAGGAAATTTTTTCTTCAATTTTTATTTGTAGAAAAAGGCTTCGTCCAGTTTTAGGAGGAAAACATTTCCTTGGCAAATGCTTCATGAATTGAAAATAGAGTGTCAGGGTTGCTCTGCAGGTCAGGGATTTCTTGAAGATTAGGGAAAGTCAGGAAATTAAAAATTGCTCAAGAAAAATCTGGGAATGTGAGGGAAAATCTTAAGGAGTAAAAAAAGGCTTCATCAAGTTTGATAAAGAAAATTTCATTGATGCTATATAAATTAAAAATAGAACATCAGGGTTACTGAAATTTTCTAAATTCTGGAAAATTAAGGATAGACAGGATATTTAAAATTGCTTAGAAAAAATGTTGGAATGCCCAGGAAAATCTTAAATAATAGAAAAAGGATTCGGCAAGTTTGATAAAAAAAATTTATTTCATAAATACTTCATAAATTCAAAATAGAATGTCAAGGTTGCTGCAGGTCAGGAAATTCTGGAAAATTAGGGAGTCAGGAAATAAAAAATTATTCAGGAAAGATCTAAGAATTTCAGGGAACATTTTAGAGAGTAGAAAAAGAATCCACCAAGTTTGATAAAAAAAAATGTCTTTCATAGATGCTTCATGAATTTAAAATAGAGTGTCAGGGTTTCTGCAGATCGGAGAATTCATAAAAATTAGGGAAAGTCAAGAAAATCATAATTGCTTTGTAAAAATCGGGAAATACCAGGGATCACCTTAAATAGTACAAAAAGGATTCGCCAAGTTGGATAACAAAAATGTTTCATAGATGCTTCATGAATTCGAAATATAGAGTCAGGGTTACTGCAGCTCAGGGAATTTCGGAAAATTAAGAAAATTCAGGGAATTTAAAACTGTTCAGGAAAAATTTGGGGATGTCACGGAAAACCCTTAAAAATATAAAAAGGTTTCGCAAAGTTTCATCAGGAAAAAAATTTTGTTTGCAGAGACTTCATGGATTCAGAATAGAGTGTCAGCGTTGTTGCAGGTCGGAGAATTCTGGAAAAATAAGGAAATTCAGGGAATTTAAAACTGCTCAGAAAAAATCTGGGAATTTCACGGAAAACCCTTAAGAATATAAAAAGGCTACGCAAAGTTTGATCAGGAAAGAAATTACATTTGTAGATACTTCATGGATTCAAAATAGAGTGTCAGAGTTGTTGCAGCTTTAATTCAGGAAAATTGAGGCAATTGAGGGAATTTAAAAATGCTCCGGAAAATTATGGGGATGTCAGCGGTCACCTGAAAGAGTAGAAAAAAGTTTCGCCTAATTTGATTGAAAAAATTCTTTCATTTATTCTATATAAATTCAAAATGCATTGCCAGGGTTTTTGCAGTTCTGAAACTTCTGAAAATTTAGGAACGGACAGCATATTCAAAATTGCTTAGAAAAAATGTGGGAATGCCAAGGATCATCTTAAAGAGTAGAAAAAGGATTCGCAAGTTTGATACGAAAATTTTTTTCATAGATTCTTCATGTATTCAAAATAGAGCCTCAGGGTTGCTGAAGCTTTAACTCAGGAAAATTAAGGAAATTCCGGGAATTCAAAAATTCTCAAGGAATTTAAAAATGGTCAGGAAAAATCTGAGGATGTCAGCGATCACCTTAAAGAGTACAAAAAAGTTTCGCCAAATTTTATGAAAAAAAATCTTTCCTTTATGTTATATAAATTCAAAATGCATTCCCAGTGGGCAAAAAATTTGGCCACGTATTTGCGACATCGTTACGACATCTTTACGACAACGTTACGACATCCTATGTCCATGTCGTTAAGTCATCTTTACGATATCGTAAATATGTCGTATGATCTGACGATGTCTTTACGATATCGTAAAGGCACTGTAACGACATGGACATAGGATGTCGTAAAGATGTCGTAAAGATGTCGCAACCATGTCGTAAAGACGTCGCCAAATTTTGTGCCCAATGAGTTGTCAGTGTTTTTGCAGTTCTGGTTATTCTCGAAATTTAGGAACAGACAGGATATTTTAAATTGCTTTGAAAAAATGTGGGAATGTCAAGGAAAATCCTATAGAGTAGAAAAAGGATTCAAAAGTTTGATACGAATTTTTTTTCATAGATTCTTCATGTATTCAAAATAGAGTCTCAGGGTTGCTGAAGCCTTAATTCAGGAAAATTAAGGAAATTCAGGGAATTTAAAAATGCTCTGTAAAAATCTGGAGTAGTCAAGGAAAACCCTTAAGAGTATAAAAATGCTTCGCAAAGTTTCATACCAAAAATGTCTTTCATAGATGCTTCATGAATTTAAAATAGAATGTCAAGGCTTCTGCAGGTCGGAAAATTCTGGAAAATTGAGGAAATTCAGAGAATTTAAATATGCTCAAGAAAAATCTGAGGATGTCAGGGATCACTTTAATGAGTAGAAAAAGTCTTAGCCAAGTTTTTAAAAGAAAACATTTTTTTGCAGATGCTCCGTTAATTAAAAATAGAGTGTCAGGGTTGCTGCTGGTCGGGGAATTCTGCAAAATTAGGGAAAGTCAGGAAATTTAAAATTGCTCAGTAAAAATCAAGGAATTTCATGGAAAATCTTAAAGAGTAGAAAAAGGTCTCGCCAAGTTTAATAAGGAAAACATTTCTTTTGTAGATGCTTCATGATTTGAACATAGAGTGTCAGGATTGCTGCAGGTCAGGGAATTCTGCAAAATTAGAGAAAGTCAGGAAATTTAAAATTATTGAGAAAAAATCTGGGAATGTCAGGGAAAACCGTAAATACTTGAAAAGACTTCGCCAAGTTTGATAAAAAATTCTTTCATAGATGCTATATAAATTTAAAATGCAGTATCAGGGTTTCTATACTGTTCAGGGAATTCTGAAAAATTATGGAAAGGCAAGACATTAAATATTTCTTAGAAAGAATGTGGGAATCTGAGGGAAAATCTCGAAAAGTAGAAAACTCTTCGCCAAGTTTGATCAAACAATTTCTTTTATAGATTTTAGTACAAATTGAAGAAATTATCGTTTATGCTTTAGTATTATTTAATTATTTGATTCATCGACGGCTTTGATATGTTTAAGAATATCTTGTAATATATAATTTTTCAAGTTTCATAAATTAAGCACATAAATTGAATCCCTGGAAACTAAGAAAAAAACCATTGACTACAATAAACCCTCAAAA
>NC_046664.1:28811058-28814401 GCF_010883055.1 Belonocnema kinseyi
TTCCGAGTGAATTGTTTAAAAAAATGCGAAATATTTTAATGGTTCCGTACCATGAAAAATTACACCCGGAACAAATTGAATCACTTGGAAAAACCTTGAAATTGTCAGGAAACATTTTCCTGGATTTGAGTCGAAACCTTGCATTAGATTACAATTAATTTTGAATGAAAATAAAAATTTCTTAATTATAATTATAGTTTCTACTGTAACGTATTATTTATTATTGCTTAATCCTAATAACAGAGCTGAAAATTGAATGAATGTCACTTTGATGACGAAATTTCTATGATAATGAGACAGTAGTGAATGTCATGTTGAATTTTCACCGAAAAGTACAATAGGTATATAAAAATCTTTAAAAGAATGAGTGTTCCGCATGTTGCTTCCGGTGTAAGATCTGATCGACCAATGGCAAACTGGTCGTACAAATATCCGACCGTCCAACAGGAGGGCAGTTCTCCATAACAAATATAATTTCCCAGGCGTTTCCGCACTATTATAGTCAGTTCCGGCCTACCCGAGATCCGGCCTTTCAGCAATTGTTTGGTAATTTACTTGTATCACGAAAAAATGCTCGAAATAATCCCAGAATTGGATAAAAATTATTTGGAATCCATAAAGTCTAAACTTTTAATATGAGTGGTAGATTTGATGAGTGTTATTTTATAATTTTATGAGTGTTAAATTTGTAACGCTGCAGTTCAATAATAACTTAATAAGTTTAGAATTTACTTTCACATTTAAAACTTAAGACTTCACATTTTTCCGAAAATTCTTATTTTTGCCTCTATTTCCAAAAAACTTTCCCTTTTTATTTGTTTTTTTTTCGTTTCAATGCGAACTGAATTAGTAGAGCATAATAAGAAAATTTGTTGTGGAAATTTTTAGTCGGAAAGTCTACTATTATAGTTTTGGTTTGGAATTCATCTCGTTTGGTTAAAAGTTCTAATATTTGATTAAAAATTTAATTATTTTATTGAAAATGTAACTTTTTTGTGAAATAGTTATCCTTTGTTTATCAGAAATTCAACTACTACTTGGCTGACAGTTAAGCTAGCTTGTTAAAGATTTTTTTTTGTGTCGAAAATTCGTAATTTTATTTTTAAATTCCACTATTTGTTTAAAAATTGAACTATTTTGTTAAAAATCAATTTTTTATGAGAAAAATTCATATTTCTGGTTCAAAATTTAACTCTTTAGTTAAAAATTCCTTCTATTTTTATAAAAATTTAACTGGTTGACAGTTTTGGGGTTGAAAA
The DNA here is from genome assembly GCF_010883055.1 of Belonocnema kinseyi. Lineage (NCBI taxonomy): Eukaryota > Metazoa > Arthropoda > Insecta > Hymenoptera > Cynipidae > Belonocnema > Belonocnema kinseyi. Next base: position 28,812,318 of record NC_046664.1, read on the forward strand.
TCCATCTCTTTCATGAATAAATCGTGTTATTGACTTCATAATTCAAAATTTGTGTTGAAAATTTGCCTATTTAGGTAGAAAATGAATCTTCTTGGTGTAAAATTACTCTTTTTTGTTCAATATTTATTTTAATATTTCTTTGAAAGTTTCTCTTTTTTGGTTGAAAATTAATCTATTTGGTCTCCTTTGTTTTAATTCAACTGGTTAAAAATTCCATTTTCTTGTAAATTAATTTTTTTAACTGAATATTTAACGATTCCATTTTTGGATCCAAATATATCTTAAGTTGAAACTTGAATTATTTTGTTTAACATTCATCTTTATAAATTAAAAATGAACATTTTTTGTCTTAAAAATCAACCTTCGAGTTGAAAATGTAACTGCATTAGAAAAAATCGACTTGTTAAATTAAAAATTTTAAGATTTGGTTAAAATTTTAACTATTTTGTAAAAGTTCTTTTATTTTTTGTTAAAAGTTTAATTATTTGGTTTATAATTAAACTATTTAGTTAAAAATGAATTTAGTTATTAAAAAATCGTTGTTTGGGATTGAAAATTCTTTCTTTTTTTCTAGTTAAGAAAAATCCTTTCCCGTAGAAAATTTAACAATTTGGAATAAAATTTAATTATTTGGTTAGAAATTAACTTTTTCTGATCAAAATTTTTATTTTTGGTTGAAAATGTAACCATTCGTCTTTTCAGTGAAAAATCCAACTTTTTGGTCAATAATGCAACTGTTCGGTTGAAAATTAAACTGTCTTAGTTGAGAAGTCATCTATTTTGCTAATAATTAGTATTTATTGTTTAAATTATATTGTGTTTTATTTAAAATTAACATTTTGTTTCTATTAAAATATCAGTTATTATTTTTTTTATTGAAATCTCCTCTTTTTAGGCTTTCAATTCAACTTCTTCTTTGAAAGTGGAACTGCTTTCTTAAAAAATCATTTTTTTAAGGTTCATAATTCTAGTTAAAAAATTCATCTCTTTGATTAAAAATTGAAGTACTTTGTTAAAACTGTCCTTCTTTGGGGTAAACCTTAATTTTTTTTTAATTTAAATATTTGGTTGAAAATAAACGTTTTTGTTAAAAATTCTATTTTCGGACTTAAAATTCTACTGTTTTGTAGATAAATCGTCTTTTTGTCTTCCAAATTTAACAATTATGTTGAATTTTATTATTTATTTGCAATTATATTAATTTTTAACCTAGAAAGATTACTTTTCTAATATAAATAATGCATTTTCTGACAAAAGACGAATTTTTACAAAATAGTTGAATCTTTAAAGAAATAGATGAAGTTTTCATTGAGCAAGATGAATTTTAAACCAAGTAGTTGAATTTTCAACTAAAAAATTATTTTTTACAAAAAACGGAATTATCAAAATTTTTAGTTTCGAAAAGGAATTTTGAGACACAATGAATTTTTAACCTGTTCAATTAAACAACAAAAAAGACTCATTTTTAAGCAACTAGTTTGATTTTCTACCAAGTTATTGAATTTTCAAGGCAAACAGATGAATTTTCTACAAAACAGATCAATTTTAAATTAACATTATAAATCAGCTGCAGGAAATTTTTCTAAATTAGTTAAACTTTACATCTGATAGGGAATTTTTCAACCAAAAAGTACGAATTTGCAAGAAAATATTTGAATCCAACACCTAAACAAATTAATTTTCAGATTAATTTTCGAATGAAGAAGACGAATTTCCAACAAAAATTTAATTTTCAACGAAGATTTTTTAGCTCAACGAAAAAAATTCATCCTAAATGCTAAATTTGCAAATAAAAAAGACGAGCTTTCTACAAAACAGTTGAGTTTTCAACGGAAAAGAAACATTTTCATCTAAGAAGATTAATTTCTACGGTTAAATTATCTGCAATATTTTTGGATTTCGAAACCAAAATGACGAATTTCACACATTACAGTTGAATTTCCAACCCGAAAAGATGTATTTAAAAAAACAAAAAATGAATTTGCGACAAAATTTTAATTTTTAATCAGAGATTAATTTTCAATCAAACAGTTGCATTTTTTAATTTAAAAAATGAGTTTTAACTAAAGAGGACACATTTTCAA
>NC_046664.1:28814501-28869863 GCF_010883055.1 Belonocnema kinseyi
TTTAGTCAAACAGTTGAATTTTCAACCAAAAAGGTTTATTTTTAATCAAAAAAAATCTCAATTGGCATAAAAAGAATTTTCTACGAAACCGTATAATTTTCTCCAAAATTTTTGAACTTTAAAACCAAAATGACCAATTTTTTTTGGTCATTTGAATATTCATACCGAAAATATGGATTTAAATAAAACAAAACAAAAACGAATTTTCAACAAAATACATAAATTTTTAACCAAAGAAGGAAAATAAAATTGTCCATAAAACCGTTGAAAATTCTGCAAAATTTTTAAATTTCAAAACTATATTGACGAGATTTTTACAAAACACTTAAATTCTAATCCCGAAAATATCAATTTGAACTGAAAACAGAATTTTCAAAAAAATAGTTATATTTTATAAGAAGAAGATGAATGTGTAACCAAAGGGATAAATTTTTGCACAGACAGTTGGATTTTGAAAGAAGAATATTTATTTTTTACTAAAAAGAAGGAATTCTCATCAAAAAATAATTTTTTAACCAAAGATATGAAATTTAAACCAAGAGTTTTAATTTTCAACCAAATATTTGAATCCTCAACCAAAAGAGATTAATTTCCCATCGAACAGTTAAATTTAAAACCAAAAGGGATTAATTTTCCACCAAGACCAATCAATTTTCAACCAAGAAAGATTACTTTTATACCATAAAAGATGAATCTTTAATCAAAAAGACAAAATTTTAACAAACAATCAAAGATTAATTTTTCATTAAAAATACCATGTTCGAAAAAAAATTATAATAGTTACATTTTCAGTTACAAAAATTAGGTTTTAATAACCAAAAAACGAAGTTTCAACAATACACATACATATACAAGCAAAGAGGTGATTTACTAAATAACATAATAAATCTTTAACAACAACAAAATTAATTTTCAACAAAGTTTGCTTATGAATATTTTAAGAGATCTATTAATAATTGAGTCTAAATAATTTTATCTCAATTTTTTCAAAGAAGTCTTTTTATAGTTTAGCCCTAAAGATGATTTTAAAAATTTTTAACCATGAAGATGAATTTTGTAAAAATGGAATAGCTAGATTTTTAACGAAAGAGATGAATTTTAAACAAAAACAATAAAGTTTTAATAAGGTAATTCAACTTTCAACTAAGCACTTGAATTTTTTACTAAAAAATATTTTCGGTTTGAGGTGTAAAATAATTTTTAATACAAAATAAAAATGTCAAAATATAATTTTTTATTTTTTAAGTTTATGTGTTTTTCGGATTATATAAATATCATTTTCCTGAGGTTCTGCAGAAAATTTTAAAATAAGTTTGAAAAATTAAGATATTTCAAATCAAAATACCAATACAAAATCTTCAAACCAATATTTGAATTTTTAATCAAAAATATTTTTATGTTAAATCAAAAACAATTTAAATCATCAAAAAAGACAAATTTCTAATAAAATAGTTGAATCCTCAACCAAAAAGAATCATTTTCAACTAGTTGTATTTTTAACCAAATATGATTATATATCTTCCAATGAGACGAATTTTTACCAAAATGATTAATTTTCTACCAGAAAAGGCGAGTTTTCTAGGAAAAATGTAGTAGTTCATATTTCAATCCGAAGAGATGTTAGTTAACTTTCAATCGAATAGTTAAATTTCAAGCTGAAAATATTTTTGCACAAAAAAAAAGTTTTGAACAAAATGCTAAACAATAAAAGTACATACGTTTTTAACCAATTAGTTGAATTTCTAAAACAAAAAAAAAACAATTTTAAACCAATGATGGAATATTTAGTATATATGATGGATTATTTAGAAAGGATAAGATTGTAAAAAATATATAGATTTAAACGGAAAGATTGTAAGGAACGGAAGTCATGTAAACCCTTAGGGGACACATTATGAATAAAGAAGAAACAATTTTAATTAAAAATAAAACACAATATAATTTAACCAAAAAGACGAATTTTCAGCAAAATAGTTGAATCCGCAAAAAAAAAGATTAATTTTGAACCATGCAGACGCATTGTTGAACGAAAAATTTGAATCAGTAGTTACTAGTTACATTTTCTAGTAAATTGTTTTATTTCCAAACCGAAAATACGAAATTTATACAAAAATTTAAATTTTCAACAAAGAAGTAAATTTTCAAAAAATTACATAAATTTTCAAACGAAAAGCTAAATTTTAAAACTAAAATTATAAATTTTTAAACAAGAATGGAATTATTAAATTTTCATATAAAAATTAATTTTTAGTTAAAAAACACAAATATTCTACAAAACGGTTGAATTAACTACCAAACTGTGACAAAAAGACGAATTTTCCATATCAAAATATTGAATTTTCAACTAGAAAATATGAAATTTCAAAAACCAAATTAATTTTTATTTAAAAAAAAAGAATATTTTACAAACCAGTTCAATTTACTACCACATAGTTTAATATTCTGCCAAATTTTGGAAATTCCAACATAAAAAGATCAATTTTCTATACAAAACTGTTGAATTTTCAACCAGCAAATACTAGTTAAAATTAATTTTTACTCCAAACATGGGAAGTTTTTCAATATTATAATAATATAGTATTTCAATTTTTCACGAAAGAGTTAAATATTGTAAACATAAGAAAACAAATTGTCAACAAGAAATAAAACATTTAATTTTAAACCAATAAGACGAATTTCCAAAAAAATTAAAAAAACTAAAACATCAATAAAAATAGAATAGTTAAAATTTACTTTCAACAAATTAATTTTTGATTGAAAAAGAAAACAAATTGTTTATAAACGAGTTGAATTTTCTATGATATAGTTCAATTTTGATCAAATTATTGATTTTTAAAGACAAAAAGACCAATTTTTTGTACAACTATTGAATTTTCAATAATAAAATATCAAACGAAATTAGATTTTGCCCCCCAAAAAAAGAGAAGTTTCTCAAGATTCAACAAAAGATATAACTTTCTGCTAAAATTTTGAATCTTTAACAACAAAAAATGAATTTTTGAGAAACTAGTTCAACTTTGGACGAAACCGAAGAAAATTAATTCTCAATAAAAATGAAATATTTGATATTTCAAAAAAAAATATTTAAATTAAAAATAAAACACAATATAATTTGATCAGAAAAAAAGGATTTTCAGCAAAATAGTTGAATCCTTAACCAAAAAAGATTCATTTTCAAACAAACAGTTGCATTTTTAACCAAAATATTTTATTTTCAATAAAAAAATACGAATTTTCAACAAAATGCAAAAAAGTTATTTTTTTTACAAAATAGTTGAATTTTCTACAACTCTGTTAAATTTGTAAGCCAAAGCGAAAAATCCCCCCCCCCCCCACAACAATAAAATTTTTAACAAAAAAATTGAATTTTCTGAGTAATAATTGTTGAATTTTCAACAATAAAGCGGAATTTCAAACCAAAAAATATAAATTCTTCACAAAGCACTTAATTTTCAAACAAAGTGTTCAATTTTCAACTAAGGTTATCAATGAACAATTTAAGAAATTAGTTTTTAATAAATCAGTTCAACTTCAGACCAAAAAGTTTAATTATCAATCTAAAAAATGAATTTTCATAAAAAATTGTACCCCATCTAAGACAGAATAAAAAATTGCTTCTCTACGACCCCCCGGCCCCCAAAAAAAGAAGACTGCGCAATTTACGAGTGGTCCCAAATCAGCACGTGCTTTCATATCTTTTATTAATGCGAACACAACAATAGAAAAATATGAATTAAGTGGAATTTAAAGCCCTATAATATTAAAGTTAATTTTTTTAAATCATAAAGGGAGTCCCCTCCCCCCAAACTCTTTCTCATACTTTCTTTGCCGACAACTAAAAATTGCCCGCTTTCGAAAAATTTTCTTTATCCGCCCTAAAACTGAATAGTTTTAAATTCTTATATTTTATTATTATTAATAATGTATCGTCAAACCTTTCAGGGTAATCATGACTCAATCAGTTTTAGTCGTGGATCAAGCAATTAAGTATATGAGCCTTGATAAAGGGGCGGGGGGTCGATTAATATCCAACTTTTTTCGTTTCTGACATTTTTAATTTAAATAAATGACTTTAATTTCAAAAGAATGAGAAAACTTAGTTTCACCGAATAAGAAAGTTTGAGGAATATTTGTCTGCAAAATGAGATGGTGAGAATAACTTTCTGAGTGAAGAAAAAGCACTTCAAGAATGAATCGTTGAAAATATCAAGACTCTTACATTTCTTATCTTGGGATGATTCAGATACTTTTTTTTTTTTTAACGACATTGCACCTGAAAATATAATACTTGTGCAAGGTTCAATGATCGGTCATGATTCAGAGCCATCATGCGGTTACTCACATTGTATACAATGTGAAAGAGATGCCTGGATGTCACGGTAGCGGAACAAAATCCTCGCAGGATCACGCCGCTGTCCTGCCGTTATCTCGAACTGGCTCACAGTTATCTTCCACTTTACAGTTAGATACCGCTTCTTGATAGTTTTCTACGTTAAGAGAAAATAGTAAATTGATCAGAAATTGTTAGATTTTCATTTTACAACCATTTTCAAACTAGATTAGTTTTAATAATTACTAGAAGCATAACTCATTATTAATTATCTTTTTATTTGATCAAAAGGGATTTTTAGCCTCAGATTCTCTGATTATTCAAGTCAAAATTAGGATTTGATTAAGAAATTAGCGGGTAGTCTTAAGATTAAAATATATTTCCAGTTACTTTTATTTATTAAAAGTGGAAGAAAATAAATTATTAATTTCAGAAAAATTAAACTGTATACCTTATTTTTCTGAATGTTTAATTTAATATGAATTCTATTAAATCTTAAACGATATGTATGAAAATAGAAATTTATCAAATAAAAGCGATTAATTGAACGTTTTTAAGACTTTGAATATCTATAATGTTCCAAAAATGTAAAATACGATGATAAACATTTTTAATACTGAAATGGTTTAATTATTTCAGAACTGAGTTTAGAATTTTAAATCTGTCATTAAAATTTTTTTTTAATAAATAAAGAATAATAGGCATCAAAAGTATCAAAAATTCTTCGGAAATTATCCACTTGAGTTCATTTATCAATAATTAATAATAATAATAATAATAATAATTGAAATCCATCAATCAACATGAAATTTAAAATAAGTTCTAATAATCCCGCCAGACTATTAAATATATGAAATGCAGAAAAATCTATTTAGTTTAATACATTCTTGAAAATATTTAATGAAATCAATTTTATTTATCTACTTTTGATTCAACCAAGATATATTTCACTAATTATTCATATTCTAATGAACTACACAAACAATATTTAATTATAAATTAAATTTTCAACTTTTGTAAAATTATATATATATATTTAGAAAAATGTTGGAAAGTTTTTATTTATTTTAAAAGAGTTAACTTCTTGGACAATTTTGATCTATTCATATAATGAATCTTTAACCGAAAACTATTTTTTTTATTTAAATTTATTTTATAGATAGACGTGACCTGAAAATAATAAATTTTCTTCTGTTGATTTAAGTTTGATAATCAAATTGCTCGTTTTGAAAACATACAGAGACAATAATTATCTCAATTTATAAAAATTAATTGATCACATTTTGTTCACTTGTCCTTTAATCCACATCCGGGATTTGGTTCTAAAAACTGTTTGTTTTTTGTTTAATTTGGAAAATAATTTTCGAATTAAGACAATGTTTAAAAATCCGATTGCTACACTTCAAGAACCAGGTGATGAAATTGTTCGAAATTTTTAAAAACTACCCCTTCCAACTTTTTATTAGTTAAAAATCACGAAATTAAAGCCAGAAGTTCAAAATCGATGAAAATTTATTTAGTATAAAATAATAATCAATAAAAAATTAATATAGTTTAATTTAAGAAATTTCACATTTCATATGGTTCTTATGAAGCTCTTTTTTATAGTCTTTCTTATTTTATTCTGCTTTATATTTCCAAATCAAAATTAATAAATATTTTAATCACACATACAAAAATATTTGTTTAACAATCGAATTAATAGTTTCATTCATTCTGAGGGCTTTCATAATGTTTATATTTCTTTCAACTCTTTTAGAACTAGCATCCCATTCTTAAAAAATTCTCCAAAATGTTATAATAATGTATAAATAAAATTTGTCTCGATTATTCCACAGAGTTAATATTCAATATCTCATATATCTGCAATTTAGAACAGTTTTTACTTTTTCAAAAAAATCACATAAATAGTTTATTTATATTTTTCTATTATTCCTTATTCATTAAACTAAGTTAAAAAAATTATTCACAAAATAAAAGCATTCTATTAATATTTATAAGGTCTTGTTATAAAATATTTTAAAATGTTTCTTTGTGATAAATATTGAAACACAAAAATTCAACAGTAATTCTATTTTTTTAATATACCGAATGATTTACTTATGATAAAATATTAATTACCTGAATTAGGTCCTGAAATAGGTCGCTCACATCTTCACTGCTCGACGTACTCGCAACAACTGATGCTTCAGTCATTGATGCTACTGTATTTACATATACTATAGCTATAGGATTGTTTCGCTCACACACACTCAGCTTTCGACCCCGAGAACCGTTGTTTTCTGAGTGTAAAAAAATTGTCATGTAAACATGAGAAACGCATTTTAGCATTAGAATCTTATATGCTATGCTAAACAATAGCTTTTTTCTTAAAAGTTCCAATCCATAAATTACTTCCGAAGCTGGTTTTGTTTATTTAAAAAATAAAATATATTATTATGTTTAAAAACATAATATATGTTTTCTCAATAAAAAAGGTGTTTTAAGATGAAGTGCTGTCCAGGAATAAATAAAACAATATTTTGTTGTTACGCAGAAGGTTTTTTTAAAATTTTTTGAGGTACACGAATATTCAAATTACTTACAAGAAATGAAATTTTATCAGTTTATTTTTAAACTTATATAAATATAAATTTTATAAGATTCTTGAGAAAATTAGAAAATATTTTTGAATATTTCAGATGTTTCAAAAAAAAAAAAATCCAGAAGATTAAAAGAAAAAATTTTATGTCACAAGATTTGAGAAAATATTAGGAAAAATTCGAGCCTTTTTAAAAGATATGTAGGTCTCTTACAAGTTTGGAAGAAATCAACAATATTTGATAAATCTTCGTAAATGCTTGCAAGTTTTTAAATATTTTAAATTCATTTAAATACTCCTAAATTCCTAAAAATATTTTTAGCAGACTCGAATGTTTCTTAAATTTTTGAAAAAAGATTCTTTTAAATCATCTAAAGTTTTTGTATGTTTTTTTTCTTTTTCAATCTCTTAAAATCTTCTGAATATTTCTGGAATTCACCGAATCTGGTACAAAATTCGTATATTTTGTTAGAAAGTCGTCTTTTTGGGTAGAAAATTATTCTTGTTTGTTGAAAATTCTATTTTTTGGCTGAGAATTTAACTATCTTGTTACAAATTCACCTTCCTTTATTAAAAATTGTACTATATGTTATATATTTTTTTTATTTAAAAGTTCACTGTTTTATAAAACATTCAACATTTCAACTAAAAAAAAATTTACTCTTTTGTCGAAAATTCATCTTTCATGGTTGAAAATGAACTTTTTTGGTGAAAATTCAACTGTCTCCTAAACAAACTGTCATTTTGTCTTAACAAATTAACTAATTTAGTAGAAAAATATACTTTTTGGTTGAAAAATCATATTTTTCGTTTGAAAATTTAACTTTTTTTTTAAATAATTCATCTTTTTGGTTTAAGAATTAACAACTTTGTTGAAAATTATTATTTTTAGCAGAAAATTTAACTGCTTCATGTTTGGCTAAAACTTTATCCTGTATATTAAATAAGGTAGAAATTCGTCTTTTTTATGGAACGCATTAATTTTCTGCGTCGAAAATTGATCTTTCTATTTGAAAATTTAACAATTTTGTTGAAAATTCCTTTTTTTTCTTCAAAGTAATTTTTTTTTATCACAGTTCTTATCTGAAAATTTAACGATTCCATTTTTGGTTGAAACTTTATCATGTTAATGTACAATTTAAAAATTCAATTATTTAATATTCAACTATTTGGTAGAAAATTCTTGTGTTTTGTTGAAAAGTCGTCTTTTTGAGTACAAAATTAATCTTGCTCAGAAAAAATTGATCTTTGTTGGTCGAAAAGAAACTTTTTTTATGAAAATTCGATAATTTTATAGAAAATACATCTTTGTATGCTGTAAATTCAACTATTTGGTTATAAATTCGAATATTTTGTTAAAAGTCGAAAATTTAACTATATTGTCAAAAATTCACCTTTTTTGGTTTGAAAACTCGCCTTTCATGGTAGAAAAGTCATATTAAAATTGATCTTTCTTGGGAAAAAGTAACTTTTTTGTAAAAAATTTAATTGCCTTTAAAAAAATAGCCTTTTTGGTTTAAAAATTTAACTAGTGGTTAAAACTTGAACTATATCTTAGAAAAGTCGTATTAAATTCAATATGATACCTTGAATTAATTTCATTTATCAGAATTTATAAATGTAAACTCCGTCTTTATCAAACAACTGTGTAACTCTCGGTGGAGGTGGAGGCCAAAAAACCCAAAAACTGGCAACGTAGTATATTGAAAAATTTTCCGTGCAACAAAAAACCGCCAGGCCTTCAAAAAAAGTAAAAAGATTTCAAATGTCTGTAACTCCATTTAAGTTAATTGATTTTTTAATTATTCGATTAAAAACAATTATTTTTGTGGAAACTATAAAATACTTAAAAATTAAAAGTGTTAGCTACAAAATTTATATTTCTTAGCAAATAATTTTTTGAATATAAAAAAGGTACTTATTACGTTTAATAAACAAAAAATTTTTAACTAATTTAGAATATTACAGTCTTTTAATTTAATTTATGAAACATTTAGCATTCACAACAGAAAATTATTTCTAGATTTTAAAGATTTTGACATTGTTAAAAGTTATAATTTATGATTAGGCTATAATTTCAATAATAATTCAAAACTATTTTTTAACAATACACATTATTTTTTCTCTGAAATTTGAACATTTAAATTGCAGAACTAATTTGTAAGCATCGTTAATTATTTTTCAAATTTCGCGCGGAAAGAGCACGGCGCGCTCTCTGCTGAGTGAACTTGCAACTTTTGTTTCTTTTGTGTTTGCATTTTGCATCGTTTGCTGTTTGCATTGTGAATAGTGTGAGTTGTGAGATGTATTTATGATTATGTCCCGGAAATTTGGTAAAAATTAGTGTTTACTCGTTAATACTAATATGTACAAGGAAGAGAAAAACAATTATTGATGATTCAATGATGTATTTAAATCCAAAACGTAAACTTTCAGTTCTATGCGCTCTTTAGTTTAGTAAAATAGTGAAAATAAATTGGCAACAATGGCAACTGGCGGAGAAAAGAAAATCTCTTTCAGTTTTTCGAAATCGATAAAGAAACCTATTATTAATAAAAGTACTCCAAAGGAGACGAAACACGACTTCATCGAATGCTTGGATGATAAAGCAATCAAAGTTTTAGGGTAAGTTAAAAAATAAACTGAGTAACATAACCTCAACTTAACCAATTATTCGCGTGTGGAATTGTTCTAAAGTTTAAAAAGAAAGTCAATATTTTTGGTTCAAAATTCACATTTTCGATTTGAATATTTAAATGCTGGGTAAAAAATTCGTGTTTTTGGCATGGAAATTCCAGATTTTTTATGACATTTTTTTTTCTCCGTTAACTGAAAAATTGTTCATGCTTGAAAATTCCTTTTTTATTTAATTCATCAGTTGCAGAAATTTTTCATAATTTTTTGCTGAATATGCAACTGCTTGCTTGAAAAATAATTTTTTTTTAGCAAGGTTTTTCAACTACTTTGTTAAAATTTCCTTTTTTTGTTGATTATTCATGATTGGAATTCAAAAATATATATATATATATTTTTTTTTTTGAAAATTTAAACATTTGTTTGAAAATTCGTTTTAAATTGGTTGAAAATTGATATTTTTTAGTTAAAAATTCGTCAAATTTTACACTATTTAAAAATCTTCCATTTTGTACGTTAAAAATTACAGTGATTCCTTTCTGTTTCAAAAAATAAATTCGAAAATATTTGTTTTGAAATCTCTTAATTTTTAGAGTTTTTTAATTTCACAATTTTGTAGATTAAAATTTATACATTGAAAATTTTAGTACAGTTTCAGTATTTGAAAAATTCCAAAATTGTTCGATTGTTTAGATTCTTAATTTAATCAAAATATTGAACTTTTCAAACTTATCTTTGAAAAAACAAATTCAAATTAAAAGAGTTAAAATTGTCAAAGTTAAAAAGTTGAAAATTGTACGGTTTAAAATGAAAATAATTAAAAAGTTCAGTTAATCTTGAATGGTTATAATTAAAATTTCCCATCGTTACGATGAATTAAAAAATTTTCTCTTCTATAAGTTTTAAATTCGCAATTGCAATGTAATGATAGCATTTTTAAAAATGTAATCAGTTTTAAATGAAGTTCGGATTCGCTTACTTTTCAATGTTCCGTAGTAAAAATTGTTAATTTTTAATGTTTTGCTTTAAAAATCACGTAATTTTGAACGTTTTTTTTAGAATAATTTAATTTTAAAGGCTTATAAATTACATTTTTTTATAATTGGACAGTTTTAAGGGAGAAAATGACAATGAATTTATTTTTTGATGGTAGAAAAATTTCTCCAATATTAATGTTAAAGCATCATTTTTTTATGTAAACACAATTCAATATTTTTGAAAATGAACAAGCTTCGGCTTCTAAATATGCAATGCAGTGTTCTATTTAAATTTGGCAAATTTTAGTCGCTTTCAATTGAAAATGATTTAAATTCGAAAGTTTTCAATTTTGAAAATTATGAAATTGTCCTATTTTGGAAAATTTAATCTGAAATTATATAATCTCTATATTCTCAAGTGGAAATAAAATCTTGTAATTTTGAATTTAATTTTGAAACCCGAGAATTTACTTCTGCTCGCCGAAAAATGTAGGTTTTCATTATTTTAATAATTTTAGTCTGATTCAAAATTCAAGAATTTGGACGAAAATTTGTTTTTGGGTTTTAATTGAAAATTCGACTATTTCGTTGAGAATCCACATATTTTGTTAAAAATAAATTTTTTTGTAGAAAATTATCTTTTTCTTTGCCAGTTAATTTTCTTGTTTAAAAATTCAAGTATTCTAGTTAAATATTTATCATTCTTAGTTAAAAATTAATTTTATAGGTTTTGAATGGAAAGGAATTTTTTTAGTCGAATATTCAACTTTTTTTTAATTTGTTTATTCTTTGATTTAAAATTATGTTATTTTTTAAACTGAAAATGTAACTATTTTTTCAGTTGAATATACTATCATTTTAGATAAAAATTTCTCTCTTTTATTTAACATTCATTTTTTTTACTAAAAATTTAATTATTCAATTTTTGGTTGACAATTTATTTTTTTAAGAAAAATGAATTTTTTATTGTTGACGATTCAACTTTTTTAGTTGAACATTCATCATTTAAGTTAAAAATTCATCAGTTATGTTGAAAGTTGAACTATTTTCTTGAAAATCCGATATTTTTTGTAAAATATGAATTTTTTAAATAAAAATTTTTAGCTACATTTTTTGTTAAAAATTGATATTTTCTAGTGAAAAATTTAAGTATTTGGTTCAAAATTAATTTATTTTGAAATCTTGTACTTCTTTACAATTTTCAAAAATGATTAAAAACCTTAATATTTAAAAATTCGTTTGATAACGTAGTTTTCAATTGTTTCTATGTTTAATATTGAGAAATAAAAACACAGTTTCATCCGGGAATTTTTTCGAGAGCGTGCTTCATTTTTTTAAATCTAAACATTGAATTAAATAACAATGATTCTTAATTTGTAAATGTAGCTCTATATTACTGCATACTAAAATACTTGGTAAAAAATTCGTTTTTGGGTTTGAAATCAATTTTTTAATCTGAAAATACAACCAATTTCTTTTTGGCTGAAAATTGATCATTTTTAGTTGAAAATTCGTTCTTTTTGGTTCAATTTATATTATTTTTCATTAAAAATTTAAATCCTCTTTGTTGAAATACCAACTAATACGATTTTCATTCCGAGTTGTTTTTTAGGTGAAAATTAATTTTTTCCTGAAAGTTGAACTATTCCACTTGCAACTTGAATTGTTCTGTTGAAAATTCGTTTTTTTTTTTGTGTTTGAAATCAATTTTTAAATTTGAAATTGAATCATTTTGTTTTTGTTTGAAAATTTATCAGTTTTAGTTGAAAATGAATGTATTTTTTTTACAAATTCGTTTTTTTTGGTTTTGTTAAATGTCATTATTTATTATAAAAAATGTTAATCTTTGTTAAAAAATTTGTTTTCTTCAGCTGAAAATTAATTTGCACCTTTAACTATTTTGTTAAAAATTGTTTGTTTTTTATCCGTAAAAATTGATTTTTTTATTGGAACTGTAACTTACATATTTGGTTGAAATCTATTTTTTATTTGAAAATTTTGACTATTATGATAAAAATTTATTTTCTGAGTAGAAAACTACACATTTGCTGGAAATTTAATGACTTTAGTAAATGGCTCATCATTTTAGTTGAAAATTCATGTTTTTGGTTTCAAATTCAATTATTTCAGTTGAATATTCATCATTTTAATTGAATATTAGTCACTTTGGTTGAAAATGAATTTTTTAATTGACAATTCAACTATTTAATTGTTATTTTACAATTTCTATTTTTAACTTAAAATTCATGTATTTTCTATCAAATTCGTGTTCTTTGGTAAAAACGATTTTTTTCCATTTCTGGTTCAAACACTATCTGTTTTAGTTTGAAATTCAACTATCTGGTTGAGAATTAGTCTTTTTGTATTTGATAACGCAAATATTTCGTTGAACATTCATGTATTTTATTGAAACATCATCTTTGTGGTAGAAAATTCATCTTTTTGATTAAAAATAAAACTATTTAGTTCAAATTGAAATTTTTTCTCAAAAATTCATCTACTCCAGATAAAGGTTTATTATTTTAGTTGGAATTATACTAGTTCGGTTGAAAATTGGACTATTTGGTTAAAAATTGGTATTTTATCATTGAAAATTCAACTTTTTTTTGTTAAAAATGCATATTTTTTCAAATTGTCTTTTTTGCTAGATATTTTTAGCTTGTAATTCAACTATTTGGTTGAAAATTAGTCTTTGTGTTTAATAATGGGAATATTACGGTGAGCAGTCATTTTTTTAAATCATCTTTCCAGTAGAAAATTCATTGTTTTGCTTAAAAATAAAACTACCTGGTTCAAATTTGAAATCTTCACAAAAATTCATCTATTCCAGATAAAGATGGATAATTTTAGTGAGAAATTCACTGTTTTGGTTGAAAATTTAACTATTTAATATTTTCGTTTGAAAATTAATGGTCTTGTGTGTATATCCATTTTTTTTTTGCTTCAAAGTCCAAGTATTTTAATAAAATAATGATCATTTTAGTAATTAATTCGTCTTGTTAAACTAATTGTTTAAAAATTAAGACCTTTTCTCAAAAATCCATTTATGCTAGATAACGATTTATAATTTTAGTTGGAAATTCACTAGTTTGGTTGAAAATTTGACTATTTGGTTAAAAATTTGTCTTTTATCATTGAAAATTCAAATTTTTTGTTAAAAATTCATATATTTTTAAATTGTCTTACTTGCTAGAAAATTAATTTTTTTTTTTAAAATTACTTGTCTTGTGTGAAAAACCATTTTTTTTTCTTAAAAATTGAAGTATTTCAAATAAATATTGATCATTTTAGTAATTCATTCATTTTTTGGTTGGACATAAAACTACTAGATTAAACGTTAAATTAAATTTGTTAAAAACATAAATCTGTTTTTCTTTTTTTTTATCACTGATCTTTTTTGGCCTGAAATTCAATTATTTGGTTGAAAATTCTTCTTATTTTTATTTGATAATGCAAATATTACGGTGAACATTGATGGTTTTTTTGTTGTTTCTTTTTAAATCATCTTTGCGGTAGAAAACTCATCTTTTTGCTTAAAAATAAAATTACTTGGTTTAAAATTGAAATCATTTCTCAGAAATTCATCTATTGCAGATAAAGATTTATCATTTTAGTTGGAAATTCACTAGTTTGTTGAAAAATTTAATTATTTGGTTACAAATTTGTCTTTTATAATTGAAAATTAAATTTTTTGTTAAAAATGCAAATTTTTTTAAATTGTCTTTCTTGCTAGAAAATGACATTTTTTGTTTGTTTTAAACATCACTTGTCTTGTTTGAAAAACCATTTTTTTGCTTAAAATTTCAAGTATTTAAAATAAATACTGATTATTTGAGTAATTAATTCATTTTTGGTTGGATATAAAACTACTTGGATAAGAGTTAAATAAAATTTGTTTAAACATAAATCTGTTTTTCTTTTCTTTTTTCTTTTTTTTTTTTAAACTGAGCTATTTTGGTTTGAAATTCAACTATTTGGTGGAAATTTCGTGTTTTTGCTTAAAAATAAAACTACTTGGTTCAAAATTGGCATTTTTTCTCAGAAAGTCATCTATTCCTAATAAAGATTCATAATTTTAGTTGGAAATTCACTAGTTTGGTTGAAAATTTATCTATTTGGTTAAAAATAGGTCTTTTATAGTTGAAAATTCAACTTAAAAAATTTTTCAACCTGTTTTTTATTTTTAGTTCTAAATTCCGCTATTTGTTTGAAAATTGATCTTCTTCAGTGGAAAATTCAACTCTTTCATTGAAAATTAATATATATATTTTTTGTTGTTTGAAAAATAGTCTTTTTGGTAGAAAAATAATCCTTTTTGTTGGAAATTCAACTATTCGGATAAAAATTAATCTATCTTTTTTGTTTTTTTATTTATAATTCAAATATCTACTTGAAAAATTAGGAATATGAAGCGGTTTCAATTAAGTTTTCATATAGTACATACATTTTTATATTACCTAAATATGCACTAAATTTTCAGTATAAATAGGTAAAATAAAAATATTTTGGAATTTTGATTCAAATTCATGGGCTTTAGAGACAAATTAAAAAATTATTTATTATGTTTTTAGCTTTATTTCATTATTTATTTAATTTATCTTATTATTGGGAATGTTAGTCTACCATTTCGCCACATGGTACCGCAAAATGGAACTAGAAAGATTAGGTACAATTTTAAATATGTATTTAAATTTTTGCATAAAAGTGTTTTTACAATTGTTTTGTGAAGTATAAAACAATTATTAAATACTGAAAACGAATGTTCATCAGAAGTAAATAGTTTTAGATAGAATTTCCATCTTGTACAGTGAAAAAAATACATTTTTGTATAATAGGTTTAAAAAAATACAATTATTTCATTATTTCATGTGAGTTTCAATGCATTGCAATTTTAAATAAACTTTAATTAATGTATGTAGCGACAAATTTTATCCATATTATGCCAAGCATACGAATAACAGACGACTGGAATTTAAATACGAATTCTAACCTAACTTTTAGATCCGAGTTTTAAATAGTAAATATTTCATGTATAAAGTAATACAAAATTTACTTTGAGTTGTAAATTCCATCTAAAACACTTTGTTTGCGATAAAGACTTGTTTTTATTATCCAATAAATACTTGGTAAACTCCACAAAAAAATGGTTAAAACACTTTTATGCACAAATTAAAATGCATCTTTAAAATCGTGCCTATTCTTTCTAGTTCGAATTTTTATCACTAGGTGGCGTATCGCAGTTTAGTCATTCCCAATATTTATTAATTAAATCCCTGGAAACTAAAAAGAACATTATTTTTAATAAACTTGCGAAAAATTATACAATTATAAATTAAAATATAAATGATAGAATTGTCAGGGAATTTTTTTCCAGGATTTGAGTAGACATTCTGGTTATATTATATTTTAATTTCACAGCGGTGTGGAAAAAAAGAATGAACCTCTCGTTATTCCCATGCTGGGTTCAAAAACTTGGCACGAGAGAATATTACACAAAGTCAATGCGGACATTTTTGAACCAAAAACAGAACCGACGACAAACGGAGATTTGAATAATGTTAAAGTGAAGCAAGAAGTGATTGAAGATGCTTCCGGGGGCACTGTTGAAACGTTTCCAAGTGGTCCGGAACCGATGGAACTGGTGACTGTAAAAGAAGAAAGACCCGAAGAACCGGCCACAACTTTAGAGGAGCAAGCAGCTCAAGAAATTCTACGAGATCTGCAAATGCAAGGCGAAAGAACAGAGCAAACCAATATTCCGGTTGTTCCTTTGCCAGAGGACGAATCCTTAATTGGAAAAAAGGAAGTAAGAATATCTTTTTACTCGTAAATTTTATTATTTGGTTGAGAATTTAACAATTTTCTTTTAAAAACACCATTTTTTATTGCAAATTCTACGGTTTTATTAAAACTTTGTCTTTTTGGGTACAAAATTAAACTATTTTTCGTAAAATATTAACCTTTTGTTTAAAATTCTGATTTTGGTGCTGATGAATCAACTGATATCTTTTTTGGATGAAAGCTATTTTTCCTGAAATTTGATCTTTTTTATTTAAACGTTCTTCTTTTTTAGTAGAAATGTGGCATATTTTTTGGATAAAAATGGAACTGTTTTGTTGAAAATTGAAAAATTTCCTGTAAAATTTAATTTTTGTTTAAATTTTTAGATTTTGTGTTGAAAAGTCAATTGAAATCTTTTTTTTTTTGAAAATCGGTCTTTTTGATTAAAAAATTCACCTGCTTTAGCAGAAATTGTAACTTGGATAAAAAATGCAACTTTTTAGTTGAAAATTCGGCTATTTCGTTGAAAAGTCATACTTTTTGGTTGAATATTGTGCTGTTTTGTTGAAAATGTAACTATTTCCTACAAAATTTATTTTTTGTTTAAATTTAATATTTTAGTGTTAAAAAGAGATCTGACATTTTTTCTGGCTGGAAATTCAACTATTTTACTTATTTTTATTTTTATTTTTTTTCCAATTAAAAGTTAATCTTTTTTTAAAAGAAATGTCCTCTTTCTTGAATAAAAATGCAATTTTTTTCTTTAAAATTAAACTATTTGATTAAAAAGTCACATTTTTTGGATAAAAATTCTACTGTTTAGTTGAAAATTGAAGTATTTTGTAGAAAATTTACTTTTTGTTTAAAATTTATATTTTTGGTGTTGAAAAATGAATTGAAGTCTTTTCTAAATGTAAGTTCAACTTGAAAAAAAAGTTGTCATTTTTTAGTAAAAAATTCATCTGTTTTATTATAAATGGCATTTTTCTCGGATAAAAATGCAACTGTTCGGCTGAAAATTCAACACTTTTTTGAAACTTTGTCCTTTTGATTTTTAAGTTCACCTGCTTTAAAAGAAATTATGTCTTGGACAAAAATGCAACTTTTTTTATAAATTTCTGTTGTCTTTTTTTTGATTAAAAATGTATCTGTTTTTAAAGAAATTTTTATCTTTCTTGGATAAAAATTTAATTGTTTGATAAAAAAGTATACTATTTTATTAAAAAGTCACACTTGGTTGAAATTTTTACTGTTTTGTTGAAAATTGAAGTATTTCGTAGAAAATTTTCTTTTTATTTGAAGTTTATATTTTGGTGTTTAAAAAGAAATCGAAATATTTTTTGAATGCAAGTTCTAAACAACGAGCAACTTTTTGTTTTTTGGAAATTTGTTACAAAGAAATTCATCTGTTTTGAGAAAAATTTCATCTTTTTTAATATAAATGCAACTATTTGGTGGAAAATTCAACAATTTTGTTAAAAAGTCTTCATTTTGGTTAAAAATTCTACTTTTTGATAAAAATTTAATTTTTTGGTTGAAAATGTAACTATTTCATTTGAAAGTTTATTTTATTTGCTTCATAACTTATTTCTTTAACTGAAAATTAAACTATTCTATTTTTTGTTGAAAATTTTTTTTTTAGTTGAAAATTCTTCTATTTTTTTTTTTTTTTAATTTGTCTTCTAACTATTAGTTTGAATTTGATTTTTGAATTTGAATTTGATTTTCTAATTTGTCTTTAATTTGTCTTCAAACTATTAGTTTGAAAATTCCATTAAAAAATTTAAGTATTTGGTTGAAAATTCATCTGTTTGATTGAAAATTTAACTATTCCGTTGAAAATTGATTTTATTTAGTTAAAAAGTTATATCTGTAACATAAAATTAAACTATTGTATTTTTTGTTGAAAATTGATCGTTTTCACTTGAAAATTCATGTATTTGGATAAAAAAATCTTCTTTTGAAATTTCATTTATTTGGTTGATAATTAGTTTAAAAATGTTTTGAATGATTTTTTATCTATTACATTTTTTGTCGAATATTTGTTTTATAGACATTTCATCTTTTTACTTGAAAATTCATTCTTTTGGTTGAAAATTTAACTATTCCATTAAAAATTGATTTCATTTAGTTAAAAAATTATTTCTTTAACTGAAAATTAAACTATTTTATTTTTTGTTGAAAATTTATCTGCTTTAATTGAAAATTAATTAATTTCTTTTATAAATTTGTATTTTTTTTTTGTAGGAAATTCATCTTTTAGGTTGAAAGCTAAACTATTCGGATAAACATTTTTTTATTAAATATGCATTTTTTTAGTTAAACGTTCATTTCTTTGGTTAGAAATGTAACAAATTTGTTTAAAGATTCCTTTTTTTTTGTTGAAAATTTATTTTTAAAACAAAAATGTAGCTGTATAATTTTTGTTAGAAAATGGATCTTTTTCAATTGACAATAATGTACCTATTTTGTTGAAAAATCGTCATTTTTAGCGGAAAATTCACTCATTTTGTTAGAAAATTTATATTTTTGTGTTTTATATACAACTTATTTTAAAAAATTCGTCCTTATGACTTGGAAACTCAGCATTATGGATGATATATTTTTTCTTTGTTGATTGAAAAATCTTTTTTGGTTGAAAATGAAAATATTTTTTTATTATTTTTTATTTTTATTTTTATTTTATTTTTTTGGTAACTTATTTTTTTCACAAATATTTATTAGTTTGGTTGGAAATTTAACTATTTTTTGGAAAATACCCTTTTTCTGGGTTAAAAATTAATGATTTTAACTAAAAATATAATAACAAAAGATTTCGAGAAATTTTAAATAGATTTCAGTAATTTAGAAGAATTTCTATGATTTTTGGAGAATTTTTAAAACTTCTAAGGCATTTTCAAGAGCTTCTGATTTGAAATATTGCAGGTAATTAAAAAAAATCCAAAGAATTGTTTATTAATTTAAGTAATTTGAGGGAATTTCAAAGTGTTTAAAATATTTTTGGATAAAGAATTTTCTAGAATTTTGGAAGATATGGAACGATTTTACAGTATCTGTAAGGTTTTAAGATATTTTTAAAGAGTTCACGGGATTTCAGATGATTTTTGAGGATTTCATTACAAGCGCTCAAGGTATTTTACCTAATTTTCAAGGATTTCAAGAAATATTAGCATAGAATTTCACGTGATTTTGTAATATTTTATTGGATTTCAAAAAATTCATTCACGAGAAGTAAAGTCTTTTTCAGGGTTTCAAAGATTAGAAGAGACTTTAAATTATTTTTTGGAACCCTAAATTCTTATTAATTTATCCTAAATTCGTTTAAATTCTTTGGAATTTTTTTGAATGTTTTTAATTAACTTGAATTTTTCTCAAAATTCTAATCAATTCAATGGATATTTTTTGTTATTTTCAAAAATTTTGATTTAACTGGTTCTGAAGATCAGTTGGTAAAATGATTGAAGTATTTGAGATATTCTCAAGTATTTTTATGCAAGGTTTATATCTTTTTATAGTGAAAAATAAAAATTTTAGAGAAAAATCGTCCTTTTTTGTTTCGGTTGAATTCAGTTGTTTTTTTTTTTTATAAAAATTGTATTAGTTGAGTTTTCTTCTCTTTGGTTGAAAATTTAACTATTTTGTTGAAAATTTGTCTTTTATTTATTTTTGTTTTATTTTTGGTTAAAAACTGATCTGTTTACTTTCAATTTACAATATTTTTTTATTGCAATATCAACTATTACATTTTTTTTCTTCTGATAATTCATCTCTGGTTATTTTTTTTTTCGTTTAAAATTGAATAACCGAAAATTTAATTGTCCTTTTTTGGTCAAAACTTCATCTCTTTCAGTTTAAAAATAAACCATGTGGATGAAAATTCATGTATTTTATTGAAAATTAAACTTGGTGCTTAAAAATTAATCTTTCTGTTTCATCAATTATTTTCCTGTTGTCAATTCATTGATTTTGATTGAAAATGATTTTTTTGTTTGTTACAAATAGACCTTTCAGTTGAAAATTCATCTTTTTAGTGGAAAATTCATTAGTTTTAGTAAAAAAATTAAGTATTTTGTTCAAATCTCTTTTTTTGTTATGCAAAAGTATTATTTTTAACTGAAGATTGAACTATTTTATTTTGTGTTACAAATTTATTTGTTTCGTTGCAAACTAATTTCTTTCAATTAAAACTTAATTATTTTATTGAAAATTTGTTGTTTTTTGTTGTTGAAAATTAATGTTTTGACTTCAAAATTGAGTATTTCTTCTGAAATTTGTCTGTTTTGTTTAAACTTAACTGTTTCCAAAGTTATACTACTTTATTTAAAAGAATTTTTTTGTTGAAAATTTATTACTTTAGTTAAAAATTCATTTGTATAGCTGCAAATTGAACTATTCTGTTAAAAAAATCGTCTTTTTTGTTAAAAATGAAGTTTTTAGAGATAAAATTGAACTATTCCATTTTGAGCTACAAAATGTTGTCTTTTTTAGTTCAAAATGAACTTCTTTTGTTACAAATTGAGCTATATTGTTAAAAGTTTAATTTTTCATCTGAAAATTTTAATATTCCATTTTTTGTTAAAAATTTTTATTTTTGTTATCTTTATTAGTTGAAAATTCTACTATTTGGTATTAAAAATCCCAGCAAATGTTATCAAAATGTTTGATTTCAATAATTTAATGGGATTTCAAAGGATTGGAAATATTTTAGCGTATTTTAAAATATTTAAAAAGATTCTAAGAGGTTTTATCAAATTTTCAAGGATTTCAATGATTTTAAGGGATTTTATTTGTAGTAATTTATTCAAAAATTAATTTAATATTTATCCTGAATTATTTTTAATCTTTTTGAATTTTTCTAAATTCACTCAATTATACCTGATTCAATGGATTTCGAAAAATTTTTTATCTTATTCATATTGAAATCATTTAAACTAATCTTAAATTTGTTGGCATTAAATCAAATTCTTTTGAATTCATTTTTCATTTTTCTAAACTCATTTCGAACTTCCTCAATTCAATCAATTTTTTTCATTTTTTAAAATTGTTTTTAATTCATTTAATTCTTTTCAATTGATTTAATTGCTTGTTAAATTTAGCGTGATTTTTTTAATGAATTTCAATTTAAAAGTTTTTAAAATTAAGATTTATTTAAAAAATATGATGAAAAATAAATTATTATTATTTGATTAAAAATTTTTAATATTAAAAAAATTCAAATCTTTAAAATCCTGTCAATTTATAGCCAACGAAGTTCCTAAATACTACAAAACAATTCAAGTTAATTTCAAAACAATTAAAATAATTAATAATAATGAAAATAAAATAATAATTTTAATTTTTTGAATTTAAATGAATGGTTTTTTAGCAACCAGTAACTTCCTTAGTTATAAATTAACAAGGTTTTAAAGATTTAAATTTTTGTAA
Organism: Belonocnema kinseyi; assembly: GCF_010883055.1. Taxonomy (NCBI): domain Eukaryota; kingdom Metazoa; phylum Arthropoda; class Insecta; order Hymenoptera; family Cynipidae; genus Belonocnema; species Belonocnema kinseyi. The sequence continues at coordinate 28,836,229 of NC_046664.1, forward strand.
TTTACCCTGAATTCCTATAAATTCATTGGAATTCTATTGAATTAAAAAAAAATTATTTAAATTCTTATAAAGTCATTCAATTCTATTTAATTCAATGTTTTTTTTTTTAATTTTTGAAAGTTTTGATTTAAATTGGTGATAAAGTCTTTTAACCTCATCTTGAATTCTTAGGTATTCAATCAAGTTCTTAAAATATATTTTTAAATTGTTTTTTAATTTTTCTAATTGGAACCAATTGAATTTTTCCGATTTTAAAAATGTTTTCCAAGGCATTAACAATTTTTGAATTTAATTTGAATTCTTTAGAAGTCTTATCAATCGAATTCTTTTTTAATTCAAAAGAACATTTGTCAAATTGCTGATGAAAATTAGTCATTTTTAAGGATCAAAATAAAAAATTGTTTTATTTCATTCATAAAAGATTGTATAATCAAATTGTTAGAAAATTCGAATTATCACCTTTAAATATGAATGGTCTGGGAAAATGAGAAATTAGTCAGGGAATTTTGAAAATAAAATTTATTGGCTATCTTGCATTTTATAATATTTAAATGGATTTCAAACACACACACAAAAAGTGAGTAATTTTGTAGGTGGCTTAAAATATTTTAAGAGTTTTTCCAATATTTTTGTCGTTTGGAATTCGCCATGGATTCTTATTAATTTATCCTGAATTCTTCAAAATTATTTTCAAGTTTTAAGAATTTTTTTGAATTTTTTGGTAATACTGGAATTCTTGTAAATTTATTTAATTTTTACTCAATCCAATGGATTTTTAAAAATTTCGATTATTGAGAATTTGTCTTTTATTTAGTTTGGTTAAAAACTGATCTGTTTTACTTGAAAAATTACATTATTTGTTAAAAATTCGTTCTGTTTCGCTGGATTTGACGACTTTCAATTTAAAATATTTTTTTGTTGCAATATCATCTATTACATTTATTTTTTTTTAATTCATCTTTGGTTTTTTTTTGTTCAAAATTGATCCTTTAAATTACTTTAAATTTAGCCCAATAGCACTGAAATCAGTGGAGTTTTGTATTCTTCCGAATTTAAGTTAAATTGTTTTGAAATCATATGAATCGAATTGAAAGTTAATAATTTTAATTTAAACTTGTATTATTTCATTTATATCATAAATTACAAATATTACAAGATCCGAGTTTTCGTCATTGAATATAAATGATAAGAAAAAAAAAATAGTGCGGAAAATTCAGGGAATTTTTAAAAGAAAATACCCCTCTATCAATTTGAGGTATTTAAAAATTTTTAATTTAAAGGAGAAAAAGTCACGAACTGTGATCCATGAGAATTTCCTAATTTAAGAATTATCAACCATAAAATTAATTGGAAATTTTTTTTTTTCTAGTCCACACTCGACGATTACGAACAAGTTCCAATTGACAAGTATGGAGAGGCAATGTTACGAGGAATGGGATGGCAACCAGGCAAAGGAATCGGTAAAAATGAAAAGTATGACAATTTTTTAAACTTACTTTTAGTACCGTAATCACGTGATTGGCAAAAATACCGTTAAATTAAAAATTCTTCAATTTTAACGATTTGCAATTTAAAATTCTTCAGTTTTGAACATTTAGAATTGAAAGTTCTTTCTTTTTGGAAGATATAAATAACAATTCTTAAATTGTGATGATTTTGAAGATCAAAAGTCCGGATTTTTTAATTCCAAATATTCCAAATTCTGGAAATTTCAAATGTAAATCAATAAAATGAAATAATTTTTAAGTGTAAAGTTTAAAACTTGCTTAATTTTTGAATTGTAAATTTTCTAAATTAAAAACTTGAATTTTGAAGATTTACAATTCAGAATCTTTAATTTTAACAATTTACAGCTTAAAAATCTTAAATTTTAAAGATAGATAAATAAAAATTCTTATATTTGAGGGTTTTGTAGATCAAAATTTAAAATTTTCCGAATTGATGGAATTTGAATTTTTAAGTCAATAAAATAAAATCATTTCTTATTGTAAAACTTAAAACTTGTATAATTTTTAATTGTAAATTTTAAAAATTTTAAACTCTTCAATTTGAAATATTTACAATTCCATTCTTAAATTTTAACAATTTGCAGTTTTAATTTCTTTAATTTTAAAGATCCATAAATAAAAGTTCTTAAATTTTATGATTTTGCAGGTCAGAAGTAAAATTTTTCAGTTTTAAATCCTCCAAATTGATTAAATTGGAAATATGAGTAACTTAACTTTAAGATTTACAATACAAAATCTTTCATTTTAACAATTTGCAGTGTAAATTTCTGGATTTATAAATAAAAATCCTTAAACTTTGATTATTTTGAAAATCAAAAGTCAACCGTTTTCATTTTTATAGCTTCCAAATTGATGAAATTTGAAATTTAAGCCATTAAAATAACAGCATTTTTAATAATAAAACTTAAAATTTGTATAATTTTTAAAGTGTAAATTTTGACAAATAGAAAATTTTATTTTTGTAATGTACAATTAAAATTGATACAATTTTAAAGATTTACAATTCAAAGTTCTACAATTATGAAGATTCACAATTCAAAATCAAATCATATTTATTTGAAAAATTTCAAGAATGAATAAAAATTCGAAATAAAGATTTGAATTTAAAAAAATTAGAAATTGAGTTTAAAATTTAAAATAGTAACAATTAAACTATTTGAAATTGATATCTTAGTAAATCAATAATTTCGGTTATTTTAAATGTTTAGAATTTTAGAGTTCAGAATTTTCAATGCTCAACGTTATATTTTTAATTTTCACCTTTCATAGGTTTTAGTTTTGCAAGATAATTGAATTGATTGAATTTTGAAACTTTACCATTTTTAATATTTCCTATTTGAAATTGATATTTATTTCGAAAGTTTTTTTTTAGAATAATTAAATTATTTTCATTTTAGAAAAATTGGGGTAATCAATTTTAATGTTAAATTATAATTTTTTATGTATTAACAATTCAAAATTCTAGAATTTGAGGTTTGATTTTGAAAGATAAAGCTTAGTTTGTAATATTCAATTATGAAATCTTAATCGCTTTGAATTCAAAATTATTCAAATTCAAACAATTTTAATTATTTAATTTTGAACGATTTTAATCATAAATAATAAAATTTTAATTCCTCTGAATTTTAAATGACCCAATTTCCAAAACTCAAATTATAAAATATTCCATTTTGAGCGTTTTTACATTGTCTTATTTTCTAAATTTTATCCTGAAATTATTCAATTTTGTGTTTCTTCAAATCAAAATAAATTTTATTTTATTCTTTAAAATTTTATTTTTTATTTATTATTACTCATTTTATTTAATTTTATTAACAATTTGAATTATAAGTTTAATATTAATATCATTAATTAAAATAAATTTTATAAAATTATATATTTACAATGTTATTATTATATTAATTATATTAATTTTAACTTTTTCATCAATCAATTATTTTATATTTTCTTTTTTTAATTGTTTAATTTTGGCGCTTCGACTTAGAAATTATACAATTGGACTCCTTTTTCTGATTTAATTGTCCAAAATTCTTCAATATATATTTTTTTCTAAATTAAAATTATTTCCTAAAAATTATTATTTATTATTATTCATTATTTCCTTTAAAATATATTTTTTCAAATAAAATTAGAAAAAAATTTTAATTAATTCAATCAGAAATTATTAATTACTCAATATTTTTCCAAAAATATTTATTATTATTTTCAAAAATGATGTATTTTAATAAATTTTACAGGATTTAATGAAAATAACATCTTAGAATTTCACGGGATTTTATAATATTTTAGTGGACTTTAAAGAATTTATTCACTAGAACTGAGACATTTTGTAAGATTTTAAATAACATTTAATATTTTAGGAAATATTAAATGATCCCTACCACTTTTTAATTGATTTGAATAATTTTAAGAGATTTTAGTTGATTTTAAATAATATATACACTAGAAGTGAGATATTTGGTAAGATTTTAAAGGATTTTAGATATTTGAAGAAATTTAAAAAGATTTCTAGAAATTTTTAATTGATTTCAATAATTTGAAGGGATTTGAGGTTTTTCGAAAGAATTTATTTGTTAGAAGTGAGATATTTTGTAAGATTTCAAAGGACTTTAAATATTTTAGGGACTTTTAAAAGATTCCTAGATATTTTTTATTTGTTTAAATGATTAAGAAGCGATTTTAGGGGATTTTAAATCATGTACTCTCTAGAAGTGAGATATTTTGTAGAATTTCATAGTATTTTAAATATTTTAGGAAATTAAAAAAAAAATTCTAGAAATTTATAATTGTTTTAAATAGCTCGAAGGGAGAATTATTACCAAAATTTGATTATTAATTTTGAAGCAATTCATTAATAAATTATTCATAATAATATAGATAAATTTTATAGATACAAAGTTTGGAAATAAAATTATTATTATTATTTTTTTTTTGATTAAAAAAATTAAAAACAAATTTTTTTTTTCTAAAGTCAAAATTTTTAAGTGGATTTTAAGGAAATTATTCAAGAGAAATGAGTTATTTCGTAGGGTTTCAAAGATTTGAAGAGAGTTGAAATTATTTTTTTGTATTCACCCTGAATTTTTATTAATTTATCCTGAATTCTTTTGGATTTTTAAAATTTAATTGAATGCTTCTAAATTTACTAAATTCTACATAATTAAATTAATTTCAAAATTGGTAATAGTATTTATTTATCTGGTTATTTCAAAAAACTTTAAAAGATTTTAGATATTTTAGGAAATTTTAAAAGATTTATTAAAAATTTTTTCAATAGTTTTAAGGGATTTCAAAGACTTGGAAATATTTTGATAAGATTTAAAAAATTCTAAGGAATTTCCTAAAGTTTTAATAATTTTAAGGAATTTTAACATTTCAATGATTTCAAGAGATTTTCAAATGTTTTGTGCAATTAATTTAGAATTTTCCCTGAATTCTTATTAATTTGTCCTGAAATCTTTTAAATCCTTTTGTATTTTTCTAAATGTACTCAAATAGATTTTTATTTAATTCATCTTGAAGTTTTTAAAACTCACCTTAAATTCTAAGGCATTTCCGAAAATTCTTTTAAATTTTCTTTAATTTTTCTAAACTTATTTCAAACTGACTCAGTTCAATGAATTTTTTTTTCATATTTTTGTATTCTTTTGAATTCTCTTGATTGTTTTTAATGGATTTTTTTTATTATTAATTGCATCAAATTCTTCTCGTTTTCCCTAATTTTCAGTAGAATGACTTAAAATGTATTGAAACAAATGAATGTTTCATTGCAATGTTTCCAATTCATTGGAATTGTTTTGTCACCATTAGTCACTTTTTTGGTTAGCAATTAGTAGAATTTAAACGATTTGAAGAGATTTTAAATTATTATTTTTATATTTCTCCCTGAATTCTTATTAATTGACTCTGAATTCTTTGAAACCCGATTCGGTTATCATGAGTCGTATTAGACCCAAGGCATTTTTTATTTGTCTCACTTTTAAGAATCCGAATACCCCGGAAATACCTACCCCCATAAAAAAAGGAGTTTAGAATTGTGCTGAATCGCGTTTTCCCAGTGACAGCCTGGCCTTCGCAGTGAGCAAGTCAAGTTCGCGTTGGGTCTGAAACGACCCACGACAACTTTAACTTCGGTGCAAACTAGTTTTGAGCGTCAAGGTAAGTTTTTGATTTTTTTTGAAGTTAACGAATATTTTCGAAAGATTTTTCTTTTCTTTTTGGAGTCATATAAGGTAAATCGACAATTACTGGAAAAGTTACGAAAAGTTAACCCACACAAAGACAATTGTTTAAATGGTGAATTGTAAAACGGGGGAATTTATTTGTCAACCGGGAATTTCCGAAATTTTCAGAAGAAAAGTCGGTTCAAGTTCGATTTCAACAGTTTTTAAAATAATTAGTTGAATTGATATCTTTTTTAATTATGATATCATTCAGTTTACAATGCATTTTTCAAAAATCGTTTACTTCAAAAATTCTTCACTTAACATTTTTATTTTGGAGCATATATTTTTAATTTAAAGAATTTTAAAGTGCAATCTTGAAGATTTGCACATTTCAATATTAAAAGCGTTTGAAGTTGAAATTTTTTGATGAAAAACCGTTATATTTTATCAACTGTAAATATAAATAAATTAATAGATAATTTTTTAATTGATCTGTACTTTTAATATTAAAAACTAAACAATAATTTATTTGATAAAACGAATTCTAAATTAGTTCAAAGTTCGAAAGTCTTAGTCATTTAAAAGTTAAAAGGTTCAATTGAAACTTTATAAACTATTTTCAACTTAAAAATAACATAATAATATATTCGTAAATAATGGCTTTTATTAAATTAAAAAATATTGTTTCAGTTGAAATGATTCACTTTTTAATACATTTGATTTATTTTATTAAGAAAAAGAATAATTATTTAATATTTAGCAAAATTTTATTGTTAATTTAACCCTTAGAGTGCATTGTGGGTGTCTGACACCCCAAGAAATTTTCAAACTCTTATATACCATATTTAATTAAAAAAAAAATTGAGTAAATAAAAGTTAAGTAAATCGTAGGGTGCAAATAAATATCTTTTTTGAAATCACCCATGTTGCAATATTTTTTTATGAAAGTACACTATTTCAAAAGTATAGCCATACATTTTCAGGTTAAAATGATTAAAATTGCATGAGTTATAAATTTTTAAGTAAAAATCCCATTTTTTCACTTTTTTCAATAATTTTTTTAACAAACTTAAAATAAATAAATGGCTGTAAAATCAACTCTTCTTTAAAAAAGATACTTTAAACTATATCGGATTATTTTATTGTGATGAAATATTCAATAAAGATTAAAAAATACATGATTAAATACGCTGGGGTGTTGATCACCCATGATTCACTTTACCGTGATTTTTACCATGTATGCACTTTGAGGGTTAAGTTCAATTTTAAAAATGTCTAATTTGTAAGGGAAATTGTGGGGAAATTGTTGAATTTTTATGTAGTAATAATAATTGAAAACTTAATATTTGCAGAATAAATTGGAGTAATTTTAATAGATATTTAGAAGTTTTGAAAGGATTCAAAATTAATTTAAAACTTATATGATGTCAATTAATTTAAACGAAAGGTGTGGAAATTTGTTTCAGTATTTTTAAACATATTTTGAAATGAATAAAGTCTTACGTACCATTTTTTTAAAATTCTGCACAATTCTTAAAAAGCTTCTAAATTTTTCATTTGAAATCTGAAAAAATTTACATTTTGTTTTAAATTAGGTTGTGGGCAATAGTAGAATTTTGTCGGTACACACACTTCGTTTAAAATATTTAATATCATTTCAAATTCTAAATTAATTTTTAATCTTTTTAAAGCTTCTAAATATCTCTTAAAATTACTCTAATTTTTCCTAACTTCAATCATTCAATTAGTTATAAAAGTTATATAGAAGTTCTGAAAAAATTTCAAAAATGTTTTTAAATTTGAAAAAATTTAAAACAAGTTCTAGATTTCTCACGATTTTGAAATAAAACTTTAAAGCTTTTCAAGAATGCTCAAACTATTGAAAATGTAAATAATTTAACTTCTAATTTAAGAACTTTTGTGTTTAAAAATGTTTAATTTTGTATGCTTCTAGCCTAAAATAACTTAATAATATCATTTTGAAATTTTTAAAAAGTTTATTGAATGATTTTGTAATTTAGAGTATTGAAGAAGTTAACGTGGATTTCTATTTTTGAAACTTATTCTAAATTTTTGAACTCTATAATTTATGAATGTTCAAAATTCTGAATTTTGCAGTTTATCTGCATTTCATTTTAAAAATTTTAAACTTCAATGTTTAATAATTTACAATTCTACGACTTCCACTTTGACTGCTTTAATTTGTAGTTTATTCTTTATTACTTCAAATGGAAAAACGTTTAGCTAAGGGCTACATTTTTTTTATATTTTACTGATCGTGAAAAATGTTTGCGAATCGGTAAATAACCGTTACTGTTTTCTTTATTTAAAACGGCCACCATGCAGTTTGATTTAAAAAAACTTTTTATTTCTCATGTTCTAAATAATGTTGAAACTTTTAAATTTTTAAACAAGTAATTAATTTTTGTAAGAAAATAATTAAATTTACAACCAAATAATAAAAGTTTTAACCAAAAAATAATTGAAATTGTTTGTACACTTTTTCCAATCCATGTATTAATTTTAATTAAGATGAATTCCAAACAAAAAATCTAATAGTAGACTTTTGAACCAAAAAGAATGAAAAAATATAAATTTTCAACAAAAAAGTTAATTTACAACCAAACAGTTTAATTTCCAAGTAAATTGGTAATATTAATCGTAATAATATTTATTATTAATAAATATTATAAATCTTTCACAAAATATGTTACGATTTGGCGTGGGGGGGGGGGGGCTCGAAAAACCTATTATGTATGGAAAGGGTGAGGGGATGGGGGCCCCAGTGAAAGCAACGTTACACGCATTATTGTTATTTAAGAACAATAAACAATTATAAACCTATTATTACATCTCTTCGAATTTAGAGATTTTTTTTCTTAAAGTAACTTTTTGATTGAGAATTCTTGAATTTAATTGAAAATTCGTCTTTTTTTGTAGCAAATAAATCATTATTAAAAAATGTATCATTATAGTTGAACATTCAACTTGAATTTTATTAAAAATTCGTCTTTTTTGTTAGTAAATTTGTTTGCTTAAAAATTCTTTTTTTTTAGTACAAAATTCAACTTGAATTTTATTGAAAATTTGTCTTTTTTGTCCGTAAATTAATATTATTATAAAAATGCATCTTTTTCAATTAAAAATTCAACTTTTTGATTGAGAATTATGCAATTTTGTTAGAAATTCGTTTTTTTACGGTATAAAATTAATATCTGTTTAAAAATTTATGTTTTTAGTTTAAAATTCAACTTTTTTGTTGAGAATTCTTAAATTTGATTGAAAATTCGCCTTTTGTATGTGAAACATCTAATGCCGTGGTACGGATGTGAGTTATTGCGTGGAGACGCTCGCGATGGCAGACACATGCACATGACGGCAGACCTTCGTAACTCGTCGGCTTGACTCGGCCAGGCCCCTCTCTCTGCGTGCCACCGACTGACTATGCTCTCTCGGCTCTTTCACTTCTGCTTGCCACTTTGGTATATAGAGTGTGTGTGTGTGTGTGTGTGTGTGTGTGTGTGTGTGTGTGTGTGTGTGTGTGTGCGTGTGTGTGTAGAAATAGCACTGCTAAACGACAGTACTGGGAGCAGCATAAGAAAGAAATCGAAAAAGAAGAGAGAATAGAAAACTTCAACAAACTGTTAATTTGCAACCTACTGCAAATTTAGAATTTGACACTATAAGGCCAGCATTACATAACGAACGGGAAGAAATAAGCCAGAAACGAGAAGAAAATATAAAACTTCAATCTGTAAATTTACAAACTAATGCTAATTTGAATTTTGACAGCATAGAGTTAGCAACTGATAATGATCATTCTATTGAACAGTAAGTTTCTTGTTATTATTTCCGGTAGCTGGTAATATCCTAATAATCATGTATGTTTAATTTATCGTTTAAATTTTTAAAAAATTCAGAGTGGACAATAACGATGCTTTTAAAAAAAAGAGATCGATAAAAACCGTACAGGAAGAACTACGACAGCGAGATTTAGAACGAAGTCAACGCAAAGAAAATTTATCGCTTAAGGCCATGTGATGAGTGGGTCACGTGACCAGATTCCTACCTTACCGCAACTTTTTTTATTTCCCAACTTATATTTACACGAAACGCCACATCGAGTTGAAAATTTGGGATACTAAATAAGAAGCACTAAGAATGGTGGGTCTGGTCCTAAAATTTGTATAATTATGAAAATAGTTTTTTGTGGCAAATAATTTTTTTGTTGCTTTTTTTATAATTATTAAAGTTTATGACCAGACCCAGATTTCTTAGTGCTTCTTATTTATTATTCCAAGTTTTCAATTCGATGTGACGCTTAGTGCGAAAATAAGTTGGGAAATAAGAAAGGTGGCGGAAGATAGGAATCTGGTCACGTGACCCACTCGTCACATGGCCTCAATGCAGCATCGTGTAACTCTTCGAATGTAAACCCAAGACAATTCAATAATGAAGCTATAATGGATAATGGAACTTTTTTAAATTTACATACTTTGGAAAGTACATCGAATATTATACTTTGCGATACAACTGACAAGTACACATTTTATTTCGTATTAATTTAAGGCCATGTGATGATTATAACAGCTGATCAAGTTAGCCCTAAGACCAATATTTTTCACCCATATTGAAAAATAAAAGTTTAAATAACGCGGACATTTTTTTCGGGAGATGTTAATAAATATTAAAGGATCGTTTGCCCACAGACCCCTAAAAGTTCGAAGTAGTCTACTCGCTGCGCTAGTGCTGCTTTGATACAGCTGATACCAGACTGATACGTATATCAGACCAAATATGTTTATTTGCATTTCAAATGCGAACATTAGTTTTTGCATTATTTGTGCATAATGTTCGTGAGCTATTTTTGTTGTTTTGCCCCACTTTGATCAATATAAACCTCATAACTAGCCCATTGACAATATTGCAAATTGCTTGCAAAGTTTGACGACAGCACGGTCGGTGTTTCTCCAAAATAGTAATTAAAAAAAAACTTTTCACAATTCTAATTATTTAGGACCAGAGACATATTCTTGCATGCCTTCTAATTGTCGTGCCAAATTTTTAACACCATATCTCATTACGTGTGGACGTAAGTTGGGAAAGAAAACTTCCACTGGTATTTTCTTTAAAAAAAAATGTTTTCTCAAAATTTCCACCGGAACAAAGCAAAGAAATAGGCTTTATTACCTCTCCTTTCATTTCCTAAACTTTCAGAGCAATACCTCATTTCGTTTAGACGTACGTTGGGAAAGAAAAATTGAAGACTAGGTTTGGTCCCGTGACCCTCTCGTCACATGGCCTTAAATAATATTGTAATTTTAATAATAATATTATAATTTACATGTTTTTGATGTGAAACATTTAATGCGGCGGTACGTGTGTGCTATATAATAGATTTAATGATTTCACGATGATTCATTTGGATAAAGAGAGATATCTCGGGTTGAAATCGTGTAAAAAATCATTCCAATCATGTAATATGTACCCTTCCATCCGAAAAAGCGAATGACATACGACGTAGGACGGCTAACAGTTTACGCCAAGCTCAAGTTCCCTCTTCAAACTTAACAAAACAAAAAAAAAACGCAATTAAAGAACTCAATCGGAATAAAGACATTATAATATTACCCGCAGACAAAGGACACAACAGTAATAATGAATAAAGGAGACTATAACACCAAAATCATGGACCTTCTGACGATAGATACACAAAACTTAAAAAGGTTCCGACAAAAACAATATTCAGTAAAACAAAAACCCTTCTCAAAGACTCTAAACTTGACAGCCAAACAATATCTAAATTAATACCTTCTAATCCCATCTCTCCAAGACTTTACGGGCTCCCAAAAATCCACAAAGATAACATCCCACTCAGACCGATCGTCAGCGCAATAAACTCACCAACTTGCAACCTAGCACGCTTCCTGGCTACAAAACTAAAATCCTTTTACAGGAAATTCTGTCCAAAACTCATTTGACTTTATCAAAAAGATACAACAGATTGACATTCAACCCCAAAACATCATAGTGAGTTTCGACATAGTATCTTTCTTTACGAAAGTACCGATCTCTGATATAATTGTTAGTATTAAATCTTTGAAAAAATTCCCTTGACAAACTACCTTTGATAGGATACTGTCTGTAATACTTACTTCTCTTTCAATAACCAATTTTACGAAAAAAATCTCAGGGGCAGCAATATGATCCCCAATCTCACTGTAATAGCCAATGTCTTATTGAAACATCTAGAAACTAAAATCTTTAACCAAGCGAAGCTTAAACCGAAGTTTTGGTTCCGTTACATTGACGACACTTTTGTCATCTGGCGACATGGACGAGACGAACTAAATTAGTTTTTCGATTTCATTAATCGATCACATCCTAATATCCAGTTCAACATGGAAATTGAACAAAACGGAAAATTGCCTTGCTTGGACGTATTAGTTTACAAAAGATCTGATAACACATTAGGACATGAAGTTTACAGAAATCCCACGTATACAAACAGATGCGTATATGCCTCCTCCCACCAGCAGAAACAAATCACAGAACAAATAGGAAGAGTTCTCAAAAAACACAACATCCAAATCATATTTAAACGACCCGCGAATATAGGACAACTACTAAATAACCCTAAAGGCAAAAAGGCACCCCTAAATGATCCAGGAGTATATAAAATCACTTGTTCTTGTGGCAAAGTCTATATTGGAGAAACCGGAAGAGGGGTGAGCCAACGTATAAACGAACATGAGAGTAAAGTCAGACTAAAACATTTCGTGCAATCAGCACTAGCTGAACATCATATCGAAACAGGACATAACATTTTATTTGAAAAAACAACAGTCATTGCAAAAACACACAATATCTTTCCAAGGAAACATAGAGAAGCAATCGAAATCTGAAAACACCATAATAAAATCAAAAGGCGCAATGGATGTAATACCAATTCGGCTTTCCGTCCCCCACGGATTAAAAAAAAAGACTTGATTGGCCAATCAGGTTCCACCAGTCTCCACGGTGGGGCGCTCTGACCAATCGCAGACATCGTAGAGAGTATACATAAGAACATCATAACCTGATACCTCTTTTCAAGTGAAAAATTCAACTGGAATTTTATTAAAAATTCGTCTCTTTTGTTATTAAATCAATTTTCTTGTTTAAATATTAAATATTAAGAAACACCACAACGGATACGCAGTGTACTGTTATTTATTGAAAAACGTCTGAACTCAAGAGGCGTTGGACAAAGACTGACAGTTCGGGGCCCGACGCTTACAATCGTCTTCGCGCAGTGCCCTCTATATTCGACTTTTGAGTACTACAATTCGGCCGTCCTGGCTAAATCCGTCTAGGATTTTTAATACGATTAACATCCTAATTAACAAGCGCTAAAGATATTTAAAAAATCTTATGAATGGAAGCTGCGTTACAGAGTATATCTAATCGTCGTCCTTAATCCAACGGCGCATATTTTTAGCCTCCCAAATCTCTTTATAGGGTTTCCGTGTATTTTGGTAACCCTCTATATCAGCTACTAGGTACCTGTTGAATCGCAGTTTTTTCGTAACTTTATATGGTCCCTTAAATTTCGGCATTATTTTCTTCGAAATCCCAGGGGTACAATCAAAATTACGTAGAATTACTAGATCGCCCTCGAAGTATTCATGCGCTTCTTTTCTCTTTTTATCGCAATAGTTCTTATTATGTTCTTGAGCCTTATCATTATTTTCTTTCGCAGTTTCTCTTAGCTTGTCTGGGCCTCGAGATCTTTCTTGAACATGGTTCTCGAGGAATTCCCTAAAATCGTCGATTGATTCGCCCCGCTGATCCACACCGAACAATAAGCGACTTGGGGTAGACTTCGTGGATCGATTTATTGTGTTGTTAAGAGAAAATTCCACGCTCTTTATTTCTTACATCACTGTACACCCGACTTATCGTCCGTTCAACTTAGCCGTTGGCCTGAGTCTCGAAGTCGTTTTCGTGGCATACAATTTAACGAATCTTGTGAACGCATCGACGAAAGCTGCATCCTTTTTCAATAAATCATAAAGGGGCTTAGCTATCAATGCAAATCCCTGAACATGCTTTCGAAAATACTGACACATTCCCAAAAATCTCTGTAAATGAGTCATGATCTGTGGTTCCGGGAACCCTTCGATTGCCTCGAGACCCTTTCTCGATGGACGAATTCCTTCTGAGGAAACAATGTAGCCTAAAAATTCTATCTCAGTGTGCATGAAAGAGCATTTCTCTAGTCTGATTTGCATTTTATTTTTTGACAAGACAATGAAGACTTCTCGCAAAATTTCAATTTGTTCTTCTATTTTTTCGGTTGCCATTATAACATCGTCTAAGTAAGCCTTGATCAAGTCTGAAAAAGCATTATTAATAGATCTTTGAAATGTCGCTGGGGCTGCCATGAGGCCAAAAGGCATCTTTAAATATTCATATTGGCCAATCAGTGTAACAAATGAGGTTAGTTTAATCGAGTCGGGGCGACGTCAATATGGTGAAAACCGTCCTTTAGATCGAGTAAACTGAAATAATTCTTACCCCCTAGAGCATCTATCTGATCATCAATTAAGGGTAGGGGATAGTTGTCTCGCAGTGTTACTTTATTTAATGTTCTATAATCTACGCAAAGTCGTAGATCGCCGTTCTTCTTCTTAGTTAACACTATAGGCGACGCGTACTCCGAATTGCTTGGACGAGTAACCTATATGTCAATCAAATCATTTATAATTTTTTCAAGTTTTGATTTTTCATCATACGATAATCGTCTAGGTGAAAAATAAAACGGTTTGTCGTCAGTCAAAGTTAATTTCAATTCCGTTTTCGTTTCTGGAATTTCTGGTTTTTCGCGTTCTAAATATTCTACTTTAAATTCTGCAAAAAGTCTCATTTTGGTTTGATGTGAACTTTTAGGATAAATATTCAATTCAGGAAATTGTTTTTCATCGACGAGACAAACATCAGTGTTATTAATTTTATTAGCCATGAACTCAAAATTCCCTGATTCTACTTCCCTGCCTACTTTAGCCAGACGTAAACAGAATTTACTTAACACGCCCCGGCCTATGACCAATGATGACATCATTGTGTCATTCGGTACGATAAGAAGCTTTACATCGTTACAAGTCTCGCCATCTAGTATAATACTTGCATTTATTTGACCTAGAACTGTTAAATTCGATTGATTGATACCCGCGTGTTTACGATCTACGTCCGTGGTTCACTCGATACATTGATTAGACATGCATTTTATTTTGAAAAAACTAATCGGGCTACCTGAGTCAAGGACACAATCTATGTTTATTCGCTTACCGTTACCTGGGATGGCGACAACTTTCCTGAAGAAGCTGTCATTCTCTGAAGAACCTTCACCGACGAAGTTGACTGATGCTTTCTTGACAGGGCAATCTTTCACCAAATGCCCAGGTTGTTTGCATTCGTAGCACTCCAATTTATTTGGCAGCCGGCATTGTTGAGCGGTGTGTCCGGTTTTCCTACAGTTGTAGCAGGTGATGAATTTCCTGGGACCTTCCTCCTTATATCCAGTTTTTTCTTCAGTCTTGTATTCAGGTTTAAAGTCACCTTTCGACTGCCCGGAAGTCAGAGAAATTTTATTAAAAGCTACCAAGAGCTTCGTGGCCCAATCGAAACTTCTCATTCGGGCTTGGTTCCTCAGTTGTACGCCTGGAATGTCGTCGATAAAATAGTCGACGATCTCACCTTTTTTCACTGGAACCTGGTTTCCGAGGAGCAGCTTATTATGGTAGTATTGGTTAAATGGCTCATTTCTCTGCCATTTCCTTTCTTCGAAAAGACGTCGACGTTCCAGCCCCCTCGGGCGATGATCAAACATCTTTTTCATTTCTGCGAGTAGATCGCTCATATCCATTTCTATGTGTTCCGATTTTGAGTGGCACCATTCCAAAGCGTTGCCTCTCAGTTTGGAACTAACTAATATCTTAGCTAGGTTGTCATCTAACTCGTAGGTGGCACTAAGAAGTAGCACTTGTTTTTCCCATTTAGAGAAATTTGGCCACTTCCGCTAAACTCGCTTAGAAGATCTGTGATGCCTCTGATATTGAAATTCGGGCGAGAACTCGCTGAACTTTCCCGAGAGGGCGATTCTCGATGTGTTTCACGCCGAAGGAGTTCCATCTCACGTTGAAGCAGATCTCGTTCCCTTCTCATCAAGTCCATCTCTCGTCTCATCATGTCGACTTCTGTTGCTTGCTCCTGAAGTCGTCGTTTAGCTGGATTTGCAATTTCTCCGACTCTAGTACTGCTTTCACCAGGGAGTAAATGCTGGGACACCACTTCGATATGATCAGGGTCAGGAGTCATATTTAATGCTTCCCTCCAAGTACTACCAGGGAAAGCTTCCTCCAAACTTGCGATCAAATCGGGTTTACTTCCTATTGTTGAGAGATCGTTTGCTTTGAAAATCTCTCGTAGCTGCACTAAGGTAAAATCATTTGCGTCCTTCATTATGTATGGTCACTATCGGCTGAATTGGTCAAAAATCTCGTTACGAACTGTCACTCTCATGATCACTACTTCGCTCCACCGGTTGGTAACTTCTCGCGAATGGTACCTCAGTTTTTAACACTATAAATTAAATTCCAACACACTGTACCAGTGGCGCTGCATTCGCGAGAAGGAGACACTGCACTTCAAAATGGCGGTTATATCACCGAAAATTTTTCGGTACACTTTCACATCAGGATTCGAAGTACACCGTCGAATTCGAGAAGGAAAATTCTCTTTGGCAAACAGCATTGAAAACTGTGACACACAGCCCACTATTAGCACTCCACGAAAAGTTGAACTAGAAGCACACAGTCTCGCTCTCACTTGACGCCATTGCGCGTTTTCCTCGCACACAGCGAAGCTAACCGATATCTGCACACAGCACAAAATCGGAAGATCAGATAGGAAAATCACTGCAATCCAGAGTCAGACAGCCTAGACACACAGTCCTTCTGGATTCAATTCGAGTATTTACAAACGGTCCCAACGGAGTCCAACACGTATATTTAAAATTCACACTACGCTCGCGTCGGCGTCGTTTTCACTCGCCGTAATTTTCACGAGGGGAAATTCACACGCATATTTTAGTAGCTCGCGCGAATCGTTTTGGGACCTTATTGGAAAACGTGTTAACTCAAGAGGCGTTGGACACAGTGATCCCAGATCTGAAACGAGATGTGGTCCAATACTATGACAGGGCTATGTCCGTGTGAATATAGTAGGAGACGCTGTAAATGACTGAGTTGTGCGCGCAACCCATTTCTCCTCTTCTGAATTTGAAAACTCGAAGGTGCACGATTGCCGGTCAGAGCACTTCGGTGATTCTATTTATATATCTATCTGCTAACTGCTTTGAAATAAATTCAGGAGATTGGGATTTTAATATTTCCATATTTCGATGCTGACGATTCTCATGATTTGAATAGATCGCGCGCCTCTTGATATGCGTATATTTTGAGGTTATGTTATTTCATGTATCAAATATAAATTATATAAATATTAATACTATTATTTATATATAAATATATACGTATGTTAATAATGATAATATTATAATAGTCTTATTTATACCTTGATCCGCATTTGAAAGAAATTAAGGAAATTGGCGATTTTGGAATTCATCTCGTTTGGATAAAAACTCAATTATTTGATTGAAAAATTAATTATTTTGTAAAAAAAGTCCTCTTTTCTATCAAAAGTTCAACTACTTTTTTAAAATTTTTATTTTTTTTTATTTGAAGGTTCATCTCTTTCGTTGAAAATACATTTTTGAAACAGACAATTAATCAATACTATTTTTGGTTATGAAATCATGTGTTTTGTTGAAAGGTCGTCTTTCTTTGTAGAAATTGAATTGTTTTATGGAAAATTTATACTTTTTGATTAAAAATTACATTTTTCGGTTGAATTATCAACTATAAATATTTTTTGGTTTTAAAGTCATTCTTTTATAAATGCAACTATATTGTTCAAAATTTAAATCATAATTTTTGGGTGGAAATACTCTTTTTGTTTTTAAAATTAAATGATTTCGTTGAAAAATCATGTGTTTTGTTGGAAATTGACCTTGTTTAGTAGAAATTTAATCTTTTTGGTTGAAAATGTATCATTTTTGGTCAAAAATGCAATTGTTTTTTTCACAAGGTTTTTTAATTATGGTTGAAAATTTAACTATTTGGTTGAAAGTTTAACTCTTTCATTGAAAACTCATAGTTTTCGTTAAAAATTTAACTTTTTGTAGATTATTCGTCTTTTTCACTTTAAAATTAAATAATTTTTTTTTAAATTCATGTATTTCGTTTAAGATTGGTCTTTTTTTTGTAGATCATCAATTTTCTTGGTCGAAAATTTAACAACTTTGTTTAAAATTAATTTTTTCTGTTAAAAATTATTTATCTTTATCTGAAAATGTAACTATTACATGATTGATTAAAAATTAATCGTATATATTGGTTAAGTTGGAAAATCGTTTTTTTTTTTTTTTATAGAACATTAATCTACTTGGTCAAAAATTCACCTTTTCCCTTGAAAATTTAACAATTTTGTTGAAAATTCGTTTTTTTCTTGTTCAATTCAATTGTGTAGCACAGTTTTTATCTGGAAATCGTACTATTCCATTTTTAGTTGAAACTTTATCCTGTGACTTGTATTAGTTAAAACACCAATTATTTGATAGAAAATTAATTTATTTTGTTGAAAAGTAAAATTTTGGGTTGAAAATTGATTTATTGTGTTAATTAGATTTTTTCCTAAAATTAAAAAAACTGCAAAATAAAAAAAATTGCCTTAAAATCGTCCTAATTCCTTTTTTTTAAATCTTTTCAAATACCCACTTAAAATTAATTTTTCAAACTAAAAAATCATTTTCAATTTTCTTAGCAATCACAACAATTTTTGTTATTCTTTTTAAGTATTTTACAATTCTCAAAAGCTTTTTTTTTTAAATCTGCAAAAATTTACATCGTGTTTCCAATTACTTCAAATAATCTCAAGTTTTTAATTAATTTTGAATATTATTCTAAATTAAAATTGTAGTGTTCAAACATAAAATTTAGCTCGTTACAATTTTAACAATTCAAGGCGTTCTATTTCGAACCACTCTGTTCAAATTTGTATAGTTTTTAATAGTTGTTTATAATGGCTTGTCCCAGATCTGAATTATATTTTTTTTACAAAATCTCTGATCCTATTCAGAAATACGTACAATTTCTTTCAAAAATTTCCTGTTCCAATTCAAAATTCATGATGAAATTAGAAAATTCAAAATTTTAAATCTGAAAATGATTTTTTTGAGGTGGAAATCTTTTGAATTTTAAATTTTTAAAACTGAAGCTTGACAAATTTTTAATTCATAAATATTTCATTCAAACTCTCAATAATTCATACGTATAAAATACAAACTTTTAACACCTTTTAATTTTACAATTTTTTAAAATAAATTATTTTAAAATACGAAATTACCATTTTAAAATTTTTATGACTTTAACATTTTAGAGATTTATGTTAAAAAAATACAAATTACGCTATTATTTTAAGGTTCAAAATGATAATAATTCAAAAAATTTCAGTTCGTAACATTAAAAATTGAACGAATAAATTAAGTTTTTAACTAAAAACTTTTTAAAATAAAAGTTACATTGTTTTTATATTAAGTTGTTCCAGATTAATATTTTTGCATTGTTATTTAGAGATAAAAATTTTAGTTTGCCAATTGAAAATGTTAGAAATTACCTTACTATCAAAATAATTGAATTTTCAATTAAAAAAAAGAGAAGAACAAATTTCCAACAAAATAATTACATTTTCAACTAAAATGATAAATCTTCAACAAAAAAAGTTTGAATTTTTAACTAAAAACTGTTGAACTCATCCAAAAAGATATTGATTTTAAACAAGAGTTGACTTTTCAGTCAATAATGATTTTTTTTAAATTGTTGAATTTCAAAGCCAAAAAGATGATTTTTTTACAAAACAGTGTAAACTTATTTTTAAACGGAATAGTTCAAGGACTTCTGGTAAAAAATATAAACTTACTTTCAATGCTTTGAATTGAAGAATAAATAAATAAATTTTTTAATGGTAAAGACTGAATCATTTTGATCAATAAAAATGGATTAATTACAATTCTTTTTTAATTGGAAACTTTTTAAATTATAAATTGAATTCGTTTACTTTAAGTCGCTTTATATTATTAATTTTTACATTTTTATTCATAAATCCAAACTCAAAAGTCTTATTTACGAGTTGACAATTTTGAAAATCGAACGGTGTAACAAAACAGTTTCATTTTCAACTTAAAAAAAACGAAGTTTCAACCAAATCTTTAAATTTTTAACGAAGGAGATGAATTTTTATTTAAAATTATGAATCTTGAACAAAAAAGGCTTACATTTTTTATTAAAAACTTTTGAACTCATCCAAACAAAAAAATTTTTCACAAAACAGTTAAGTTTTCAGTTTTTAACTAAAATGATGAATCTTCAAAAAAATCTAATTAACATAATAAGTCAATTTTCAACCCAGAAGTTTACTTTTCAACAAAATAAATTAATTTTCTATCAAATAATTGGTGTTTTAACTAATACAATGTACAGGATAAAGTTTCAACCAAAAATGGAATAGTACTATTTCCAGATAAAATTTGTGCTAAAAAATTGAATTTAAGAAGAAAAAAAACAAATTTTCAACAAAATTGTTAAATTTTCAAGGGAAAAGGTGAATTTTCGACCAAGAAGATTAATGTTCTAAAAACAAAAAAAACCGATTTTCCAACTTAACCAATATATACGATTAATTTTTAATCAATCATATAATAGTTACATTTTCAGATAAAGATAAATAATTTTTAACAAAAAAAAATTAATTTTAAACAAAGTTGTTTTTGACCAATCAGATGAATTTTCGACTTACAAAATAGTTACATTTTCAACAAAATAATTAAATTTTCAATCAAATAATTGAGTTTTTATCCAAACGAGATGAATTCCAAAATCGCCAATAAGACTATTATAATATTATCATTATTAATATACGTATATATTTATATATATAATAGTATTGATATTTATATAATTTATATTTTATACATGAACTAACATAACCTCAAAATTTACGCATATCAAGAGGCGCCCGATCTATTCCAATCATGAGAATCGTCAGCATGGAAATCTGGAAATATTAAAATCCCAATCTCCTGAATTTATTTCAAAGTAGTTAGCAGATAGATATATAAATAGAATTGCCGAAGTGCTCCGACCGGCAATCGTGCACATTCGAGTTTTCAAATTCAGAAGAGGATTCAGAAGAGGGTTGCGCGCGCAACTCAGTCATTTACAGCGTCTCCTACTATATTTACACGGACATAGCCCTGTCATAGGATTGGACCACATCTCGTTTCAGATCTGGGATTACTGGTTTTGAGTTGAATATTCAACTTTTTTCTTGAGGATTCTTGACTTTTATTGAAAATTCGTCTTTTTTGGTAGAAAATTAATCTTTTTTGTTTAAAAATAGAACTTTTTGCTTAAGAATTATTGAACTTTGTTTAAAATTCGTCCTTTTTTAAAGTAAATTAAATTTTATTGATTAAAAATTCAACTTTTTAATTGGGAATTCTTAATTTTTGTTAAAAATTCTGTTTTTTGTTGTTGTGGAAAATCAATCTTTTTTATTTAAAAATTTAGGTTTTTAGTTAAAAATTCAACTTTTTGGTTGAAAATTCTTGAATTTTGTTTAAAATTTGTCTTCTTTGGTAGCAAATTAATTTTTTTTCAATTCTTTTTTTTTTGTAGTTGAAAGTTTGACTTGAATTTTATTCAAAGTTCTTCTTTCTTTAGTATATTAATTTGTTTGTTTGAATATTCTTCTTTTTCAAGTGGAAAATTCGTCTTTTTTGGTAGTAAATCAATTTCGTTTGTTTAAAAATTCATCTTTTTTTAGGGGTAAATTCAACTCTTGATTGAGTATTCTTCTATTTTATTAACCCTTCGTGGGCACGGTGGTTTTATTATGGTACAGTACCTTATTCTGTTTCAAATATCTATAAAGTGGAAAGGGGGCAGGTCGTGTATCGCTACCCTAAAAAATGTTAAGGTTCCAAGGGTCCAACTGCCCAAAGGGCGTCGGTTCAGACTGCAATCTGCGATTTCCGCTGCACACCTCTTTGCCGCGAGTGTGTATCATAGGATTAAATAATTTTTGCGATTTTTTACTTTGAATTCACATTTTGTTGTATGTCTGGCTGATTTTCTGGTAATAAATTTTTTAACTGGAAAAAACTCGCTTTTCTTCGTAATTTTGCTTACCTGAAGTCCTGGACCCAACAGCTGCACACGTACCTCGTGGACATGAAAGACCCACCATGCCGACCGCGTTTGTGAAATTAACCATGCGTTCGAAGGGTTAAGAATTCGTTTTTTTTTTCTGCAGAAAAGTAATCTTTTTTGTTCAACATTTTGGTTTTTAATTGAAAATTCAACTTGCTCGTTGAAAATTGTTGAATATTATTGAAAAATTGTCTGTTTTTGGTAGAGAATAAATTTTGTTGTTGAAAAATTCAACCTTTTTTAGTTCAAAATTCAACTTTTTAATTGAGAATTCTTTAATTTTGTTACAAATTCTTTTTTTCGGTAGTAAATTAATGTTCGTATTTAAAAATTAATCTTATTAATTGAAAATTTAACTCTTTGTTTGAGAATTCTTGATTTTTATGGAAAATTCGTCTTTTTGTAGTATATTAATTTTTTTGTTACAAAATTATTCTTTTTTAGTAAAAAATTCAACTTGAATTTTATTGAAAATTCTTTTTTGTTAGTAAATCAATCTTTATATAAAAATGCATTTTTTGTTGAAAATTCTTCAATTTTGTTAAAAATTCGTTTTTTTTCGTTTAAAAATTAATCTTTTGTTAAAAAATTTATGTTTTTAGTTGACAAATCAACTTGAATTTTATTAAAAATGCGTCTTTTTTGTTAATAAATTCATTTGAAAATTCTTCTTTCTGAGTAGGAAACTTGCCTGTTTTGTTAGTAAATCATTTTTTTTTTAATTCATCTTTTTTAGGGGAAAATTCCACTTTTTGATTGAGAATTCTTCAATTTTGTTAAAAAAAATTTTCTCTGGTATTAAATTAATCTATTTCTTTAAAAATTCATCGTCTTTAGTTAAATATTCAACTTTTTGCTTGAGGATTCCTGACTTTTATTGAAAATTCGTCTTTTTTGGTTGTAAATTAATTTTTTTGTTTAAAAATTTATTTTGTGAGTTGAAGATTTCACTTTTTGGTTGTGAATTCTTGATTTAATTGAATAGTAGAAAATAGGTAGAAAATTAATCTTTAGTTAAAAAATTCGACTTTTTTGTTAGTAAATAATTTTTTTTATTCGTCTTTTTTAGTTGACAATTCAACTTTTTGGTTGAGAGTTCTTCAATTTGATTGAAAATTTGTCTTGTTTTCGGTAGAGAATAAATCTTTTAGTATAAAAATTCTTCCTTAGTTAAAAATCAACTTTTCATTGCAGAATTCTTGAATTTTGTTCAAAATACGTCTTCTTTGCTAGTAAATTAATCTTTCTATTTAAAAATTCCTCTTATTTAGTTGAAAATTCAAGTTTTTGGCTATTTAGAGTTCTTGACTTTTATTGAAAATTCGTCTTCTTTGGTAATAAATTAATCTTTATGTTTAAAAATTGATCTTTTTTAGTTAAAAAATTGGAATTTTTGGTTAATACTTCCTTAATTTCATTGCAAATTTGTCTTTTTTGTTAGTAAATTAATTTTTTTTAATTCATCTTTTTTAAATAAAAATTCAACTTTTTGTTTGAGAATTTTTGAAATTACTTAAAAATTCGTTTTTTTCGGTCAACGATATTATTATCCCCGTATTAAGCATATTTTTTACGATGTCCCAGTAATGGTCGGTTTACCTCATTGATTTTTCATCTCTTATAGCATGGCGCAGCGTACACCCACCGAAATCTCGCGAATTCTTCGTGAACATACAGAACGAGTCAACTATTTGGACGAGGAAAGCGAGGATGAAATTGATTTCATACCAGAAAAATCGAACGAATCGTCAGAATATAGTAGTTTTTATGAAAGTGACGATGGAAATGAAGCAGAGCTGGAGATACATAAGAATGACGCTTCGCGTAAGAAGAAATTCCTTTATGGAGACAAGAAGCACAATTGGGCAACCGAACTTCCAGATCCTCTGGGACAAAGTTCAAGGCCGGTAGATTATATACCCAGAAGAAAAGGTGATACACCTTGTGAAAACCCCTATGAATTTTGGCATTTGTTATTTACTGATGCGATGCTCGATCTGGTGGTTCAGTACACTAATGCAGAAATCGAGAATTATCGCGTCTCAAACGAATCTGCATATCCGCCGGCGCAATCAGCAAATGTTACCAAAATCGAAATTCAAGCTTATATTGGCTTGTTGTATTTCGGAGGGTATCAGAGACAAAGTGACGTTGCGGTCGACGAACTCTGGTCGAACGAATTTGGCAGCAATTTCTATAAAAGCACAATGACGGAAATGCGGTTCAAGTTTATATCATCAAAGCTGCGTTTCGACGATAAAAATACGCGGAATTTCCGTCGAGAAACTGATCCTCTTGCACCGATTCGCGAATTATGGGATTCTTTTATCGGAAACTGCCAGGCCAATTATATAGCCTCGGATTCTTTAATAATTGACGAGCAATTACTTGATTTCCGAGGAAAGTTTTCAGCACGAGTTTACCAGAAATCGAAACCTGCAAAGTGCGGCATCAAAATTGTCATTTTGAATGATGCTAAAACGTTCTATCTTTACAATGCCATCCCCTATATTGGTGGAGAAAGTGTGGAATTTGGAGAGTCTATTTCGGATTATTATGTGAGAAATTTGTGTCAGCCAATTTATGGTACCAAGAGACACATTGTGAAGGATGAATTTAATTTGAGCATGCCCGGGATGGCGGGTAGAAATAAAACAGCGAAAAGGAAGAAGTGCAATCAGACGAAATCGGAAAGCGGCGTTTTCGATTTTTCGTGTCGCTCATTCAGTTGCGCTCGTAAAACTCGTCGTTGGACTACGCGTCTTTTCATGGGGATTTTGGATCAGGCGGGTGTTAATGCCTGCATTCTGTATACTTTTCAATTCGAAAATTCAGTGAAAGATCGGCGCCAATTTCTCCGAGAATTGATACTTGAACTGGTTACACCTCAGATGAGAACTAGATTGATGACAGCAAATCTGCCGAGAAGTCTTTTGTATAATATAAGATTTATACTGAAGGAACCCGAGCAGAAGATGAATTTGAGTGACAAACTCGAGAAAAGAAAGCGATGCGCTATTTGTGATCCGAAAAAAGATCGGAAAACGAAGCAATGTTGCGTCCAGTGTAGGTTGGCTGTTTGCGAAGAACATCGTTATACGTGTTGCAGAGACTGTTTGTAATTATTGGGAATGGTAGTCTACCATTTCGCCACATGGTGCCGAAAAATGGAACTAGAAAGAGTAGGTAAAATTTTAAACATGTATTTTCATTTGTGCAAAAGTGTTTTTACTATTGTTTTGTGAAGTATAAAAAAATGATTGAATACAAAAAAACAAATATTCATCAAAAACAAATAGTTTTAGATAGAATTTCCGTCTCATACAGTGAAAAAACACATTGTTTTCAAAAAGGTTTAAAAGAAAAGACAATTATTTCACTATTTCATGAGAGTTTCAATGCATTGTAAGCTTAAATAAACTTTAATTAATATATTTAGCCACAAATTCTATCCATATTATGCCAAGAATACGAATAATAGACGACTGGAATTTCAATACGAATTCTAACCTAACTTTTAGATCAGATTTTTAAATACTAAATATTTCACGTGTTGGGATCTGAAATCTTGAGGGCACCACTAGCGGGAAAAGCAATATGGCCGACGACAGTAAGTAGACGTCTCATAAGACTCATGTAAAAACATTGAAAATTGGTCTTAAACCTTGAAAACTAAAATAACAATAGCTCCAATTTGTGATTTCACAAAATCTACGCCGGCATCTAGAAATTTCGTAGGAGAAAAAATTTTACATGCAGGACACCTTCTATTTTGGGAAAAAGAGGTGGATACTGAAACTTTAAGTTTCTATTATTGCACTTTGTTTGCAAACTTCGAATTTAAAAGGTCTTGTTGTCTAAATAATAGATCCTTCCATTTTTTCCCCTCATAAACATTTAAAAAATATATATTAACTATTGACATTTCAATGCAAAATTTAATTTATATCAATTTGAAATGACAAATATTTGTCATTTATCAGCAGTAACTTTGTTCAGATTTGAGGTTATGTTGATATATTTGTGCCTAAAATAATATTTTTATTTAGAACCTGCTTTGATTATTTTCACTCGGAATGCTGAAAAATTATTCAAGAATAAAAACAATAAATACTCGATGATTATAACTTTTCTTCAAACTTTTTTATTGTTAGTGGAACAAGCTTGAAAATCCGTTTGAATTTCGTGCATCTTTTACTTTATTCTGTTTTATTTCTCGAGCCATACTATTAGTAAATGATGTAAATGTACTATAGGATTCTTCATAATTTTTTGAAAATAGAAGTTTATTTAGATTGTAGAGAAACCGAACAGTTTCATGCTTTCGAGCAGTAGAAGGAGCAACCAAACACACAACAAAACACTTTGGCCTTCGATTTTTCTGGCGAAGACTCCATTGATAAAGTTTAATTTATTTTATTTGTAACTTTTTATTAATCACTTTTTATTTTTTCCCCCGGTTTCACTGTAAAAAAAAAACACTGTAAAACCTTTAGAAAATTTATTTTCGTATATTCGCCAATTGTGACGGTCTAGTGAATTACACTTCTTTATACTTGATATAAGAATGCTTTTGTTTATTGACCGAAAGATACAGAATGACCTGTCCGTAGACAGGGCGCAGGGACTACTGAGGCCCCGAGGGCCTTGTGTAGGCGTCGTAGGCGAACTGCCCTTAGTTGGCGTTGGGGCTGTGTTATTATTAATGTTATTAGTTGTACAAAATAGGTTGAAACAGATTTTCGGCAGACATTTTCGTGCTAGATCGCAGAGTCCGCATTTGTACATGGACGATAAGGTTATTAATACTAACGCAACATAACCTAAGTATGTAAGAGTTTCTGTGGTGGTTTCAATCCATGTTCGTGTTCGACGTTCATTTTTGACTCTGTTTAAAACATTATCGATATCATCTAATGTTCTACCTGCTTGCAGCAATTGCTCATTATCAATCTGTTTTTGGATTGGTAGCAGTTTATCGTTGAGTAAATCTAGGTCATCACTGGTATAAGGTACAGAAATATTTTTTGTGTAATATGTGTGTTTTCTCAGTTCCCTACTTTGTTGTAACTTAACTATGGCACCTTCGGTGGTCAAAATACAATTGCTTCCTGACGATAGAAGTGATGCCTCGGTAATTTTAATATCTTTAATTATTCCTTCGCAGTTGGTTGTTAAGTCTATAGATTTTTCAGGAACTAGAATATATCCTTGACTTTCTTCTAAACTAATAAAAACTAAATAATCGATTTTGAGAACGGATATCTCACATGTTGATAAGTCTAGTGTTTTAATACTACTGCGGATAATTTGGTTTTCACAACTGTGTGTATCAGCTAACAAATAAGTTGGATGAGAACGTTGACAGATTTTGATTTTTTCGAGTAACCTGCACTTGAATATTTCTTTTTCATTCGTAGGAACATCCATGGTTTTCGGATTGTTTAGAAAAATGAACTGTTCCTGCGGAACAGGTATAAGAAATTGATTGCCATGCTGCTTCGGTATCGGAATTAAATGTTGGATTTTATATTCATCAATTTCAAATATTGGTATGTTCACTGAATACAATAATTTCCTATTCTTCAAACAAATGCTTATTTCAGATATGTCAATAATATGTTGGTAATTCACTTCTTTTAGTGGCAAAGCATACTTTACGTTAAATTTATCCTCAAAGTTTTTTAAGGATTCAATGAGAAATGTTGGTGTTAAAATTTTCGGATGTACTATATCATGTTTACCCTCGTTAATTGAATTTAACTACAATATTATATCTTCGTTCAACTCATCTATAAGCAAAGTCATGACTATAATTTGATTTGAAATAAACAAATTTTTGGTATTATCATTTATTCGGGTGCTCATTTGGTTGAGTCGCTCGGAGGTTTTTTGGTTATGTACAAAAAGTGATTCGCCATCGTGAGAGCCAGAATTTAATATCATTCTAATTACCTGCATTTGGTTTTTTCTATTGTGTGTTCCCCCTAACAGCTTATATAAAAGGCTGCGCTGAATATCAAGTCGTTTCATCCTACCGTCGATGAGGCTCAACTCGAATTGCTCAGTGCAATTTTAACACATGTTAATTGTTGATTCGTAGTGCCCCATCAGGTTATTAAACCTAGTATTAACGTTATCTACGTCGACCGATACATATAAGTGCCAAGTTTCGTGATATAATCTAGCGTTGCCTAAATCTTCCAAAAAAATAGTGACATTATGGAGTGGAGTCACTACGAGGCAGGAAGTGGAGGAGATGAGTGAAAGGATGACCCAGGCAGTCCGCATTCTGAAGACATAGGATTAGCGATAGTATGGTTTCAGACGATTTGCGTGAATTGTGAGGTATCTATTTTCAAAAAGAATTTCGTAATTAGTTTGGCTGGTACGCCGTATTACTGTTGCTGGACCTAACCATTCTGAATCTAACTTGTTTCTTTTTGTTTCGTTATGGACAAGTACAAGATCACCGGCACCGAAAATAGGGTTTAAAATGACAATATTTGAGTCCTGTAATTTCTTTAATCTCTTGTGTCCTCTGGATGGATTCTTTTCCTTTTGCTAAATAGGCTTCATGCCGCTTCCTTCACATATCCAAGAGTTCTTGGTGGTTTAAAGAACTGGTGGTGGCAAGAATTGAAGGCAAGTTTGCTGTTCTTCCAAATGTCATTTCGAAAGGTGTTAGCCCAACACTTTCATGAACTGCTACATTATAAGCCAAACAAGTAAGGTTGAGGTTCAAGTCCCATTCCGTTTGATTATCGGCGATAAAAGTTTTTAACAAATCCTTGACCGTTGCGTGGCTTCTCTCTAATGCTCGATTCGCCTGAGGGTGAAAGGTTGTAGTTTTTATGTGCCTAATTCTAAATCGATTTTCGAATTTTTTGACTAATTATGATACAAACTTTGCTCCTTGATCAGTCAGAATTTGTTTCGGAGAAGAAAATATGTATATATAATGATCCATCAGTTGTGTTATAATTGACACACTGCTGGTTTCTTTGAGCGGTATTAGAACCAGATACTTTTTTAAAACATCTTGGATAGAGAGTATGTACTCGTTTCCAGATTGTGTTATAGGCAATGGTCCAAAAATGTCCATTGCGATTTTATCGTTAGGTGCCACCGGCACGTCGGGAATTGCTGCTTCGATTTTTGGCTTGATACGTGTTAACTTCTCTCTCTGACAGATGTCACATTTCTTAATGAAATCGATAACATCATTCTCCATATTATCCCAAGAGATAATTTCTCTAAGTCGCTTTATGCTTTTATTTTCTCCAAAGTGACCTGATCCGATATTTCCATGTGCATCAGACAAAAGGTTTTGTTTGTCTTCTTCCGTTCATTCTTTGTTTGGTCGATCACATACAAAGAATGCATGTTTCGGGAATTTTTTATGAAGAAAACGGGAAAACAGATTTTGTTTACTCACTTTTATCCAGTTTTTGCCGCTAGCGACAGATTTTGTCTTAACTTTGCTAGGGAGTCGATTTCTTTTCCATGCCCGATATTCGTCAGCTACTTCTTTTTCATCCTTAGGTTCCATGAATCTAAGCTTCATGGGCCCGATTTCAACATCTTCGCTGTCCGTTTCAGAAGGTTCGTTTTCGCTGTCGATGTCCGGTAATTCTATTGTATGTCCTTCTTCAACGTCCCCTTCACGTGTTGGATGCATACGCGATAATGCATCGGCGGCTGTATTTTCTTTTCCTTTTATATATTCGACTACATACTGGTATCCCTCAAAGCGAAGTCTTCATCTGAGTAGCTTAGACGCTGGATCTTTAATATTGAAGAGCCATTTCAGGGCCTGATGATCTGTTTGGATTATGAACTTTCTTCCTAACAGGTATTGCCTCAAATGCTTGACTGCCCACACTATAGCAAGCAGTTCCTTTTCTGTTGTGTCGTAATTCATTTCGGGTTTATTGAGTGTCCTAGAAATATAACAGCAGGGATGACCATCTTGAGAAAGGATGGCTCCGAGACCTACATTTGAAGCATCTGTTGTTAAAACAAATTGTTTTTTGTAATCAGGGTATCTTAATACTGGCGATGAGCATAAGCAGTTCTTTAGATCTTCGAAGGCTGTCTCGCAACCTGATGTCCAATAAAAAAGATTATTTTCCTTTGTAAGGTCAATTAGTGGCTTTGCCCTAGTGCAAAAGTTCTTAATAAATTTTCGATAATACCCGACAAGTCCCAGGAACGATTTCACCTGTTTTGAATTTGTTGGTGTTTTGAAGTCCCTTACCGCTTGAATTTTATTGGGATTTGGTTTTACTCCTTCTGCGGTGACAACGTGACCTAAATATTCTAACGCTGGTCTGAGATACTCACATTTATCAGGCTGCAACTTCAATCCTGTTTGTCGCAGTCTTTCGAAGAGTATGACGATGTTCTCATTGTGCTCTTTGAGGCTTGAGCCGAATACTACGATGTCGTCAAGATAAACAAAGCAAATATTTCCTACTAAAACTCTGAGAGCTGTGTCCATCATCCTCTGGAAGGTTGCCGGCGAATTCTTTAGACCGAACGGCATTCTCTCAAATTCGAAATGACCTTCTTGTATACTAAAGCCTGTATATTTTTTTGATTCTGGATCCATAGGTATTTGATGGAATCCGGAGCTTAAATCAAATGCTGAAAAAAACTTCGCATTTCCTAAGTGGTCGAGTATATCATCGATTATTATTGGTAGCGGGTATGCATCTAGATCATTCTGTTCGTTTAGTTTTCTGAAATCAATGACAATGCGCCATTTCTTCTTCCCAGAAGCATCGGCTTTCTTCGGAACTACCCATAATGGTGAGTTGAATGGTGATTTTGACATAGAGATTACTCGTTTCTTAAGCATCTGTTTTACTTAACGATTGATTTCAGTTTTATGACCCTCTGGCTGGCGATAAGAAGGAATGTTAATGGGTCTCTCCTGTTTTAAGATAATTTCGTGTTTTGCTAGATTTGTGCATGGGAGAGGATCACCTTCTAAGGTGAAAATATCATAATAACTTTGGATAATTTTGTTTATTCCTTCTTGGTTATTTTTTTCAATATGCGAGAGTCTTGTGTTTGCTCGGAGAAGTTCTAATCTCTTGGCTAATTCCTTTGTTGTAATAAAATGTATTCTATCTTCGCGTTCGGGCTGAACACTTATGTACTTGGGTTGAATTTCTGTGGTTGAAAGCATCATCATTTGGCCTGTATGATTAGAAATCGGAATTCGTAATTCATGGTTTTGTATTCTATAAATTGAGTCCGGAATATGCGGATGATCTGTAATTAGCATGTGCCCCTGTTTCTTTTCTACTTGAAAGTTAATTACTTTAATCGAGTTTTCTGGTACAAATATCCCATCGTCGTGTAAATCGTGTTTAACGTTGTCTAATTCTAAATGAGTATTTGAAAGGCTAAATTTATAACTGTACTTGGGTACTCTGAGGCGGATGATGCATGTTGAAATGCTGTCCTAAATTGAGCAAAGGCCGGTTTTGTCAGGGGTTTTGTTACTGGGTGGTCTAACATTTGAGTATCAATTGTGATGCTTTTCCCTATACCAGACCTCAGACTCTAAGGCTTCCTGCTGTGCTTCGTTCAAAGTACTCGGTCGGAGAGCACGAACTTGTGCGCCGATTTCGTCCTTCCAATTCATGATATATTTTTTAATTGCCGATTTTTCTTCTATTTGTATTGCTAAGCGTCGCGAAGTTGGATTTCATTGTTCGTTCTGGACCGCATAAATTAGTTCATTATAATGCTGCCGGAACCACATATTATAATTCTGAACGGTCTCAATCCCTGTTTGCTTGACGGATTCGAGTTTTGATCGAGTTTGTAAGGTATAAATACGTTTATTAAAACAATAAAATATTACATAGTGTATCGGAAGGTTGTTCGCGGCTCGGCGGTTCGCCAACGACTGACTGCTCATAGGGCCTCAGGCCCTTAGGGCGCTAGTGTCGCACAACTTAGAAATCTAAATTCCCTACAATTCGTCCATCCTGACAGATAGTTTGACCCAAACTAACATTCAAAAGTAACCTAAAATTACTCGTCGTATGAGAAATACTCAGAATAAACGTTACATATTGTAGAAGTAAGATCGCCGTACCAAGGTTTCATATTACATGATTCCCATGTACCTATGTATGGTTTTTGTGTAACCTGGAAATTCTCTACATCTTTTAGCACATATCTATCGTTTCGTAGCACCTTAACAACTTCGTAAGGGCCTTTAAAACGTGGAATGAGCTTTTTCAATGCTCCAAGCGTAGTATCGTAGTTTTTAACCATCGCATAGTCGCCTAACTGGTATTTTCGTGGATCTTTGTGTTTTTTATCAAAGTAAGCCTTATTATATTCTTGAGACTTTTTATTTTTCTCAACCGCTTCGGACCTAATCTTTTCGAGGTCACGGGCCTCATCGCTGTCTTTGACTTGCTCCAAATAATCCGCCACAGGATCAATCATAGAACCACGTTGGTTTACCCCAAATAATAATTTACTAGGACTTGCTCCTGTAGTGCTGTGTACGGTATTATTCAAAGCAAATTCAACGTCGGTTAACATTTTGTACCATAACTTGCCGGAAGAAGGATCGGAGAGTTTCGCCAACATTGGAGTTACTACGCGATTCACCCTCTCTACCTGGCAATTTGCCTTCGGTGATGCTGTGGCGATCAGAACATGATTTATTTTCTTTTCGTCTATAAAGTCTTTAAAATCTTGCGACGTGAAGCAGGAACCTCGGTCTGAAATAATAGTTCGCGGCCTACTATAATTTCGGAAATAGTCGTTCAGATAATTTATCGCTTCTTTAGTGTCTGTACTTTTAACGGGATACAGCTTGACGAATTTCGTAAAAGAGTCTATTACTAGCAACACATGTTGCTTAGCTGCAATTCGTTTATCAATCGGACCTAAGTGATCTATGTGACACGTCAGAAAAGGTTTGTCACCCTTCGGTATTGGGTGGAGACAACCTTCACCTTTCCCCGTAGAAGGTGAAAATGATATGCATTTTAAACAATTAGCAATGTAATTTTTAGTTTTTTCACGAATTTCCGGGAACCAGTAGTTACTCAAAATTGATTCAGTGGTTTTCTCTGTACCAAAATGGCCCAGTTCATCGTGGTATTTTCTTAATACGTTAGTTTCCATTTTCTCGGGTACATAAAATAAAATATCATCGTTACGCTTTCTATAAATTATCCCGTTTCGCATTTCGAATAGTCTGTCTTCGGTGGTCTGAAGCCTATCTCTCAGTTCGCGGATTTTCGGATCAAGATTTTGGCTGATAACTAAGTTCGACTCAAGAGTGTTATCTTCGACAACTAATACATTGACAGCGCGACTGAATGCATCGACATGCTTCATTTTTTCGCCAGATCTATGCTCGAATGTTTTGTCGAACGTCTCTAATTCGTGTGACCACGCATAAATTCGACGATTTACATCCTTTTTCTCTAATGTAAGCTTTAAAGCGTTACAATCCGTAACTATCTTAAATGGTATCCCCTGCAGATAGATTCGGAATCTTCGTAGGGCATATATCACGGCTAGCGTTTCTAACTCGAAGCTATGAA
>NC_046664.1:28869963-28871708 GCF_010883055.1 Belonocnema kinseyi
AGCCTGAATTCATCGGAATGTCAGTGGACAACCTTCTGACGGAATTAGCATCCATGTTCGACCATCGTCAATCCAGGTTGACATTAAGGAAAAAATTTGAAGACCGCCTATGGAAATCTTCTGAGTCATTCAGTGACTTTTTCCACGAGATTGATTCCATTTGATTGATGGAATTCCGGATGAGTCACTGCGTAATCAAGCTAGAATTCAGCGGTTTACTGAAACGAAAGGACTTCTGCAAGCCTTCGAGAAGATCACACTGAAGGACGAGGCGAAGAGTACTCAAGAGGGCAATAAAAGTACTCATTCTGCAAAACCGAAAATCAACGACGAATCGAAGGATGAAAGATCAGCTAATAGAACCGCCTTGCGTTGCTATAACTGCAGCAAACTCGGTCATATGGCGACCGAGTGTAGACAGCCCATAAGACCGAAAGGTGCCTGCTTCAAATGTTTCGAAATGGGTCACCAATCCAAGGACTGTCCACGTAAGAAGCCGCAGCCGAAGAGTCAACAACGTGAATGATGTTTCTCCTGATCAACAAGTGGGGAACGTTCCTGAAATTCTTCTGGGTCAGCATGAGTCAAGAAACTTTTCAGAGAATCCTCTCAACACTAAGTGCTTCAAGATGACGAAATTCGAGATCAACTTCGTAGAGGCAAGCCGTTCTCTCACCCTGGATACTCTCCTTGACACAGGAAGTCCGATAAGTTTTGTTAAGGAATCTTTCATTCCTGTGAGTATGATCCCGTACGACGGACGTGAGTATAATGGTATAAATAATAGTGCACTTGTTCGGTTAGGTTTGGTAACAGCCAATATTACTCTAGATGATGTCGAGCGAAAGGTACGACTGATTGTCGTTCCGAACAATACTATGGCTAATTCGATTGTTTTGGGTCGTGATGCTTTGTGGGCTTTTAATTTGGGATTAATGACGTTACCTGAAGTAGAATCTAGAGTCACTAAGGAAATTCTCAATATTGATATCTCGGTAGGCGAAATTACTGATTCACTACAGATAAATTCGGAATTAGATCACGAGGTGCAATTAAAGGTTAAAAAACTCTTTACTTCTGAATATTTAAACAACGAACGCCCGGAATTCGCGAAAGTCAAAACTGAATTAAGTTTCCGCTTGACAGATGATCGCCCTAATTATTTCGCGCCGCGACGATTATCTTTCGAAGAAAAAGAGAAACATGAAAGACGGATTCCACCATATCGACATGGCGGAAGATTCAATTCGGTATACACCATTTATTACACCCCCGGACAATTTCAGTATACAAAGATGCCGTTTGGTTTAAAAACGGCCCCGGCAAAATTCCAAAGATTCATTAGCAAAATCTTCGAGCAGCTGATTAAATCCGGCGATGTTGTCGTTTATTTGGACGACATTCTGATAGCTAGTGAATCCTTGGAATGTCATTTTACAATTCTGGAACGTGTGTTCGCCCTTATGGTTGAAAATAAATTAGAGTTGCGTTTAAATAAATGTAAATTCCTTCATACTAAGATTGAGTACCTCGGATACGAAGTCTCAGCCGAAGGTATCAGTCCAACCGATCACGGAATTGAAGCAGTTTTAAAGTTTCCTCTACCTCAGAACATCAGGCAATTTCAGAGCTTCTTAGGACTTTGCTCGTACTTCAGAAAATTTATAGAGGGTTTTTCTGTCATCGCTAAGCCCCTCTACGATTTGCTTAGAAAAAATGTTCCTTTTAAGTTAGGTCCGGATGAA
>NC_046664.1:28871808-28873623 GCF_010883055.1 Belonocnema kinseyi
AAATAAAAAAAAAGATATAAAAATAAGTAATCAACAATGATTGTTCTTATTATTGTGATTTTCAAAAGATTATAAACTTAAATGGACTTATTTTGAAGCAAAAATGAACTGAAAGTAAATTTTTATTAATTTATTGGGATCTGAAATACTCGAATACGCCACCTGGTGACAGAGTTGGAAAGCCCTGAGCGTAGGTAAATTTTGACGGGAAGTATTGTGTAATACTTCTACTTTACCACTCTCCCCTCTCGTTGATTCTAGCTAAGGGTAGTTCGCCTACGACGCCTACACAAGGCCCTCGGGGCCTCAGTAGTCTTTGCGCCCTGTCTACGGACAGGTCATTCTGTATCTTTCGGTCAATAAACAAAAGTATTCTTATATCAAGTATAAAAGAAGTGTAATTCACTAGACCGTCACATAATTTTGGCGATCCTAGCCACGATCCCTTTGATCGATACGAC
Organism: Belonocnema kinseyi; assembly: GCF_010883055.1. Classification (NCBI taxonomy): domain Eukaryota; kingdom Metazoa; phylum Arthropoda; class Insecta; order Hymenoptera; family Cynipidae; genus Belonocnema; species Belonocnema kinseyi. Next base: position 28,872,270 of record NC_046664.1, read on the forward strand.
GTTCTTCGGGGATAAAAAAAGAATTTGTGAAGTTAAAGTTAAGTGCAGTTAAGTGAATTGTGGCAACATAGTCCCATAAGTGTGAAAACCTACGAGGTTTCAAAGATAGTGCAAGTGTACTACAAGGGCATATAAGGATTATCAGTAAACGATTAATCTTTAGCCAAAAGAGATCACGCTAATAGTGCAAATCAAGTGAAGCTACTAGTGACTCTTAAGAAAGGCGCGACGTCACTCTTCAAAGGGGACACCACGGGAGTCTAAGAATTTCCCGATTTTCCGGCCAGCTGTCTGCCTAAGGAGTTGCAGCATCCCGCCTGACCCTGCCAACATCAGTAGACTACCATCGATTCTCAACTGCGCCAGCGACACTCAAACTCCTGTTGCGTAAGTTTAGTAAAAATTGTAATAATTCAAAAATAGTAAGAAGTAATACGCGGCTTCTTTCTTCAAAAAAAAAAAAACGCCTACGTTTAGTTTATAAAACTAATAAGCATTGAGCAAATTGCGTCGCGATCCGAACTATCAAAATTGTGCGATAAAAATACTACCTCACATTGGCGTTCGCAGCGTATAGACAAAATTTAATAGAATACCCGACGGTAGAATCGGAAACAAGTGAAGAATCTTCAGGTAACCTAAATCCCGACACTAATCCTTTCCTCACGGCTCGAGAAATGTCTAAAGAAGATTTATCGTGCGGTTCGCAGGAAGCATCCACAATGATGGATGACCCCATAAAATTTATTATAGAAAAATTGAGTGGTATGGAAACGTTTCAAAAATAGATAGAAGATGGGCTACGAATTTTAAACGCTGAAAATTCTCAGCGCGCAAGAGAAATTGAATATCTCGCGAAGCAGGGAAATATGCTCTTAACGGAAGATGAGAGTTCGGGAAAAGGAGAAAAATATACCTCATGCGAAAATCGTGTTTTACCAGAACCTAAAAATTCGTCTATTCCTCCGCAAGGAAATAAGCAACTAAAAGATCTCCCTTGCCAAAATTTCGATTTTCAAAAAGTAGAAAATTCTTCTCTTCCTCCACTAGGAAATAATAGAACGGATCAGGCTGAAAATTACGGGCAAAACGTACCAGTAGTAACCCAGCATCCCCAGTAAAGCATGCGAATATATCATTTTCAAGGCCGAGAGTCTAGAAGTAGCTCTACATCCCCGACTCCAAGAAATTTCACGTCTTCTCAAGCTAATCGGTTACAGACAACGTCCATTCCTGTGACAACGTCTATTCTCGCGAAGGACATCATCAGAACCGTCGAAGAATTGAGAGGACGTGATGATGTGGGTGTCGAGGACTTTATCAAGTCAGTTAAGCGTGCGAAATCGAGATGTTC
>NC_046664.1:28873723-28875058 GCF_010883055.1 Belonocnema kinseyi
AGGCCCTATGAGCAGTCAGTCGTTGGCGAACCGCCGAGCCGCGAACAACCTTCCGATACACTATGTAATATTTTATTGTTTTAATAAACGTATTTATACCTTGCAAACTTCAGAAGTGGGATTATAAATCCAACGCGCCTAAATCGTTAGCAATCGTGACATTTGTGGTGTTTTTGGGATTCGCTGAGGCGAAAATTCAGATTTTCTTGAAACGCGTCGTGATTCGCGTGCCCACGGACGCGTAGCTTGATCAGGTTATATTTGTGTTGATCGGAGAGTTGAAATCTCCTCAAACTTTCATATCCGGTGTGCATTTCACGTAAGGCATAAGGCGCGTAAAAGAATTTCAAATTTGCAAGCAATTTCTGACTCGCTTTTGTAAAAAACTTAAATTCTCGGTAATGGCGGACTTCGTTGACGCCGCACATTAGTTTTAGTTCCCGAAAAAGAAACGCGGCGTGGCGCGACAATCGCGCAGTGAGTGTGCACAGCTGAGTGGCAGTGGGCCCGTAGCCGTATGACAGTTAGGACCTCTGACGTGTTTAACTGCGCGATTGTGCAAAGACATTCTGTTGCCATGTTACATGTCTCATCTCGTGCGGTGAAAATCTCTGGCACAAAACGAACTTCGGTAAAGTGAATTTAGTGAAAGAGCATAGTAATTCGGCGTCATTCTGTACAATGCCCTTACATTATGAGTGCTAGTGTTCTTAAACTTCCGATATAGTGAGGCGTTATTCTGCCTGGATACAATTCAGTGACGCGTGTGTATATGGTAGCGAAACATTATTCTGTTTGGATGCTTCGGTGTTGTTAGGTCATTTCGAGTCCTGTAAATCAATCTGACTTTGTAATTTTAACGCATTAACTTCAGATTCTTAAGTGTGTGATTCAAAGAGAAAAGGTGCTTCGTTATGAATCCACAAAATTATAGGGTAGCCACCCTTAAGGAAGTCTGCGTTGGCCGCGGATTAGCATCTTACGGCTCAAAAGCCGAACTTATTAGGAGATTGAAGGAGGCAGACCCGACGGATAGTTGGCTTGAGGATGCCAACGAAATTCAGCCCAACGTACGACCCGATGAAATCGACGAGGAGGATACTGAAAGGGCAGACACTGAATCCATTCCAGACGTGAGGCAAAACCTGGATGGGAGAGTAGCCGCCCCAATCCAGTCAAACTTAAGACAAATCCAGACAGGTACTGCTAGTAGAGAAGTCGAGTTTTTAATTTGGGAACGAAATTTAATGGAACGGGAACTTGAACTCGCAAGGCGCGAGATTGAACTTCTACGCAACAGTCCCGCTCATCCCGAACCACAAGCTTTTACACGAC
>NC_046664.1:28875158-28902876 GCF_010883055.1 Belonocnema kinseyi
TATATTATATATTTTTATTATCCAATAAATACTTTAAACTCCAAAAAAATTGGTAAGACACTTATGCATAAACTAAAATACATCTTTAAAATCGTGTCTATTCTTTCTAGTTCGAATTTTTGTCACCAGGCGGCGCATGGCAGTTTAACCATTCCCAATAAGAGGATGGAGTTTAAGGCGTGGAAATTTTGTTCTTTTTTTCTTTATGAATATATGTAATTTTTTATAATAAAATTTGTATAGATCGAAATATATCGAGTTATTTCTTTAAAATTGAAATTCCAATTTTTCGAAAAAAGGGCTAATTGACACGACAAACTTGTGCATTTCTGCTTGAATGTCTTCAATTATATAAATATGTATATAAATAAAAACTCTTCAACTGTGATTTGAAAATCAAAAATTAAGAGTTTTCTTTTTTAAATCTTGCAAATTGATGAAATTTGAAATTTTAGTCCCTAAGATAACAGTATTTTTAAGTTAAAAATTAAAAATTGTATCATTTTAAAATTGTAAATTTTTAAGACCAAAAATATTACTTTTAAAGATTTACAATTTAATGTTATACAATCTTAAAGATTTACCATTCAAATTATTCAATTTGAACCATTTTCAGGTTAAATGTCTTGAATTATAAAGATGTAGAAATAAAAATTCTTTAACTGTGATTATTTTTAAAATCAAAAGTCAAGAGTTTTCGTTTTTAAATGTTTCAAAGGGATGAAATTTAAGCCACTAAAATAACTGTATTTTTAATTTTAAAACTTAATATTTGTATAATTTTAAAAGTTTCAATTTTTAAATCTAAAAATATTATTTTTAAAGATTTACAAAATTCAAAGTTATAAAATTTTGAAAATTTACAATTTACATTATTCAATTTCAACCATTTGCTTTTTATATTTTTTCAATTATGAAGATGTATAAATAAAAATTCATTAAGTGTAATTATTTTGAAAATCTAAAGTCAAGGGTTTTTCATTTTTACATCTCCCAAATTGATGAAATTTGAAATTTAAGTCCCTAAGATAACAGTATTTTTAATTTAAAAAATTTAATTTTGTATCATGTTAAAATTGTAAATTTTAAAAACTAAAAATATTGTTTGTAAGGATTTACAATTTAAATTATTCAATTTGTGATTATTTTTAAAATCAAAAGTCGAGAGTTTTCATTTTTAACTCTTTCAAATGGATTAAATTTGAAATTGAAGTCCCTGAGATAACAGTATTTTTTATTTTGAAACATAAAATTGTATCATGTTGAAATTGTAAATTTTTAAAACTAAAAATATTATTTTTAAAGATTCACCATTCAAAGTTACACAATTTTTAAGATTTGCCATTTAAATTCTGCAATTTCAACTATTTGCGGTTTAAATGGCTTGAATTATGAAGATTTATAAAGAAAAATCCTTTAACTATAATTATTTTCAAAATCAAAAGTAAAATGTTTTCATTTTTAAATCTTCCAAATTGATGAAATTTGAAATTTAAGTCACTAAAATAACAGTATTTTTAAGTTTAAAACTTCAAACTCGTATAATTTTAAAAGTGTACATTTTAAGTACTAAAAATTTCATTTTTGAAGATTTATAATTCAAAATCTTCAAATTCAACATTTTGCAGTTTAAATTTCTTCAGTTCTGAAGTTGTATAAATCTTCGAAATTGATGAAATTTGAAAGGTAAGTCACTAAAAGAACACTTTTTTCATTTTAAAACTAGTATAATTTTGAACGTGTACATTTTTAAAACTAAAAGTTATAATTTTAAAGATTTACAATTTAATTTCTCAAACTTTAATAATTATCCGTATAAAGATGTATAAATAAAAATGCTTAAACTGCAATTTCTTTAAAAATCAAAAGTCAAACGCTTTCATTTTTAAATCTTCCAAATTGACGAAGTTTTTTGTAGCTCTTAATTAATTTTAATAATTTTTCCAAAATTTCGGGGAACATCATCATAGAAAAACACGGGATTTTATCTTTAATTGAATTTTAAAAAATGTATTCACTAGAAGCGAGATATTTTTTAGGATTTCAAAGGATTTAAAATATTTTTAAATGTTTTAGGGAATTTCAAAAGTGTCCTAGAATTTTTTATTGATTTCAATAATTTGAAAGGATTTTAGTAAATTTTAAAGATAGGGTTTCAAAGATTTGAAATTATTTTTTGGAATTCACCCTCAATTCTTATTAATTTATCCTGAAATCTTGTAAATTATTTGGAGTTATTTTTAATTTGCTTAATTCACTTTAATTCTGCTAAAATAACTCAATTCTAATTAATTCAATTGACGTTTTTAAAATTTTGTAATAGTTATTATTTAACTTGTACTGAGGATCAACTTATAAAATGATCAAAGGATTGGAAATATGTTCATGTATTTTTTTCAAATTCCTAAACATTTACAAGAGCTTTAAAATAAAGCAAGGGATTTCAAAAGATTTGAGAGAATTTAACAGATTTTGGATTATTTTAAAAGGTTAAAAAACATTTTAATTTTTTTCAATAATTTAATAGTATTTCGAAGGATAGAAAATATTTCAGGGTATTTAAAAATATTCCCAGGTATTTTCACGAGCTTTAAAAAGTTTGAAGAAATTTCAAAGGACATCAAAGATTCCTAGAATTTTTTTATTTCAATAGTTTGAAGTGATTTTAAAGACTGAAAAATTGTAGAGTATTTTAAAAGATTCAAAAGCATTTTCAAGAGATTTAAATAGTTTTAAGGAATTTTGAAATTTTAATGGATTTCAAAGAATATATTCCCAAGAAGGAAGGAATTAAAAAAATCGCAAAAGGTTTTCAAATATTTTTTGCATTTAATTTGGAATTTCTCCTGAATTCTCATTAATTTATCCTCAATTATTTTTAATCGTTTTGAATTCTTCTAAATTCACTCAATTCAATGGATTTCTGAAATTTTAAAATTAATTCATCTTGAAGTCTCTAAAAGCCAAATTTAAATTCTCTTTAATTTTTATCAAATTAACCCTGATTTTTTAAAAAATACTTTTTAATTCTGTTGAATTTTTTTTAATGTACACGATTGTACTTAATTCAATAGATTTTTTTAATTTTTAAAAGTTTCTATTTAATTGATCCTGCAGTCTTTTAACCTCAGCTTGAATTCTTAGGCATTTCATCAAATTATTTTGAATTCCCTTGAATTCTTCTAAGCACATTTCAAAATCACTGAATTCCATGAAGTTTTTTAATATTTTTAAATTGTTTTCAGTTCATTTGAAGTATTTAAAATTCATTTTAATTTTACGGAAATCAATGGATTTTTTTCACTGAAAAATGTCTTCCAATTAAATTTAACCTAAATTGTTTTATCCTAAATTTGTTACCCTTTTAGTATGAAACAAGTACTCTATGAACATTGAAAAAGTAGTCGTTGGTCCATATAGTTTTCCCAAAGGGACTTAGAGACCTGCAATTTTTGCAGTTTATGGTATTTTTTTCTAAAAATTATGAAATAATTTTTTTTTTTTTAATTAGTTTAAAATGAAAAAAAATTAATAACTGAGTGCATATTTTTTACGATTCCAATTATCAGGGTGGTCGGGAATTTACTTTTGATCTTTGCAAAATTCAAGTTATCATTATTTTAATAATTTTTTTCAATTTACAAAAGTGATTACTCACTATAAAAAGTCTGATCCAAGTCAAAATTCGTCACAATTTAAAAGTTCCTTTTTCCAAAATATAATTTTTAGGTAAAATTAGTATTTCACAGAGCAGATATTTCTGAATTATAGAAAGAAAAATTGGTGGTTAAAGCCAACATTTTTGAACGAAAATGACCATTTTTCTAATATAAGATTCGCCATTTTTATTAAAAATCCATCTCTTTTTAAAAATGATACTACTCTGTTTAAAATAAAATTTTCAACTAAAAATTTAACTATTCTACTGAAAATTTAATCATTCTATTTTAAAATGAAAATTGTCCTTTTTTAGTTCAGGATGTGACAATTTGGATGTAAAGTCGTCTTTTTAAATTGAAAATTCATTTATTTCATTGGAAATTATCATATTTTGTTAAAAAAAAGGTCGACTGTTTTCGTAGAAAATCGACTTTCTGGTAGAAAATGTTTTATTTCTGTAAAAGTTAATTTCCTTGTTTAAAAATTATTTGTTGTTGTTTGAAAATCATCTATTCCAGTTAAATGTTCATAATTTTAGTTGGAAATTCATCTTTCAGGTTAGAAATTAATTTTCTTGGATGAAAAATAAACTCTTTTATTGAAAATTAATTTAGGTTATTGAAGATTCATCTTTTTTTTTAAATTCATTTTTTTGTTTGAAAAATAAGGTATTAAAGTTGAGTTTTTATATTTTTTGTTTGAAGATTTAACTATTCGAATTAAAATCGATATTTTTCATTTAAAAATCAAAAAAATTTTTTTTATTAATAGAATTTGTGAAAAAGACGGCTTTGAGTTAAAAATTGACCTTTTCTAGTTCGAAATTTAACAATTTGGATACAAATTTATCTCTTTTTTTTTTTAATTTAATGTCATTGTTTAATAATTCTTTTTTCTAGTTGGAAATTCATCTTTCAGATTAGAAATGAATTCGCTTTTTTTTAGCTAAACTCTTTTATAGAAAATTAATTTTTTTATTGGAGATTGATTATTTTAATTAAAAATTCATTTCTATGGTTGAAAAGTGAGCTATTTTATTCAAAATTTATCCCTTTTTTTTGCTGAAACTCATTTTTTTCTTAAACTAATAGCAATGCAAATTTCCAAAAATTTATTGAATATTTTTTAAACAAATAAGCGAATAAAAATTGTTTCGCGGGGATTGGCGACGATTCGTCACTTTATATAAAAGCGGATTAATTATAAGGTGTGGATGGATGGTAATTTTTAAGAAATAGCTGTAAGAAAATTCTGTAAAAAAAAGTGAAATGTAAGCAAGTCAATTTTTTAAGGCCAGCAGGCCGAAAAATAAACGTTTATCTAACTAGTTAAATTAATAAAATCTAATAAATAAAAATTAAGAATTATTTGTACTACCTTAATTAACAAATGCACTATTTCGGTATTTCTGGAATAACAACTTTATTTTTTCGATTCAATTAACTGTAAATGACTAACTGCTAATAACATATTTTTTTACTTATTTGATAGTTCGATAACGATCCATTATTTTTATTTTTATTAACAATGTAGTAAACAAATTTTTCTCAGCTAATGCATTTGTAAACAAAATTTTTTTTCTTGTGGAATATAATTAACATACTTAGCAATAATTCCTTGCCATGCCAAGTAATGTTAATTATATTCCACAAAAAAAAACAATTTAATTTACAAATGCATTAGCCGAGAAAAATTGGTTTACTACATTGTTAATAAAAATAAAAATAGTGGATCGATATCGAACTGTCAAAAAAGTTTTAAAAATGTGTTGTTAATAGTTGATTACACACAAAAAAAGTTTAAATTCTGAAAAATAGCCAAATAATGCATTTGTTAATCAAGTTAACAAATTCAATACATTTTTTAACTTTGCATTGCTATTGGACATGTTTTTTGGATAGTAGATTTCCGTTTTGTAGGTATTTTTGATTGAATTAAAGCATTTTTTGTAAACTTGTATACTTAAAAGGTCAATTAAAATAAAATGTATTAACCCTCAAACAGTACACTCCTTTCTGGTCCTACTAAAGGTACACTGGTGCGAATCTGGCTTTTGCCTTTTCAAATTCGAATTTAAAAAAGAAGATTGAGACTAGAAAAATGTCAAACACATATTTTTTTTGTAAAATTTCCTGCTGAATCTAATGGTTCGATAGAAATTTAGATAATCATTAGTTTTCCTTATAATAATTTGTTATAAATAAAGCGGTGTTTTTGAAAAATCACTTTTTTGGAAAAAATTCGCCATTTCTTCGCATTTTATTCAAATTAATTAAACTTTGGGGGATTTTTCAGTTAAAGGAACACATAATCATGAAAGAGTTTTGTTTATGCCGAGAACGGGAATCTAGTTCTTTTCCCGGTAGGTCAAAGTTGGGGTATTTTCAAATACATGATTTACAGTTATGGAGGAAGGGAAATGGAAGTAATGCAACAATTACATGAAAATCTTTTTATTTAGAATTTCTCTCGAATTTTTTCAGCAAGAAATGCGTACTATTCGCGACATTCTTGGCATTCGATGCCTATTGATTCTTGCTACTTTACACTATATTCAACTTCATTCCCATGCATCTGATGGAAAAAATCACATTTTTGCAAAACTTATTGGAAATTATCATGAAAAATCGATAAATAACAAATAAATGTACATAAGTATACTCACATTTAACAAACGAACGAAACTCCTTTACTTACGAAAATATTTAGAAATTCCAGCTCGCTACACTTAACCACGCGTAAAAGGTACACAGGTGCTGATTTGCACCAATTCGATTTTCTCGTCCTTCTATCTCGGAGAGATCGACGCAACTGTAACTAACTGGACTTGGGCCTGTAACCGTGGTGTTCGGAAATATTTGGCGTCAACGGTGCGAATTCGCACCAGTGTACCATGACAGTTCGATGCGAAATTTCATTAGATTTCACTTCTGAAAATCAATTTGGCCACAGACGTTTTTTTCACCCACTGTGCGCCTCCTAAAAGAATAAAAAAATAATTAAATAAATTATATTTTACAGAGTTGTAGCAGCAGTTATACCAGAGTTAAGGCCACGAGGAATGGGATTAGGTGCAGATAAGTTAAAGATACAGCAGCAAATTTCGGCTTCAAAATTGGCAGAGAACGAGAATTTAAAAATTGTGAAAGGGGCTTTTGTAAAAATTATCACCGGAAAGCAGATGGGCAATTATGGACAAGTCGCAGGACTTGATGACGAGGGTGGTCGATTAATGATCAAATTGGCAATTGGAGGAGAAATTATTTCAGTTAATGAGTCGATAGTTCATCCTGTTTCGAAGGATGAGTATAATAAAAACGCAAAAGTGCTAAGTTAGTATTATAATGAAATATTAAATATTCTAGGGACTTTTAATTAGACCACATTCTCATTAATCATTTTTCAATTTATTGCTTTTATTCTTTAGGGTCCGTCCATAAACCAATTTCAGGCTATTTTCAATAAAAATAGGGGAATAAATTTTGTTAAATAAAATTAATGTTAAGATTTAAAGTCGAAAAATATTGCATTTTCAACAAAATAGTTGAATTTTCTACTTGGAAAGATTTTCTACCAAAAATGATGAATTTTTCACCCAAAAAGACGAATTTTTTCGAAGACAAATTAATTTTCAACAAAAAAGTTCATTTTCAACCATGGAGGATAAGTTTTTGACCAATCAAGATTTGTTTATTTTCTAGAATCCAAGATGAATTTTCAATTAAAAAAAAAAAGAATTTTCAACAATTCCGTTTAATTTTCGACCAAAAAAATATATTTATTTTGAAAAGTTAAAATTTTAAACCGAAAATATAATTTTGCAACAAAAAAGTTCATTTTCCTCCAAATAGTTAAATTTTCATAAAAATAGTTGAATTTTGAACCAGGTAGTGGAATTTTCAACTAAAATTATTAATCTTCAGCCAAAAAACACATTAATTTGTTTACAAGTAATTTAAAATTTAAAAAAAGACATTAAATCAAACATTAAATTAAAAACTAAATCAAAACAGATTAATTAACAACAAAACAATTGCATTTTTAATAAAAAAAGGATGCATTTTCAGCCAAGAAGATTAATTTAATCAAAATAGAGTTAAAAAAATTGAATCCTAAATCAAAAAAGATTATTGAACAACTAAAACATTACATTTTTAATGTTTTTAAAATAGGTTTTCAACCAAGAAGATTAATTTTTAAAAAAAAAGACGAAGTTTTAATCAAACAGTTGGATTTTCATCTAAACATTAGTAATTTTACATTAAAAATATACAATTTTCAACTCAACATGGAATAAATATATTTTTACTTAAAAAATAGTTTTCAACAAAATATTTAAATTTCCAGTCAAAGAAATGAGTCTTCAGTAAATAAAAAAATACTAAAAGAAAGTAGTTCAACTTTCAGCGAAGTATGTAAGTTTTCAACCCAAGAAGGTGAATTTTCAGCCAAATAATAAAATTTCCAACTAAAACGATGAATTTGCCACTAAGAAAATTAATGTTCTACCAAAAAGATGGAACTTTCAATCAATTTCTTAAACAAAATTGTTGAATTTTAAAACCATAAAGACGAATTGTCTACAAAAAAGTTACCTTTCAACTAGAAAATATGATTTTTCTACCATTTAGTTAAATTTTCATAAAAATAGTTTAATTTTCAAACAAGTAGGTTGATTTTTCATAATAAAAGGATGAATTTCTAACCAAGAAAATTAAATTTTTACCAAAAAAGACTAAATTGTGACTAAGTAGTTGAATTTTCAACTAAAAAAGAGCAATTTTAAATTTAAAATATCAACTTTTAACTTGAAAATGGAATAGATAAATTTGTAATTAAAAATAGAATTTCCAACCAAACAATTTCAGCCATAGAGATGCGTCTTAAAAGTAAAAAAACAAGAAAACATTTTAATACAGTAGTTCAATTTTCAACCCAAAAACATGCATTTTTTATCAAAATAGTTAAATTTTTAACTAAAAAGATGAATTTTCTAGCAAGTAGATTAATTTTTTACCCATAAAATATGATTTTTTTTAAACAGTTAATTTTCTACCAATTAGTTTAATTTTTAACAATATAGTTTAAATTTTAACCAAAAAAATGAATTTTTAACCAAAAAGTCATTTTCATCCAAATGGTTTAATTTCCTGCCAGATTGTTGAATTTTTGCAGCAAAAAGAGAAATTTTCCACCAAAAAAATACAATTATTAACCCAAAAATATAAATTTGAAACTAAAATGCTAAATTTTCAATAAAAACTAATGCATTTAAAAAAAGGTAGTTTAATTTTAAACCAAAAAAGATAAAATATTAAAAAAAAACGTGTAATAGTAGATATTTAAACTAAAAAGCTTTAAATACAAAATAAAAAAACAATTGAATTCAACCAAAAAAGTCGAATGTTCAATAAAAAAGTTAAATCCTCGACCAAAACAGATTAAATCAAAACCAAATAGTTAAATTTTTAATCCACAAAGGATGAATTTTGAACGAAAAAAGTTAGTTTTTAACCAAAAAAATTTAATTTTCATAAAAAAAAACGAATTTTCAACAAACAACATGAATGTTCAAACGAATAGTTGCATTTTCAACTAAAAATATCAAATTTCAACCAAAAATAGGGTAGTTGAATTTTAACTAAAAAAAAAATCATTTTTATAAAAATGAAATAAATTTCCAACAAACTAGTTCAATTTTGAAACAATTTGATGAATCTTCAATCAGAAAAAATGAATTCAAATCATTCAATTTTCAGCCAAGTAGTTCAATTTTTAGAGAAAAAAAAATTACTTTATGACAAAATAGTTACATTTTCATAAAATAATTAAAATTCTTATCAAATTTTTGTACTTTTAACGATAAATGTAGATTTTTATCCAAATACATAGTTGAATTTTGAACTAAAAAAGATCAATTTTCAACTGATAATAAGATGATTCATTTTTAAGTAAAAAAATGAATTTTCAAGCAAATAAATTAACTTTTTATAAAGTAGTTCCACTTTCAACAAATTAGTTGAATTTTTGACAAAAATAGATGACTCTTCAACAAAAAAGTTGCATTTTTGACTAGAAAAGGTAGATTTTCCACCAAATAGTTCAACATTTATCTAAAAAAGATAAATTTTCAACAAAAAATGGTACAGTGAAATTTCCAGATAAAAAAATCGTTAAAAAATAAATCAAGTTTCAACCAAAGAGGTGAATCTTAAGCCATTTTGGTTAAAATTTCAACATTTTTTTTTAAGATATCCATTTTGATTGCAAATTCAACTTTTTTTTTAAAGTTAGAAAAATTGAATCGTTTTGTTGAAAATTAAACAATTTCCTAGAAAATTTAACTGGTTGTTTGAAAATTTAGCGCATTGTTAACAATTCTTATTTTGAAAATTGAACTATTTATCAAATTTCAATTTTGTTTTAATTTCATATTTTAATGTTGAAAAAGGAACTGAAATCTTTTCTGGATGAAAATTCAGTTTTAAAAAACAGGTTTGTTGAAAAGCCAACAGGAATCTTTTTTGGATGAAAATTCAACTACTTAAAATTTTTTTTTAATAAAAACTTATCTTTTTTAAGAGAAATTTCATCTGTTTTTGATAAAAATGCAACTATTTGATAGAGAATTTAACCATTTTTTTTAAAGTCATCCTTTTTGGTTAAAAATTAGTCTTTTTCGATGCAAAATTCAATTTTTTTCGTAGAAACTTATTTATTCTCTAAACATTCACATTTTGTTCCTGAAGAGTCAACTGAAACCTTTTTTAACCGAAAACTTGACTATTCTTTTTTATTTTTTTTTTAAATTCATCTGTTTTTGTAGAATTTTCAACTATTTTTTTTAGAAAGATTTGGTTGAATTTCTTTACAAGAAAATCATTTTTTTCTTGAAGATTTATATTTTTAGTTGAAAATTCATCTTGTTGGTGGAAAGTTTAACTATTTTGTTAAAAAATAATCTTTTTTAATTGTCAATTCAAATACTTGAGAAAAGTTAAAGTTAAGAAAAAAATTTTTATTTAAATTCCAATTAAATTAAATTGCTTAAATAAAAATAAAAATTAGGTTATAAAATTAAATTAAATTAAAAATTTTAATTCGACACAAAATTGAAATTTAATAAATGGTTCAATTTTCAAAATAAGAATTGTTAACAATACGCTAAATTTTCAAACAACGAGTTGCTTTTTTGTGAAAGAAAAACGAAGATTTCCCTATAAGAGATTAATTTTTTAATTAAAAAGACAAAATTAAAAAAGTAAGTTGAATTTTTATCCAAAAAGATTTAAATTGACTTTTCGACACAAAAATACTAACCAAAAAACTAATCTTTTAAAGAAAATTGTTTTTATTTAATTTAAATTATTTTAATTTATTTAATTTAAATTATTATTATTTATTTTTAACAATTTTTTTTATCTGGAAATTTCACTGTACCATTTTTTGTTGAAAATTTATCTTTTTTGTCTAAAAATTGAACTACTTAGCTGAAAATTGAATTATTTGGTTAAAAATTCCTTTTTTTCTGATTGAAGATTCATCTACGTGTTTCAAAATTGAACTAGTTTGTTGAAAAATCATGTAGTTTGTTAAAAATACGTCTTTTTTCGATGAAAATTAATTTTTTCCATTGTTAAAAAAATTTATTATTTTCATTGAAGGCTTACGTCTGGTTAAAAATGTAACTGTTTGGTCGAAAACCCTTTTTTTTAATTAAATTTTTAACTGAAAATTTAACTTTTACAGTTTTTTAATATTCATCTTTTTTATTTGAAAATTCGCTTTTTTTAGTAAATAAAAATCATTTTCTTTGTTTGAAATTTCATGTTTGGTGCGTAAAATACATCAGTTTCGTGGAAAATTAATTGTTTGCTGAAAACTCATATTTTGGTTTGAAAATTCAATTTTTTAAAAATAAAATTCGCATTTTGGCTTGAAGTTTCAACAATTTATATAAACTTTTTTTCTATTTTTTTGAGTGAAAAATCTTTATTTGTTTCAAATTCGTCTTTTTGATTTTAAAATTCTTTTTTTCGGTATAAATTTCACCTTTTTTCATTGAATGTTTATTTTGAATGTTATTTTATTATAATTTGATGATAATAAAAATAAAAAGAATACGAAAAAAGGAAGGAAGGGGATGCGGTTGGCCGCCTTCTCATTTTTCTTTCCTCTTTTTTATTTGGAGTTTAATCTAATTTAAATTTCTTAAATTTAGAAACTTTTTGTTTTAAATAAATTAATAGATTTGAAATTTTTACATCAGTATCTAAAATACTGTTTTATTCCGTTTATAAAATATCCTTTGTTAAAAATATTACCAGATTAAAATGCTGCCGATTCAATATTAATGATTCAGAAAAAAAATACGGCCCCTTAATTAATATTTAAAAAAGAATTTTAAAGCCTAAGTTAAAAAAAAAACTTTCACGTTTCTCCATATTTAAAAAATTGAATCTATTTAAAGGTCCCTTCAGCTGGAATAAAATTTAATTCACATCGATGTCCCAGCTTTTAATATTCTCATTAATTAATTTTAGACTCGAAGAAATATAATGCATTCAAAGAAATCGCGGAGAAGGGAAAAAGTTCGGCCCCCGAAGAAATTTTAATTGAAGAAAACATTGAGGATGATCGAGCCAAACGAGTAAGAGAGGGGGAATCGAGAGATCGAAAAAAGTCGAAGAAACAGAAGCGATATTCGAGTGAGGACGATTCTGAATCGG
The DNA here is from genome assembly GCF_010883055.1 of Belonocnema kinseyi. NCBI lineage: Eukaryota > Metazoa > Arthropoda > Insecta > Hymenoptera > Cynipidae > Belonocnema > Belonocnema kinseyi. The sequence continues at coordinate 28,887,548 of NC_046664.1, forward strand.
AAAAAAAATCGAGGAAAAGGAGAAATTCTAGTGATAGTGAGGAGGAGCAGAAGAGAAAAAAGTCGAAGAAAACGAAAAAAAGTAAGAGGCGTGATAGTTCTTCTGAACGAACGAGTCACAAAAGCAAGAGAAAACATAAAAAGGAAAGGGAGAGAGAGAGAGAGTCTAGAAATTCACCAAAAAGGGACAAATACAGGCACAAAAGATCTCGTTCGCGTTCTCCTAGAAAGCGATAGTGGTATATTATATGAAATTTAGTTTATAAACTCCTCATTTTCATTGTATATTAAGATTTTCTTTACGCATTTTTGTAATAAATCTTATTTTTTTGTATGAAATTCGTTCCTATGCGGCTCTTCTTGCAGAAAAAAAAATTAATTCCATTTTTGAGTCTTCTAAACAGGAAATTTTATATTTAATAGGAAATTTTTTGATTGAATCTTTAATTGAGGATTTGTAATTTAAAATTAATCTTTTGATTTAATTAGGAAAGTATTAAAAATTAGGGGAAATTATTTTCGAAATTTCTTCTAAGAAATAGAAATATCTTTTATTGAAAATATTAATATGTTAAATATCGACTAAATTTAAAGTATGAAGATAGAATAAAAAATTGTTTTAATTATTATTCAAATTTATATGGTTAATTATGTTTTTATTATTACTAATTTACTGTTGAAATTTCATGATTAAACGGAAGAATTTTCTACATACAGTTGAATTTTTAACCTGGAAATGCGATTTTTCAACCAAAAAAAAACTAAATTTTTAACAAAAGGGTTAATTTCCTAACAAATAGTAAGAATTTTAAACAAATTGTTGTACTTTTAACCAAAAAAGGTAACATTTCTATCAAGTAAGAGGAAATTTTAAACCATACAGACGAATTTTCAAAAAAAAGTTTAATTTTTTAATCAGAAAGATGAATTTTTAAAGCATAAAGATGAATTTTCAACCCAAAAGTTGACGTTTCAACCCGAAAATATAAATATTGAACAAAAAGTTAATTTTCAATCAAACAGTCGAATTTTCAAAACAAAAATGTAAGTGTTCTACAAAATAATTGAATTTTTAACCATTAAAAGATGAATTTTCAACCCAAAGAGATTATTTTTAAATCACAAAGATTAATTTTCCATAAAAAAGTTAAATTTTCAACAAAAAAGATTAAAATCCTATCAAAAGATATGAATTTTTAAACCATAAAGATGAATTTTGAATAAAAAAGTTGAATTTCCAACCCAAAAATATAAATATTAAAAAAAAAGTTAATTTTTAACTAAACAGTTGAATTTTCAATCCGAAAATATAATTTTTCTACCAAAATGGTTTAATTTTTAACCAAAAGATTATGAATTTTCAGCCAAAAGAGATTATCTTTAAATCAGAAAGAATCATTTTTCACAGCAAAATGGAATTTTCAACAAAAAAGATGCAATTTCTAACAAAAGAGATGAGTTTTTAAACCATAAAGATGAATTTTCAACAAAAAAGTTGAACTTTTAACCCGAAAATATAAACATTGAACAAAAAGTTAATTTTCAATCAAAGCGTCGAATTTTCAATCCGAAAATATTATTTTTTTGCAATATTGTTGAATCAGCAATCTAAACAGATTCATTTTCTGCCAAAAAGATGCATTTTTGACCAAAAAAAAGGTTGATTTTCTACCAAAAAGAGGCGTTCTTAACCCAAAAAACTATTTAATTTCTACCAAAAGAAATGAATATTTAAAGCATGAAGACAAATTTTCAACAAAAAAGTTAAATTTTTAACCCGAAAATATAAATATTTAACAAACAGTCAATTTTCAATCAAACAGTCGAATTTTGAATTCGAAAATATGAATTTTCTATCAAAGAGTTGCATTTTTAACAACCAAAAAAATTTAATTTCTGCCAAAAGAAATAAATTTTTAAACCATAAAGACAAATTTTCAACAAAAAAATTTGAATTTTTAATCATAAAAAAAATAAATATTGAACAAAAAGTTAATTTTCAGTCAAACAGTTGAATTTTCAATCCGAAAATATTATTTTTCTAAAATATAGTCGAATCAGCTATCTTCACAGATTAACTTTCTACCAAAAATATGCATTTTTGACCAAAAAAAAAGATTAAATTTCCACCAAAAGTGATGAATTTTTAAACCATGAAGACGAATTTTCAACCCAAATGTTGACATTTCTACCCGAAAATATAAACATTGAACAAAAAGTTAATTTTTAACCGAACAGTTTAATTTTCAATCCCAAAATCTAAATTATCTACAAAATATTTTAAGTTTCTACAAAATAGTTAAATTTTAAACAAAAAAAAAGATAAATCTTCAATCAGAAGTTTTTTAGAGTTTAATTTTCCACAGAAAATTTATATTTTCAACAAAACAGATTAAATTTCTACCAAAAGAGGTGAATTTTCAAACCATAAAGGTGAATTTTCAACCCGAAATTATAAGTTTTTTACAAAATACTTGCATTTTTAACCAAAAAAGATGAAAATTTATCTCTTTTGGTAGAAATTTAATCTTTTTTGTTAAAAATTGAACTTTTCTGTCGAAAATTAGTCATTTTTTAAAAAAAATGATGAATTTTCAACCAAAAGGAATTATCTTTAAATCAGAAGAATTAATTTTCCACAGAAAAGTTAAATTTTCAATAAAAAAGATTAAACTTCTACCAAAAAGATGAATTTTTAAACCATAAAGATGAATTTTCCACAAAAAAGTTGAATTTTCAACCCGAAAATTTAAGTTTTCTACCAAATATTTGCATTTTTAACCAAAAAAGATACATTTTCTACCTAAAGAGATTACCTTTAAATCAAAAAGATTAATTTTCCACGGGAAAATTAAATTTTCAACAAAAAAGATTAAATTTCTACCAAAAGATATGAATTTTTAAACCATAAAGATGAATTTTCAACAAAAAAGTTGAATTTTCAACACAAAAATTTACGTTTTTTACAAAATAGTTGCATTTTAACCAAAAAACGATGAATTTTTAAACAAAAGAGATTATATTTAAATCAAAAAGACTTATTTTCAATCAAACAGTCGAATTTTGAATCCGAAAATATGAATTTTCTACCACATAGTTGCATTTTTAAAAAACAAAAAAAATTAAATTTCTGCCAAAAGAAATAAACTTTTAAACCATAAAGACGAATTTTCAACAAAAAAGTAGAATTTTTAACCCAAAAAAAAATGTTGAACAAAAAGTTAATTTTCAGTTAAACAGTAGAATTTTTAATCCGAAAATATTATTTTTCTACAATATAGTCGAATCAGCAATGTAAACAAATTAATTTTCTACCAAAAATATGCATTTTTAACCAAAAACAAGATTAAATTTCTACCAAAAGAGATTATGTTTAAATCGGAAAGATTAATTTTCCACAGAAAAGTTAAAATTTCAACAAAAAAAAAAAAAAAAGATTTAATTTTCACCGAAAGAGATGAATTTTTAAACCATGAAGACGAATTTTTAAACCAAAAGTTGACTTTTCAAACCGAAAATATAAATATTGAACAAAAAGTTAATTTTTAACCCAACAGTTTAATTTTCAATCCGAAAATCTAAATTTTCTACAAAATAGTTGAATTTTAATAAAAAAAAAAAAAAGATAAATTTTCAACCAAAAGTTTTTTAGAAAGATTAATTTCCCACAGAAAATTTAAATTTTCAACAAAAAGATTAAATTTCTACGAAAAGAGATGAATTTTTAAACTATAAAGGTGAATTTTCAACCAATAAGATTAAATTTATACCAAAAGAGATGAATTTTTAAACCATAAAGAATCATTTTCAACCCAAAAGTTGACTTTTCAACCCAAGAATATAAGTTTTCTACAAAAAATTTGCATTTTTAACCAAAAGAAGATGAAAATTCATCTCTTTTAGTAGAAATTTAATCTTTTTTGTTGAAAATTTAACTTTTCTGTGGAAAAATATTTTTTCCGATTTGAAGATAATCTCTTTTGGTTGAAAATTCAACAAAAAAGTTGAATCTTTAAATCAGAAAGATTAATTTTCCACAGAAAAGTTAAATTTTCAATAAAAAAGATTAAACTTCTACCAGAAAAGATGAATTTTCAACAAACAAGTTGAACTTTTAACCCGAAAATATAAACATTGAACAAAAAGTTAATTTTCAATCAAAGCGTTGAATTTTCAATCCGAAAAGATTATTTTTCTGCAATATAGTTGAATCAGCAATCTAAACAGATTAATTTTCTAACAGAAAGATGCATTTTTAACCCAAAAAACTATTAAATTTCTACCAGAATAAATAATTATTTAAACCATAAAGACGAATTTTCAACAAAAAATTTGAATTTTTAACCTTAAAAAAAATATTGAATAAAAAGTTAATTTTCAGTCAAACAGATGAATTTTCAATTCGAAAATATTATTTTTCTACAACATAGTCGAATCAGCAATAGATTAATTTTCTATCAAAAATATGCATTTTTAACAAAAAAAAAAGATTAAATTTCTACCAAAAGAGATTACGTTTAAATCAGAAAGATTAATTTTCCACAGAAAATTTGAAATTTCAACAAAAAAATATTAAATTTTCACCAAAAGAGATGAATTTTTAAATCATGAAGACGAATTTTCAACCCAAAAGTTGACTTTTCAACCCGAAAATATAAATATTATCAACAGGTTTATTTCCAACCCAACAGTTGAATTTTTAACCTAAAAATATGAATCTTTAACAAACAAGTTAATTTCTAACCAAATCGATGCTTTTTGTACTTTTTTATATATAAATTTTTAAAATACTCAATTTTTAACCAATTAGATCAATTTTTTTACAAAATAGTTAAATGCGCAACCAAAAAATATTAATTTCCTACCAAAAAGTTATATTTATAACCAAAAATCATGAAATTTCAACTAAAAGAGATTAATTTTTAAATTGAAAAAATTAACTTTTAACAAAAAGAAAGTGCTTTTCAACCCGAAAATATGAATTAAAACAAAAATTAACCAAATACATATATCTTCAACAAAAAAGTTAGTTTTCAGCTAAAGAATTATTCTTCAGATAATTGGTTGATTTTTATAAACAAATTGGTAAAATTTGAATCTTAGAGACATGAATTTTCAACAACAAAAGTTAATTTTTAACGAAAACATGAATTTGAAACCAATTAGTTAAATTTTCCTTCTGACTGTTGAATTCTCTAGCTAAAAAAATCGAATTTTTGTAATTAGAGTTAAATTTTCAACCCGAATATATTAAATTTTAACAAAAAAGTTAATTTTCCATTAATTAGTTTATTTTTGTGCTAAATCGTTGAAATTCTCAGGCTAAAAAAGACGAATTTTTAACAATACAGTTACATTTTTAACCGGTATATATTAATTTTCCACAAAAAAAGGTAGTTTTCAACAAAAAAGTTAATTTTCAACCAAACTATGATATTTTTTAAGCTAAGAAGATGAATTTTCTACAATAAAGTTGCATTTTTGACCCGAATATATGCGTTTTCAACAAGAAAATTAATTTTTGTACCAAATAGATGCATTTTTTATCAAATATTTGAATCAGTTCCCAAAACAGACTCCTTTTCTACCCAAATATTGCATTTTCACATGTTCTGCAATATTGTTGAATTTTTACCCGAATATATTAATTTTCAACAAAAAAGTTGATTTTTGACTAAATATATCAATTTTCAACAAAAATTGATTGTTTTATCAAAATAATTGATTATGGCAACCAAATAGTTCAATTTTCCTCAAAACTGTTCAATTTTTAACCTGAGTGAATGAATTTTCAGCAAAAAAGTTCATTTTTAACGAAATAGATGAACTTTGAGTACAAAATTTAATTGGCAACTGATTAGTTGTATTTGTCTCCAAATTTTTTAATTTTCAAGATAAAAAGACCAATTGTCGCCAATATATGAATATTTATCAAAAACTTTCAATTTCACCTTTTTTTTAACCTTAATATATAAATTTAGAACAAAAAATTAATTTTTAACCAAATAGATGAATTTTCTATAAGAACGTTAATTTTCAACCAATTAGTTGAATTAGAAAATTAACAAATTTGCGTATTTTGACGAATACAAAAATTTAACAAAAAATGAACATTGTTGACTTTTTAAACTTAAAGAATAATTTTTAACCAAACAAATGAATTTTTTGGAAAAAAGTTCATTTTCAAAGAAATAGAATTTTCAGCAATTAGATGAATTTGCTACTAAATTGTTGATTTGTCAAACTTAAAAACGTATTTTCTACAACACAGTTGAATTTTTAACTCAAATATATGAATTTTCATTTTAAAAAGTTCATTTTTAACAAAAACATGAATAATTAGTTCAATTTTCCTCCAAATTTTTAAATTTTTATGCTTAAAAAACGAATTTTCTATAATACAGCTAAATTTTTTAACCAGAATATATGCATGAATTTTCAACAAAAAACTTAACATATAACCAAATAGATGAATTTTCAGCAAAAAAGTTCATTTTGAACCAATCATTATTTTTGAAACGAATTAGTGAAATTTTCTCCAAATTGTTGAACTTTCCTCAAAATTGTTAAACTTTTTTCCCAACTGTACGAATCTAAAAAAAAAGTTAACTTTTAACGAAATAAATGAATTTTTAAGCGAACAAATTAATTTTAAACTAATTTTATGAATTTTCCTCAAAAATTTCCTCAGAAATTTTTTGCCAATAACCATAACTTTTTACGAAAAAATTTTAATTTCCACTTTTTTTAACCAGAATATATTAATTTGCAAGAAAAAGTTCATTTTTAACCGAATAGATGAATTTTCAGCAAATAATTTAATTTTCAACCAATTAATTCAATTTTCCACTAAACTGATGAATTTTCAAGCTTAAAAACAAATTTGTGTCAATAAGGTTGAATTTTTAACCCGACTGTTTGAATTTTCATCAAAAAAGATTATTTTTATCAAAAACATTAATTTGTAACTGATTAGTTGAATTTTCCTCCAAATTTTTTAATTTTTATGGTGAAAAAACGATATTTCTATAATACAGCTACATTTTTTAACCAGAATACATATATGAATTTAAAACAAACAAAAATAAAATTCAACCAAATAGATGAATTTTCAACAAAAAAGTTAATTTTCAACGAAATAGATGAATTTTCAGCGAACAAATTAATTTGCAACTAATTATTTGAATTTTTCTCCAAATTTTTTAATTTTGAACCTAAAAAGTGACATTTTCAACCAATATATATATGAAAATTTATGAAAAAAAAATTATTTCCTCTTTTTTAACCAAAATATATTAATTTGCAACAAAAAGTTAATTGTCAACCAAATAGATGAATTTCTAGCAAATAATTAAATTTTCAACCGATTAATTCAATTTTCCTCCAAACTGTTGAATTTTGAAGCTTAAAGACGAATTTTTGTCATTAAAGTTGAATTTTTAACCCGAATATATGAATTTTCAACAAAAAATTGATTTGTAATTAATTATTTGAATTTTCCTCCAAATTTTTAATATTTTATGGTGAAAAGACGAATTTTCTACCACACTGTTGAATTTGTAACTCATATATATGAATTTTAAACAAAAAAGTTCATTTAAACCAAATAGATGAATTTTCAGCAACATTGAAATTTTAACTAAATAGTTGAATTTCCCTCCAACCTGTTAAATTTCCAAGGTTAAGGACGAATTTTTTATAAAACCAAAATATATGAATGTTTCGAAAAAAAATTTAATTCTGAACATATTAATTTGCAACCAATTAATTCAATTTTCTTCAGAACTGTTGATTTTTCAAGCTAAAAAGGCGAATTTTGGTAAATACAGTTGAATTTTTAAACCAGATGTATGAATTTTCAGCAACAAATTTATTTTCAGCCAAAATATAAATTTGTGACCAATTAGTTGATTTTTCCTCCAAACTCTTGCATTTTCAAGGTTAAAGGCGACTTTTCGCCAATAAAGTTGAATTTTCAACCCGAATATTTAAATTTTCATCAAAAAAGTTCATTTTGAACCAATCAGCTGAATTTTCCCAAAAAAAGTTTGAATTTGTATGCTGACCAATTATTGGAATTTTCTACCAAATTTTTTCATTTTCAGACTGAAAAAAAACGAATTTTCTACAGTACAGTTTAATTGTTATCCCGAATATATTAGTTTCCAATAAAAATAAGAAATTTTCCGGAAAAATCTGGATAATTCAGGGTTTGGAATATAATAAAATTACACGCAAAATTAAAATTATGCAAATCATTTCGAATGTCATGTCACTCGTGTCAGCAATTGTTCGAGATTCAGTGTTGGCATGATGAATTACAAAACTCTTATTTCTTTTCCGGATTTTTATAAAAATTGTATTTAAATAATTATTCCATTATTTTTTAAACATAAATTAAATTTTTTTATCTCCAAGTTCCGATACGATTATTGTAAATCCAAACCTAATCGTTATCTTTACGTCACAAGGGTCACAAGTTTACACACTACTGAAGCCACAGAAAGAATAATTGACATAACCTAAAGTGAAATGTTACAGAGTAACATCGGAAAACAAGTCATGTCAAGTATGTACCATACATATTAAACTAAATTAAACTATTAAACTGAACAATTAAAAAAATATATATTTCTAAATATGACAAAGAAATATGGAATTCTGATCTGCTTTTGCATGGTTTTTTGACCTTCTAACTTTTTTACTTATCGTTAATTGCCATACATAACCTATTTTTGTCTCACATCACAATACTTTTAAGCTTTTAAAGACGCATTATTTATGAAACATACACTATTGCAAAGTATTTTATTGGGGATTTCAAAATTATTTTATTATTTTAAACTATAGAAAATCAAAGATATTATAACCCAAGATACGGCACGTGTATAGTTCGAGGAACTAATTGTAGACGCTCCCGTCGAAAATTGCTCGATCCCCCCATGCATTTGAATTTTACTCGAGTGGTTGATCAGAATAAATAAATATTTTGCCTAACATTTCTCAATTTGAACTGAAAGGTCAGAAATTATTGGAAAGTTTCAAACACATTTATCTCTTAATTGTTAATTTGTAATAAAATTATCCGTAAATGAACTATTTATTGTCGCGGGCATATTCTTATCGGGCGCTGAGCCCGTGGCTCGCAAGTTTGAGCGCGCCTGGGGCGCGCGTCTTTTGATTCCCGCGATTCCCGCTCAGATATTTATTCTTTACATTTAGAATGCTTGAATGAAACTTTATCAAAAACATCTCTTTAGATCGCAGTATTTGAATGCGTGTTCATATTATAAATTTATTTCTCAAATAAGTATAGTTAAAGATTAAATTTCTCAAAGCTCTGTGAGGTACACAATATTATCGTGACACTCACGCTAAGCACTCGTTTTTTGACAGACAGTTGTAAATTTATATTTTCTCTGCCACCTCAAAATAAACTTAAAAAATACAATCATTTTTTAGACATTTTTCTCTATCTCGCGTTGTGATGCTAATAATAGGATTTTGGTTTTCATATTATTTTTTATACATGTATAAAGAAAAATATCCTACAAGTCTTCTGTCAGATTTTTTACGTATCTTGCGTCTTTTAGCGTAATATTGGAATTTTCGATTATCTGCATATATTACTTACGATAAAACAAAATTAGGATTCCTATTGGAAAGTGATTTAAAGAAATTTTGTAGGATTTTTCAAAACCTATCATTTCTCTTTGAGACTTTTTGTCGTATTTTGCGTCATTTGGTTCAAAATTTGAATGTTATGGCGTCAAATTTCGGGCAATTCCAATACTTTCTCCATCATAAATAATAAGAATGTAATAAATGAATACAAATTTGTATCACCTTCTTGGGCGAATAACTTTTTTCTATCAATTTGTTTTTGTAGCTTTTGTTGTTTTTCCCCAAATTTTTCATTTTTTTTAATACCATTTTTATGATCAATACCAAAACTACGTGTCATGTCAAAAAATAATTCATAACAAATTTGGAGCTCTTTTTCGGGTAAATAATTTTTGTTAAATAATTTTTTTTTCGTAACTTGTATCATTTTTTCACGACGTTTTTTTTTATCTTCTCAATGTTATTTTTTCGCGAATAAAAAAAAAGGTACGCCTCCTATCAAGACATGATTATTAACGAATTTGTAGATCTTTTTTGAGATCACAATTCTTGTTGATTCATCTTCTTTCTTATCCTGCATAGTTTGACCACAAAATGGGATTTTTCATATCTCATTATTTTCTGTGCAATAAACATTAGAATTTTCAATTTTACAAGAAAATCCAAAAAGTTTGTATGATAATCTTGCAGGGCTTTTAAAAAGCAATGTTTTCCTTTACTTTTTTTCATATTGCACGTTGTTTGGCTTATAATTTTGATTTTCCATTAATATTAAAAATTTTGGAAATGCTATAACTCAGAATTTTTTTCTATAAAAAAAAGTAATGAGGATAAATTGTTTGTCCTTCCGAGTACTATTAATAGCCGTAAATAAAAATTTGAAGTATAAGAAAATGGTCCCAAAATTTGTATTTTTTTCCAAAATGGCTGTTAACTAACTCGTCCTTTCTTTTCGGACTTTAATCGAAACTTTAAGGGGTCGTCAGTAAACTGCATTACCATTTGCATGGGGGGTATGTTTCCTTATTATTAACTTTTAAAGAATTGTTCTTTTTTTGTCTGTTTTTAAGAAACCCCCTTTTCTCGTTTATTCGCTTAAATCCTTTTTGGTAGAACTTGACTATTATATTTGTGGTTCAGAATTCAACTCGTTTGGTTAAAAATTCTAGTATTCAGTTGAAAATTTTATTATTCTGTAAAAAATGCAACAATTTTGTTAAAAAGTCATCTTGTTTCGTTAGGAATTCAGAAGCTTGGTTAAAAGTTGAACTACTTTGTAAAAAAATTATTCTTTTGGTTTTAGATTCACCTCTTTGGTCGAAAATTTAACTATTCTATTTTTAGAAAATTAATCTTCTACGGATAAAAAGTCATTTTTAGGCTGAACTCTTTCATTAAAAATGTAACTATTATGTTGAAAAATCGTTTTTTTTTAATAAGAATTTTTTTTTAACTAACGTAAACATTTCATTTTTGATTTAAATTGATATTTTTATTAAAAATTAATGTTTTCTGGTTTAAAATTGCTCCTCCCGGCTTTAAAATTCAAAAATTTTCTTAAAAATTAATATATTTTGTTGAAAGTTCGTCTTATTTTGATAGATCATTAATACAATGCTGGAAAATTCATTTCTTTCTTTAAAAATTTAACTATTTTTTTCGCAATTTATCTTCTTTAATTGAAAATTAAACGACTTGGTTAAAAGTTGAACTTTATCATTAAAGATTCATATTTTTGGACTCCCCTTGATCTTTGGGTTTGACTCTTTTGTTGCAAATTTAATTTCTCGATTTAGTTGAAAATTAATCTTTTTTTAACATGTAACAATTTTCTTGACATTTTGGGTTTTTTGTTTTGTTCAAAATTAATTTTTTATCTGAAAATTTGCAATTTTACATTTTTGCTGGAGATTTAGACTTTATAAGTTTAAAATTTAATTCTTTTTTAGAACATTCTTTTGTTTTGTTGAAAATTCATCTTTTTGGTCGAAAATTAATTTTCTTGATTTTTTTACATCGTCTTTTTATTAAAAATGCAATTGTTAAGTTCTAAATTAGTATATTTTGATTAATGATTTAACAATATGGTAGAAAATTAAAGTAGGATTCGTTTGTTAATGAACTTTTCCGTGTTTTTTTCATGTTTGTTAAATCTAGTTTTTTAAAAATCATATTTCTGCAAGATTTACCTCTTTGGCTTAACATTGAACTTTTTTTGTTGACAATTTGGTTTTTTATGTTAAAAATTACTTGCCTTGAAAATTACAACATGTCTATTCTTGATTAGAAATGGATCCTTTATAAGTTGAAAATTCAAATATTTAGTTGAAAATTCATGGAATTTGTTAAAAATTCGTCTTTTTTGGTAAGAAAATTAATCTTCTTTGTTGCAAATTCATTAAATAATAAATCACGATTTTTAAACCCTTAAAACCCCTAGTTGGATCATTTTTCTTTGTTATTGCAAACTTAAAAAAAAATTCACTTGAAGATATAAATAAAATCAAAATTTTTTTCAATCCTTGGTGGGAATTGTTTTACAATTGCGAAAAAGTATAACTATTTTTACAGGAAAACGCCAATGAATATAATAATTTTTTTAAATACTGAGAAATCCAGGTGGCCGTTTTAATCAAGGAAACAAATTTCTGGTCATTTCCTGGCTCGCAAAAAATTATTGAATTATTTTAATTCTTTGGAATTCTTTCCTTTTTCATTTTTTTGTAATAGCCTCAGTTGCTGAGATGCACCCCTAAACGCCTTATATTTCTTTAGAATTTTTTTGGACTCTTCGATTCTTTGAATTATTTTTATAAACTCTTTGGATTTCTTTGAAGTTGTGAATTCTGATGAGCAATTGCAAGTGATTAACTGCCCCCAACCTTCTAAAATTAAATTTTAATGTGAAAGGCATAGTCTAGTAACTGGTTTTTGTAATTAAACAAATTATAAGGAAAAAGATTATACGTTTCAAATAATCAAGAAACAAAAACAAACAAAAAACAGAATTTTAATATAATTTTGATAAATAATTAAATGAGCAGTGAAAACCTTAAATTTTTCCATGGAATTAAATGTAAATTGTCAATTCGACACTACAGAGAAGTGTAAATATTACTTCAGTTATACCTGAATTATGCGAAAAAATAATATAATATTTTAGGATTTAAAAATACATGTAGGATAAATTTATACAGTGAAGTATTCGAACCTTCAATTCACTATTTTTGTAAAAATTATATTTTTTTAAGTAATGTTTGAAATTTCGCAACAATTCTAAAATATGACAAGAATTTTTTGAAACTTATTTATATAGTATTTCGAAAATTTTTCTTTTAAAAGAAACGAGACGAGGAATTAATTTAACTTTTTCATTTAACTAAATTCTGAATAATTTAAAATTTATTTACTTTTTAAATTTATTTACTATCTCGAAAATGTCCCTTTTTAAACAAAAACCGTAAAAGAAATTAATTAATTTTAACGTAATAATAAATATAATAATTTTAGGCCCTCATTAATTTTAATATTTTCGGCGTGCATGGACAGCCACGAGTCAGCTATAGATATGGCTAGCGAAGGCAAGCGCGAGAATCGAGAAACAGAAAATCACCGACACTTTCGGTTTGGCTATCGCCTTAGCCCCACCCCTCCCGTAGACGTAGGCAAAGGACGCGGTTGCCATAGAAACATCGAAAAGTTGAAGAGGGCAGCACCTCGAGGCATGCAAAAATGTAGTTAGATATATATATCGTTCTCCCACTCCGACCTCCCGTGCCGCATCTATGCTTATAATATCTTTGGAGAAAGTGACCTGTTTATGCAAATTCAATAGATCTCTTTAGTTCAGGGGGGTGCTTCCACTATACTGCCCAATACAAAAAATGTGTTACGAGAGTTGAAAACGGCCATGCGGCGGCGCTAGTACTAACTTTGTTCTACAAAACCATTATGTACCATAGGAAAATTGCATAAAAATTACAAAATAAATACGAAAAACACTTTAAAGTCATTTTTTCTTCATAGTGTAGAGTCAAGTACTAAATGAGACTTATTTACTTACGTATTATTTTCTTTAATATAGGAAAAAGCGGCAAAATTGACATAATTCAAATTTAAAAAAATTACATAGATATTTAGAAATTATAAAGATTGATAAAAAAATAAAAATAAAATTTGGAATAATTTCCAAATTTCAAATAACAAGTTTTTTAATTAACAAAAAATAAAATCCCAAATTTCAATATATCCAACACTAAAATTCATCGACTTCAAGACCGACTTTTAAAATAAACGAATTATCAAGTTCCCGACAAATGTTTTAATTGCCGAAATTTAAAATTTTGCAACATAGTTACTTGATTATTAATTTATAAGTAATTAATAGAATTATAAATAAGGCAAACAATTTAATGAATCATCAATTAATAATTTATTAATTATTTTCGAAAATTTTATATTCTGTCACAGTTAAATTACAGAAATAGAAATATTTATGAGAGTTTAACAGTTCGTTTATTTTATAATACGGCAATTTTTTGTTGTTGCTAATGTATGATTTAGTTATTCTTTCTTTTGTTATTTTGTATTAGGCCCGGATATTCAAACACTTTAAAATATAGTGATGAAGAGCTAATTTTTTCTATATTGCCTCTTTACAATATAATGCTACTATATGATAAATATAATTATTATATCTATATATGACAAACAAAGAATATGATAAATTCTTAAATATTTTTTTCTATTACAATGAAATCACCAACTCTTAAATGTGATATTTTTCAATCAATTAGACTTTGAAACGAAGCTGAAATATTTTAACATTTGTATGTTTCCAAATTAAAAAAATTACCTTACTCTCTTCTAAATTTTCCCAGCAATTTTAAGAAAATTTGTTTATTTTCTTGAAAAAATTCAAAATTATTTTCAGTTCTACTAAATATTTCTTGAATTTACCCGATTTTTGTTTGTTTTTATTTTTTAATCTTACCATATTGAAACATTTTGCTTTAAAATCTTCTAAACTATTTTTAGAAATTTTCTAAAATCGTTTTTTACGTTTAAAAACCTTTTTCAATTTTCTCTTATACTTCATTGTTCACAATAAAAAATTATTTAAAACTTCCACACGAATATAAGGAAAATTCTTCTTGTTTTTTTATTTTGTCAGACCTTCTAAGCCTTCTGTTTTCTAAAAATTATTCAAATTTTTTCTGCATTTTTTATTTATTCTGCAAGGTTTTAAAAGTTGCCCTGACATCTGTCAGCTTCTTCTTCACTGAAAAAAATGGTTAGTTGCGACAAGAAGCTCCTTATTAGTAGAGTTGGTATAAGCTACAACAACTACTTCGATGGTAACAGTAACTAACCAGTTTTGTACGGCAACAAGTCGCCGTTAGTCCTCCTATGAAGGTTACATTAGTAAGGATAGTAATTGTAGTCACAACAAATAAATTAGTTACATTTACCAGCAATTTATTTTCCAAGAAATAAAAGTAGTAAAGGTTACGAGTTTTGCCCCTTGGCGATTTTGGCAGAACTGAAATATGAGCAGTACTGCCAACATTCGCATCGAAATATCGCGTCATGTTTTCGATGATTGCCATTTTAATCTGAACCTTTACGTATAAAGTGTGAACACGTGGAAAATATTGAAGAGCATCGTATAGATCCTTAGGGCGTCCTCTACGGCCTACGCCTAGG
>NC_046664.1:28902976-28911327 GCF_010883055.1 Belonocnema kinseyi
TATGTTCTGAACACGCTTAAAAATTCTCTAAAATTGCGTGGAACATTGTGATGAAAAAATATAATTTAAAAATTTTAACAGCAATTTTCATTTAAAAATCTTGTTTAAATATTCGAGATATGAAAAAACTAATAGTATCATTCGATTCTGCGGACAAAATTGCATAAAATTCATGTATTTAACAATTTTTTGTGCACGAAATTTGCTATATAATATGTAATATAATATATAGTATACTATTATATAATATGTAAATTATATGCGACTTAATTGTTTATTTATCCTACATCTCCAGTTGAACTCATAGAAAATTATAAAATACATAAGCTATATGTAATTTTTGTAACTAAATCGAATGACACCATTAGTTTGTTTTTATATTCCATTTTTACTTCAACAATTATGTAACAAAAATTAGTTTAAAAAATCATCTATGAGTTATTGCGCTATTAGTTGCTCACATATTTCATTACAATATTTTTTTTTGAAAATTTAGAATAATTTAAAAAATGCTGATATTTCACTTTTGTGCCTTATTTTTGTCTTTTAAAGTATTTTTGATCTTTTACTGATATATTTTTCGGAGGAATTTTTAGGTAGGAGGAATTTGGCTTAATAGTACAATAATATTAATAATAATAATAATAATAATTGTCCACGAAAAACTTACATTTCTAACCTCATAGTCAATTTCACAAATAAATAGTTTTATTTTTTATTGAATTGTTGCATTTTCAACCAATTAGTTGAAGTTTAACCAAAAAATATAATTTTTGAACAAAATAGTTAAATACGCAACGAAAGAGATAATAATATCAAAAAAGATTTTTGTGTTAAAAAAACAAAACAAATTATTATTAACAAAATACATGAATTTTCCACCTGACACTGCATTTTTAATTAAAAAGTTAATTTTTAATATTAATAAATAATACAAATATAAAGTATAAATATAATAATAATAATAATAATATTACAGCTCTACGTTTAGCGTTGGTTCAACTTTCCGTGGGTGACAAAAAAGCTGTAAATATAGCTAGAGCAGTGTCCTTTATTGAGAGTGCAAAAAAAAAGGGAGCCGACATTGTCACTCTGCCGGAATGTTTCAACTCACCATACGGAACTTGTATGATTCTCTCTTTTTTTTTATTAGTGTCATAATAATTATTTTTTAAATTATTTTATAATATATTTATCGTAAGAGAATATTTAAATCATATTTGAAGGTTGAGCGAATAAAGCCTGATAAGAGGTCATCCATAAACTACGTTACCAATTTTATTATATTTTTGACCCCCCCCCCCCCCCCCCCCCCCCCCCCCCGAAAGTAATTAAGCCGTAAGCTTCAACACAATTTTCAACTAAATAATAAAATTTTAAAGAAAATAGTTCAATTTTTAACCAAGTAGATTTCATTTTCAAACAAAGAAGAATGAATTCTCAACTAAAAATTTCATATTGCAGCGAAACAATATTTAAATTTTAATTAAAAAAGAACGAGAGATGACTTCTCAACCAAGAAATATAACTTTGCTGCCGTAAAGGATGACTTTTCAATCCGAAAGTACGCATTTTAACAAAACAATTCAATTTTCGATCAAAAAATATGACTAAGAGTCTTAAACATGCAAAGATAAATTTTCAAAACGAAATGTACTTTTTAATCAAGGAGAAGAATTGTCAACCAAATAGTTAAATTTTTGACTAAAAAATGTTTTCAACCAAAAATGGAAGTTACATTTTTAGTTAACAAAATTAATTAAAACAAAATATATAACGCTTTTTCCTGTCCTTCCCCCCCCCCCCTATGCAATGTTTTTTCACAAGTGTGTGTAAATTTAATATTGGCGTCACGCTTATCACGACCCCCCCCCCCCAAAAAAAAATTCGTTGCATTCTTTTTTATGGACTCTAATTTTCTACCAGTTAATTTTCTACCAAATAGTTAATCTTTCAAATAAATATTTTTATTTTTCATCAAATAGTTCAAGTTTCATCCAAAATGTTGAAATTAAACAAAAAGAAACAAATTATTAATAAAATATTTGAATTCGCAAGCAAGAAGATAAATTAAAAAAAAAAATTTTCGGTGAGAAAGACGAATTTTCAACAAAACAGATGAATTTTCCACAAAAAAGTTTAATTTTCCACTCAACACTATAAAAGTAGTTACTTTTCTACGAATTTGTTATTTTTTCAAGTAAATAGTTTACTTTTTAACCAAATAGTTGAACTTTCAACCAAACCGTTGATACTGAACCACAAAAATAAATTTTTACCTAAGTAGTAAAAATTGGAACAAAAAATTATAATGTTTAACTAGAAATGTTATATGTCGTTAAATTTTAAGTTTGAAAGAAGTTAATTTTTAACCCAAGAGATAAATCTTGAACAAAAAGGATAAATTTTTTCACAAAATAGTTGCATTTTCAACAAAATGTTAGAATTTTAAACCATAAAAAAATTTAAAAGAAAGATCGTGAAAAAAGGGAAATTTCAAAACAGGAGAAAAAAGGCATATTGTTTGAAAAATTGTATCATCAAGAAACATACTAAACGTCATCTATAAGCGCATAATGCTCAGGGTGGCCATTGGATCAGGAAAACCAAGAAAAGACCGGTAAATTAATGAAACCGGGAAAAAATTCGGAATTAATTCAAAATTTAAGAATTTCCAGATTTTAAAGTTAATAATTAAACTGTTTCAATTCGAAAGTCTTAGTAGTTAAACAAATGTAAAAGCATGATTTAAATTTTATAAACTTTATTCAGTTTTAAAATAACTTCAAAATACAGTGAAACCCTTCAATAGTCCTCCCTTCTATAGCCCTTCTGAGAATTGTCGCCGCTGCTGGTGGGTATAACAGGAGCTGCGCGGGGTGCGCGTGATCTGCATTTGTCACTCAGGCGAGTACTCAGGCGTGAACAAACAAAAGCGGAGCGAGCTATAATGAGTTAGTTCCCGCCCACCTTCAGCCATAAAATTGGCACTAAAGAAGAGTTTCACTGTAATATATTCATAATTAAAGGATTTTATTGAATTTATAATACTGTTTTAGTCTATTGTTCATGTAAAAGCATTATAATTAGAAATGAAATTTTCAAAACTATACTTTGAACGTTACAATTTTAATTTTTCTATTTGAAAAAATTTAATTTATAAGTAAAATTGTTGAATTTTGATGTATAATAAATATTGAACACCTATCATTCCTAAAAAAAATTCCAGTAAGTTGAAGAGATATTTAGATCCTCTGAAAAGCTTCAAAGTTAATGAATAATTTGAAATGATTTTAAATAATTTAAACAATGTGTATACGTATACCGAAAAATTCGGCCATTCTTACCGAAATTTCAGTGCAAATAGCCCACAGCCTAATTTGAAGCCAAGTATGGATTTTTGCTGATTTCGAAAAAAAATTTAGAAGCGCTTTAAGAAAGAATAATAAAAAGTTTCAAAAGAATAAAAAACATTTTCTTAGAATTCCTATATAAATTGAAAACAACTTTTTATTTTCAAAAATAAATTGTAGGAGAATATATGAAAAGATTTCGAAAATGGTAAAAAATGAATCTGGAAGACTTCAAGGAAATATTTTTTATTTTGCAGGACGTAAAAAAAAGTTTAGGAAGAATTCGAATAATTTTTAAAGATGATTAGAAGTCTTGAAAATTTGCAAAAATACTTTAAGATTTAAATAAATTTAAAACAACATGTAGATGTTTTAAGATTTTGAAATGAAATCGTTAAGCTTTTTAAGGATTTTTAAACTATTTAAAATGAAAATAATTTAACTTTTAATATAACAAGTATTCAGTTTATAACAAAAATGTAATGTTTGAATTTTTATATTTCTGGCTTAAAATTGATTAAACTTATTTGCAACTCAGTTTTCATTATTTCAAATGGACAAATTTTTAGGTTCAGAGTTTTAATTTTTTTAATTTCATTGATCGTGGAAAATGTTAGCGAACCGGGAATATTTTTGTGTGATTATAACGGCCAGCCTGAATGTTACTTCCACTGGAGCCCCTCCCTATCCCCAAAAAACTTGTTACCAACCGAAGTTTTTTTCGCGTACCCCCCCCCCCCCTCAAATTCGTAACGTACTTTATAGACAACCAAAGTTATATTTAATATTCTGAAAAATTGTCTAATTCAAAAATAGCGTTAACCATATTCCTAATGACAATGAGGAATTAGTGTAGTAGGATTTATTTAATTTTGTCCGCTTATACTTCATTTGGAGACGGGAACTCTTTAAATAAACTGGGAATCCCATTTAAGCAACTCTGAAAATTTCTGTCAGCCAAATTTGGAGATGCGGGTCCACGGGTCTGTTTACGTTCAAAGCGGGCGAAGTTTGTGTTCGATTTAAGTAAAGGACATTTAGGACTAGATGCGAAACCCCACTTAAATGGGATTTTCAGTGCATTTAAGTTTTTACTTATAGGCCGTATTTTCATTCTTGATTTTTTTTAATACTTCAGTAATATTTCTTATATAAAATATGTTTACTAATATTTAGCGCATTTTCCAAACTATGCCGAAACAATTCCTGATGGCGAAACATGTAATGCGTTATCAGAAGCCGCAAAAAAAAATGAAATTTTTGTAATTGGTGGTACAATTCCTGAAAGAGATGGAGAAAAATTGTACAATGCTGCTACTGTGTGGGACCCTCAAGGGAAACTAGTAGCAAAATATAGAAAGGTATTTAAAATTGGTTCTTCATTTCATTTTTTTGCATATTTATAAACTTCGACCTAAGTCTAATCTATTTTCAAAGTATGAAAGCAATGAAACTTATTTTTTTTACTGGATGGAAAGTTTTCTTGTTTAAAAAAAGTAATAAACGATTTTTATCATCCTCAAAGGAATATAAATTCTTTTTTATTCAATTTTTATTTCAATTACTTTTATTTTCTTTATTATTTGCTTCAAAATTTCATCAATACAATTATTTTCTCCTTTCTTTTGAACAATATTTAAAAAATGGCTTATTGCGTCATGTTTATAGCATTAAAGAAATAAAAGAATAAAAAATTATAGAAATATTTATATTACATTTTTGGCGAAGTCCTTTTTTATAATCAGGTGACTTTTTAAATTTTCATTGTGTTCATTTTTACAGAATTTTCCAACTTGCTTTAGACTTTTCAGTTAGAAAAAAGCAATTGTCAAATAAAATTTTAAAAAAATTGTTTAAACATTGTTTTATTATTTTTAATAATATTTGCTTCGAGTAATGTAATGTATTTCCATTTTTTGTAAATTTCAGTTTTTCTTTGACTTTTTATTTGTAAAAAAATAATAAATAAACATCAACAAGAATCATTTTCTTCGGAGTGAAATATTTCTACTCTTTTGTTATTGGCGAGCCTGGTCAGCGGAAGTACTTTGTACCGAGTAAGAGCTTATATGTGGAATATAACTTTTTTTTAAATTAAGCATTTGGTAATTTACAAATATAATATTCAAAATCTGAGAGTTATAAAGATTTGTATGGAAATTTGTTCAATATATTAACTAACATCATAAATTTGCTTTATTTCTGAAACTATCGAATTTCTCAAAATTATCCTTAAATAATCTCCTTGAGAGTTTGCTTCAAAAAGTTTGTTTTTGTTTTATACAAAAAATAAAAATTATGCATAATATTTCCCACTACGTATGTATAACTTTTCTACCTTGGATTGTATTTTTATGTGTTAAAATAATGTGTCAAAATTTTTCAAGTGGGCCACTTTTTTTTATGGGTTGTGATTTTTCTTCGGAAATTTCTCCCGATCGGTACAAACAATCGCCATAATTTTCGGCATATTTCGTTAAATATGTTAAATCTATCAAATAAAAATCATTTTACTATTGTTGCATAAATATTGATGAAATCAGCAACAATTTTTATAAACAAATAGAAATTGTTCTAACTTCTCAATTGATTTTAATTCTTTAGTTAACTAATTACGATAGCTCGTTTAATTACGAAGATTATGGTAAAAAAAATTAGGGAACTCGCATATCATCAAAAGTTGTGCATGTTTTCGTGTTGGCGTTCCGCGCTCCATGCCGCGCGACGTACGATATTCTCGACGTTGAAGTTTGCCACAGATATGGATTTCAAAGTTGTGTAATTAATTAAAAAAAAAATAAGACTCATATCAAAAAAGTAAAAACACCTCTGGATTCGTCTCGGAAATATGTCCGTGTGCATTTTTTTGTTTAAATAATTTGTTAAAAAATTGAGCCATTTGTTGTCTTTCTGCAATTGTTATAAACAAAGTATACATCGGATCGAAAAACCAAGTGCACCATTGTATTCCTGTTCATAATAATTGCAGAAAGGTAACAAATGGCGTAATGTTTAACAAATTGTTCAAGCAAAAAAACAAAAAATGGACAACGAGATATTTATGAGACGACTTCAGAGGTGTTTTTACTTTTTTGATATGACTGTTAGTTTTTTTTAAATTAATTACACAACTTTGAAATCCATATTTGTGGCAAACTTCAACGTCCTGAATATCGTACGTCGCGCGGCATGGAGCGCGGAACGTCAACACGAAAAAACGCACAACTTTTGTTGATATGCGAGTTCCATAATTTTTTTTTACCATAGTCTTTTTATTTTATTTTGAAAAATCGTAAGCCCAACAGTCAGTGGCTACAATAGATGAGCATATAGTAATTTTGCCAATACGTCCCGTGCAGAAATTGCCAAATGTTTGCCTTATTTCCGATTTGGGCCAGATCGGGCACACAATTTTGTGGTTGTTAAATTTGGCCCCGCCTAGACCCCGACTTAACAGCAAAGCTTGCAAGTAGATGGCGCTCCATTAATTTCGGGGACTAAAGTGGGTAGACTCCAAATCGCCCAAGTTTCAACGTAAAGTGTCAAGCATCAAAAATATTTCCATTATTATTTGGAAAAGTGACAAAATAAGTGGGAAAAATGGCCAAAAGTGAGCACAAGACGAATGCGTAGGTATAGTATACTTCAAAATATTCCTGAATTACGTGTTACAGACTATAATAAGCAAATTTATTAATAATGTTAAGATGAAACCTAACCTCGAAATGAGGTTATTTATTTATAAGAAAAGTAGCAAAAGTAATATTTCATTTGTTGAATGTAGAAACGAATTAGATCAACGATGACGTCATAAACATATTTACTTTCACGTATTTTTAGGTGATTTGATAATTTCCACAATTATGTTCAATATAGAAATTGAAAGGAATTTCAATTTAGAAATTAAAACCAAAAATATATTGCAAAATACTTAAATGGCTTATCATACACAAATGCTGGCTGTTATGTTGCGTCATTTGACTTTTTCCGTTTGCTCGAAAAAAAGTGTCTGACATACTCCAATTTTTTCATATCGCAATCTGTTAGGTAACCTGATATTTATATTCTCAAATTTCAGTTGAGGAGGTGATATATTCGATTTTAATATTATTTTCTTTAAGAATCCCTTTTAATTAAGAATAAGAAAAATAAATTAATATGGGCCCGATCGGGCATCGCATTTCATTTCGAGTCTGGCCCCATCTAGATAGCCTTATTTGGGCCAAATTCTGCCCGATCTGGCCCCGATCAGATTCAAATTGGAATTTCTGCACGGGGTGGACCAATAACAGGACTACCTTATAAAATTGCTAAGATAGTTTTTAAGTGATATATTTTTAGACAGTCGAATTATATAATCAGTAATTACAAATAATAACGTCGATTTTTCTATACAAAAAAAAATGTGATGTAGAAGTCTGGAATACGTAACTTAGTTATGATACTTTCTATTGCGTAGTAGCATTAATGTAGTCTCTTACATTTTTTATAAATGTCAAAAGAGAATCGTTGAATAAGTCAGTGTGCTTATATTACTTCTGTAGGAGATTAAATTTAGTAGGTAATGAGAAAGCAGAAGAATTCATTTCCCAGTTAAAGTTTGACATCGGAAGATAAAGTAATGGTTGCCCTCCTTGGATAGTCGCTCGAGTTTCGCGACCAGGTGCATTCAATGGCAGCAACGAGAGGATGTATGGGCACTCGATTAGATTATGCACTACCTTGAACCGCTTGTATTCTAGGAATTTAAGGAATCTATTTTGACATTTTTCAATCGCAGTTACATATTTTTGACCTTGTGGAGTTCATACAATGGAAGCATATTCAAGCTTCGATCTTACCAATACATTGAATAAAATTTGAAGCGGTTTGGTAGACTTGAAGTTCTTGTATGGACGTAGGATACAGTCTGTCAAGTTAAAGCGTGGGTGGCTTTACTCGCAGTCGGTAAGGTGTATCGACATGATTTTGGTGTCAAAATATTAAGAAGAGCTCCCT
>NC_046664.1:28911427-28915169 GCF_010883055.1 Belonocnema kinseyi
GAAAGAGGGAGCTCTTCTTAATATTTTGACACCAAAATCATGTCGATACACCTTACCGACTGCAAGTAAAGCCACCCACGCTTTAACTTGACAGACTGTACAACCAAGAAGTTTATTTGCGCTAGAGATTAAATTATTTATTTGGGGTATAAAAGTAAGGCCTGTGTCAAATTTTAAACCCAGATCTGATATCACAGATACCCTTTCTATTATTTCACCATCAATCTCGTAATCATATTTGATGAAATCAGTTTTTCTTGTGAATGTTATAATTTTAGATTTCGCTGTATTGAGATCAAGGAAGTTATCAATACACCAAAGTTGAAAATACTCAAGGTTTTTTTTTGCAGAATTTCACAGTCTTGGGTAGTAGATATGGGCAAGCAGATAATGGTATCATCTGCATACAGTAGGTAGGAGATTATGACGTCAAACACAGTCCCTACATCGTTAAAATAGATTGAAAATAGTAAAGGCCCTAAATTGGAGCCTTGTGGTACGTCAGATGAGGGGAAATACGGTGCTGAGTTATGTTCTGCGAAATGCACGAAACTCTTTTATTTAAGATTCAAGACCTCAAAAGTGCAATGATATTGTCAGGTATATCCAGTTTCTTTAATTTAGAAAGTAGTATCCCATGATCAACAAGGTCGAATGCCTTAGAAAGATCAGTATATCATCCTGTATATATCCTGTAATATATCATCCACCTGACCAAATTGGTTTAACTTTGAACAGATAATCTGAAGGAAAGTAATAAGATTGGTTACAGTGGATTTTTTCGGTAGGAAACCATGTTGGGCAGAGGATACAACTGGCTTAAAGGCCCCCCCAGATAATGTCGTATAGACAGATTTCAAATACTTTAGACGAATTGTTTAAAATAGAAATACAGGGTTGGCCATATTCGACGAAAAGATTTAGCAACAATGTAACTTTTGACAAAGATGACAGATCGAGTAATGACGTAGCGCGTTTGAAGCATCAGTCTAAGGAGATTTTTGCCATGGAGCAGTACACTCCACGCGAACACGTCTCAGATTGTTGAAATTTACATTCAACAAAACAAGTCAATTGTGAAAACTCAACGTGCATGGAGAAAAATAAATAAAGTGAAAACTGCGCCTTCTGCGACTACATTGTATCGTTTGTATGAAAGATTTTCATCAGGTGAGGCACTTACTAATCCCAAGCGTCCAAATAAAAAGCGACCAAGCTGATCGGATGAAAATATCGCACTCGTACGGGCCAGTATTCAGAGGTCTCCAACAACATCTCAAGCACGTCGATCTGAGCAGTTAGGCATAAAACGAACCACTTTACGTCGCATTTTGAGTCATGATTTGCATTTGTTCCCATACAAAATTTAATTAACGCAAAACCTGTTACCTGCCGATAAGCTACGTCGATTGGAATGGGCCCAAAGAGTCATCGAAATGGCTGAAAGTGACGATCATTTTTTGGCAAAAAATCATCATGAGCGATGAAGCTCATTTCATGTTAACCGGAGCCGTAAACAAACAAAATTATCGGTTCTATGGTACTGAAAATCCTCAAATTATTCACGAGGTACCTCTTTATGACCACAAAGTGACTGTTTGGTGCGGTATTTGTGCTGGTATGGTCATTGGGCCGTTCTTTTTCGAAAATGAAGCAATTGACTTGTTTTGTTGAATGTAAATTTCAGCAATCTAAGAGCGTTCGCGTGGAGTGTACTGCTACATGGCAAAAATCTCCTTAGACTGATGCTTCAAACAAGCTACGTCATTACTCGATCTGTCATCTCTGCCAAAAGTTACAGTGTAGCCAAATCTTTTCGTCGAATATGGCCAATCCTGTAGGCCTGCAGTTAAAAATATCAGCTTTGTCCCCTTTTTTATAAACCGAGCATACTATTGTGATCTTCCATTGTGTTGGAAATATCCGTGCGGAGATTGCTATATTAAATAAAATGGTGTAAAGAACTACTAGGACAGAAGCACAGTCTTTTAAGATATAGCAAGGTATGAGGTCAGGGCCTGCTGTCTTTTTAAGAGGGAAGGGACTTAATTGCTTTTATTATGTCAGTGGGGTTACATCCCCCAAAAGATGCATATTAGTCTTGGGAGATGAATTAGGCACGATTGGGTTCTTAGGGATATTGTAAACACCACCAAAAAAGTCAGCATAGGCATCAACAATATCATTCTGTGACTGAAGTTGCTGACCTTTATAGTGCATAATTCCAGGTATTCGTGTTGTACGTGAAACCCTATTTACGTGTGACCAAAATAAGGTCGGCTTTGGATCACTTATCAAGGCACTTTCAACCCTTAATGAATAATTCTCATATACGCTGATGATATCAATCTTTAAATTTGCTCTAAGACCTTTTTCATTGAGCAAAAATAATACTTGATTTGTATTTTTTATATTTTTCATATAACTTTTGTTTGATATTCAGACCCCTAATTATATCAGGTGTATACGAGCAGAGATATTTATTAATTTTTGCGGGCCCGTATAGTGGAATATGCTGTTGGAACAATTTATAAATGATTTCATAAAATATGTCACAAGCCTGATCAGGGGAATCACATACTTTTAACATAGACCAATCAGTTTTCGCTAATGATACATATAGCGCAGAGAAATTACATTGCTTAAAGTTAAAGTTGCACGAATTACTGTTCATTACAAAATTGCAATCACGATTTACTAATTTAAATAACTCAAAATAGATCGCCAGTGATGGATGATATTTGTCTCCCACCAAAATCGGATTTGAGCATTTCGCAAGTCTTAGGTTTAAGTTAGACAAGTCAAGATCTAGATATCTAGAATTACAATTTCCAATGTTATTAAATTGTTGTACACTGAAAAAGTCCATTCATGTCCATCCAAAATGTCTATCTTTGAAGACATGTGAAGTAGAAAATATGTAAAAGTTGAAGTCACCTACCAAAATAACTTTTTGATCCCATAAGAAGTTCTTGCCTTGATAAGGGTACTGTACGAGTACCGAAATGTTGATTACAATAGGATTTTTGGTTTTCGTTTATTCGTTGTGGTCTAAATTTGGTCGTTGGATTCTTGTTTTTTTTAAGGGGGGAGCCTGCTTTAGAGGCTTCAAAAAATCGATTTTTTCGAGAATTTTTTTGGGAAAGAATGAAATATCCGATTGAAATGAAACTTCCAGGGTTTATTATAACATATTTTAACAGTCTTCTCAAATTTTTTCATTCAAATACAGATCATATTATGCCTAGTACAAGCATTTGGCCGAGGCGCCTGCACTATGCACTTGTCTTGCGGCGGGACAAATGCAGATCGCAATTTCCACCTGAAACAAAAAATCAGAAAAAAATGTTATTCTTCAATAGTGTAGCTTCTAGTTAAACCAAGAAAATTCAATAATAAGTGAAAAATTGAATAATTTCTCGACAGATGAAAAAAAATTTCACTTTAGATTGTTTAAAAACTGGGTTAATCTCAACTTTCTGAAGTTTTTTTAGGTTCAACCTGAAGAAAATTTTATACTGAATACAATCCATTTTGTCTCGTTGCGATAGGACGTTTAGCTTTTTCCCTATCTTTCCCGCCAATTAGGAAAAATCGTGAAAATGGAAAACCGAGAAATCGCGCGTAAAAGTTTTCGTACATAAAAAATCGTAATTTTATTCAACTTACCACATAAGTATGCTAATCGGCGATTCCTGGTCCATATAGTTGCAAGATGTTCACGTACCGAAACACAAAACAA
>NC_046664.1:28915269-28927056 GCF_010883055.1 Belonocnema kinseyi
TGCTTCTAAAATTTTATGGACACATTCTTGGATAGTTTAGGAAGACATTTATGCAAAAAAAAATCGATTTTTTGAAGCCTCCAAAGCAGGCTCCCCCCTTAACAGGATTTTTCATCAAAGCGTAGATCGATTATCATATCAGAGAAGAGTTCTAATTGAGCAGCTGTCATATAGGGTGGTATATACGCTAGTAATATAAACAGCACATCATTATTAATTTTAAGCTTAATACATGTTATATCTATTTCTGGTATAGATGCGTTGATGTGATTTAAGTTAATATTGCAGCTATTATATTTTACTTTGACAGCGATTAACATGCCACCATCTATTTTATGAAGTCTGTCATTACATCTTGCTATTAAGGCCCCTTACATATCTAGTCTACCCCGCCATCCCTTGACGTTGTTGTTTGATCCCGAATTTTTACGATCTATCGTAATTCATTAATTATTTTTACGAGCTATCGTAAGTAGTTAACTAAATCATTGAAATCAATTGAGAAGTTAGAACAATTTCTATTTTTTTATAAAAATTGTTGCTGATTTCATCAATATTTATGCAACGATGGTAAAATAATTTTTACTTTATAGAATTAACATATTTAACGAAACATTGCCAAAAATTATGGCGATGTTTGTACCGATCGGGAGAAAAAATTAATTACGAGGACAATGCTAAGACAGTTAAATAACAATAACTACTCAAAAAATGAAAATTTTGAAAAAATGATTGAGGGCCATTTTATTTATGTGAAACAATAACTTATCACGCATTCCCGAAGAAAAATCACAACCCATCAAAAAAAGTGGCCTACTTGAAATTTTGACATAATATTTTTAATTAACTTTAATAAATAAATTGCATAATTTTTATAATATTATCCTAGGCGGAAAATATATACATAGTAGAAAATATGATGTATAATTTCGACTTGTTTCATTCATTGTTTGCATAAAAAAATTTTTGTTACAAATAATATAACGTTGGATTCGTTATAATTTCTAGATCTGGAATATTATATATGTAAATGACAAAGTTTTAAACTAAAAATTTGGTAAATCTCGCGCTTTAGGGGTCATTCGGTACAAAGGAGTTTGGCTGACCAGGCTCGGTGACAGCAGTTTGATAGCAGATTAACTGCTATAAATTCCTACTAAAAAATTCTAATTTCAGATGCATTTATTTAATATCGATATCAAAGGAAAAATAACATTCCGTGAAAGTGACACATTAAGTCCAGGCGATTGGCTTATTACTTTTGAAGTAAAGGGTTGTAAAATCGGTGTCGGTATTTGCTATGATCTGAGATTCGAGGAACAGGCTCGGCTTTATAGAAATCAAGGTAACAATATTTCATAAATTTAGAAGTTTTTAATAGGGACCTGATTTTGCATCCCTGTACTAATTTTCTGATTTTTTGCTCTATACCCTGATTTTTTATGTCCAAGAACGAAAATTAGCGATTATTATCGCACGAATGTACATTTTTAAACAAAATTGTGTGATTAATTGTCTGATTAACTGAGTTGTAATCAATCAATGACTGATTATTTCAATTACAAAAAAAATTGACACGTGTGGAAACTCAATAATATTTAAAAAGAAAGGAAAACTTGGAAATAGGTTCCTAACGAAAATTGGAAAATTTGAAAAGTATGTAAAATAATTAACATATTGTGCAGATTGTACTTAATTGCTTAAATAATCTATTCGCTTCGAAAAACGTATTTGCATACTTAATAAACTTGTGTAATGAAAATACTTTATTCTTTTGTTAAAAATTTAATAGTTTCGTTAAAAAATAAAAAGGCAACGACTTGGTTGAAAATTCTTCTTTTTTTAGTTGAAATTTCAATCATTTGGTCGAATTTTAATTTGTTTAAAAAAAATTATATATTTACATATATGTTTATTTGAAAAATCAACTGTTTTGTAAAAAATACGTCTTGATGAATAAAAAGTCTACATTTTGGATGCAAATTTTTTCTTTATCTACTGAAAAATCTTTTATTCCACACTCGACTGAAATGGGCACCTTTTGCCACTGATAATAGGGGCGAAAGTAGCAAAGATTTCCCGCAAACCTCATTTGCGAGGCGATAGTGAAATTAGCGGGGCGAAAGTAATATTTGCGGGGCGAAAGTGAAATTAGCGGGGCGAAAGTAAAATCAGCGGGGCGAAAGTAAAATTAGCGGGCGAAAGTAAAATTTGCGGGGCGAAAATACAATTAGCGAGGCGAAAGTCAAATTTTAAGGGGAAAGTAAAAATTAGTCGATCAGAATTCGAGGCGCGAACAAAGCTATAGAACAATGCTTCGCACCCGCTTTTCAGGAACAAAAAGTTGGCCACGGTCGATAGTGGAATAAAATACTATATGCAACACGGGACAAAAGTAGATTTTTCCCTCGGTAAAAATTTGCTCCTTTCGCCCCTTGTTGCATAATGTACCATTTTGATTGAAAATTCTTCTTTCTGGTTTATAAATTAATCATCTTTTGTCGTAGAATTTTCACCTTTAAAGGCTAAAAATTCAAGTGCGGAACCTATCTTTTCTAATGAACGATATTTGACTATTTGTTGTAAATTCGTCTTCTTTAGTTGACTTCAAATAAGTTTGGATTCAAATTAAAATCTCGTTTGGCTATATTATAAACTATTACATTTTTTATTGAATTTTTGGTTGAAGATTCCTCATTTTAATTAAAAACTCCTTTTTTATAATGATTTATTTATTTTGAAATTTGTTCTTAATGGCTTGAAAATTATTTTTCAACCTTCTTTTATGAAAAATAAATTGTTTCGTTGAAAATCCAATTTTTTTTTGTTCGAAATTTATTGTAATCAACTGAAAAAATAATTATTTCATTTTAACTGCCATTTTTTTTAGTAGAAAATTCATGTATTTTAAGTAAAGAATTAATCTTTGTGGTTGAAAATGCAAATATCAAAATAAAATATTTTATTAAGATTCATCATTATAGTTGAAAACTCATTTCTTTCGTGAAAAAATTGTTGTTGACAATTTATCTTCTTTATTGGAAAATTAATCTATTTTGTTAAATATTAATGTGCTTTGTTAAATGTTCAACGTAAAAAGACGAATTTTGAATAAATAATTTGAATTTTTAACCTTCAAAAGTCCAATTTTCTACAAAACGGTTGAATTTTCTACAAAATTTAATTTTCAACCCAACGGTAGCATTTCAAACCAAAAATGTAGTAATGAAACTTTAAGTTGAAAATATTTATTTTCAACCCAAAAAAAATGAAATTTCAACAAAATAGTTTAATTTTCGAACAAAGGGAATGGCCTTTAACTAATAAAATGAATTTTTAAGTGAATAGTTCACCTTTAAATGATGTAGTTCAATTTTCAATCAAGAAGGTTACATTTTTTACTAAAAAATACAAATTTACAACAAAATACATATTTTTCAATCAAATTGTTGAATTTTCAACCAGAAACCACACATTTTCAAAAAATAATAGAATATTTAAATTTTCAATAACAACATTATTTTTTAAGAAGAAAAGAACGAATTTTGAAGAAAATATTTAAATTTTTAATATTTGAATCTTCAAACAAGAAAGTTTAATTTTCAGCAAAAAATGGAATGCTTAAATTTCAACGAATTAAAAAAAGTTTTACAACAGAAATGTTTGAATCTTCAAGCAACAGAATTCATTTTGAACAAACTAAATAAACTTTTAACTAAGTAGTCGAATTTTCAACCAAAAAGAAATATTTTCTTCCAAAAAATACCAATCTACACAAAAATACATACATTTTCAATCAAATTGTTGAATTTTTAACTAAAAACTATAAATTTTCAGAGAAAATATAATTTCCACATGTAGAAAAATGTGTCTTGGATTAATATGCAATTAAAATTATTATCCTTATTTAAAGAAAGCCTGCTCTGTGCTCTTAACGTTTTTTTTTGTCTCAGAAAGTATCGTATTTTTGATTTGTGAATTATACTTTTTGATTGAATCAAATACATATTTTTATAAACTTAAACGTATTTAATTCAAGCTAACCCTTTATTTAATTCAAATCTTATTAAACAAATTTTTTATTTGAATCAATAAGATAGATATTTTAAATTTATTAAAATTAAGTAGCTTTTTTGTTAATTCCAGCAAAACATTTTTTCCTTTCAATAATATGATATCCAACAAAATGTTTTCGCAGTGTAGTATTTTCAATAATATTACAGGTTGTCAAATGCTGGTGTATCCAGCTGCCTTTAATATGACGACTGGTCCTCTGCATTGGTCGCTTCTTCAACGTTCTCGAGCAAATGATAATCAATTATATGTCGCTTGTGTTTCTCCTGCAAGAGGGAGTGGGTCAGGTTATATTGCCTGGGGACACACACAACTCACTAATCCATGGGGAACTGTATTAAAAGAATTGGAAGAAAAAGAAGACATGATTGTTGAAGATATAGGTAAAAATAAAAATGGAAACCAGAATACTTTATTTTTTTTTATTAGAGCTGATAAAATATTTCTGTTTATTTGTACCTAAATTTTCCCACTTACCCAGATTGCACAAGAAATTCCGTAAAGATTTTCTGTAACTGGGATATGAAGGTTTTTTTGTTGTTGTAAGTATGGAAAATTATGATACAAATGTCTGAGGGGATTCCAGAAGGGCCAAAAAAACTACTGCGCAGCCATAGGTATCATAGAATACTACTGCGCATCGAATTGAGAAGCTGTCATTTTCTTGGTTAAGCGAACCTTGGCCTAATCTCTCAATACAATATTCTCAACCTCCCATTACCAGTTTTAGGATATCGTCACCGTATTTTTTGTGCTCTTTGGGTGATGAATGAAAGACTTACAATTTTTAAATGCTTTTATATTTTAAAAATTATATTAAATGCCTTCAATTATATCGAACTTACAGATTTGAAAGTCGTTGAAGAAGTAAGATCGCAAATTCCTGTCTTTCAACAACGACGCACTGACCTGTACGATACCGTCTGGAAAAAAGATTAGAGATGATTTGACTCCTGGTTGAACTAATTATTCCATATCTGTATAGAATATTGCATTTATTATTTACTTAAAATACATTTTTTACGTCCTATAGTTTTTTATTTCTTTCTAAAAAAGCTGCTGTATTTATATAAGTGTTTCTGATTTTAATTACGAGTCTTTCAATAAACATCATCATCCGCGTAAAAAATGGTGCACTGGAACCGTGTTTTTATCCGTGGTCCGAGAACGTGAACATTTTCTTATACCGTCCCGAGAGGGGATCCCACCCACGAAGGAATAATACGGATATCTAACTCCGTTTCGCCACTTGGCAATAGAAACATTACCGTAAGTAGTAGGCACATGACAGAAAGATTTTAAATTTTCGTGCGCAGGTGCAACGTTGTCCTCTTCCTATACATGGAAAAGTGTGCAAATGAGAAATTTGGTCAAATTGACGTAAGTTAGAGATTCGTTTGTTTCGATTCAGGTAGCAACATTTTTCAATTGCAAGTTATAATTATCCTACATAAAACTGTATAATTAAAAATATAATCGATCTAGTTGGCTAAGATCGCGTCAATTTCACAAACTTTCTTACTCGCACACTTTTCCATGTATAGGTAGAGAACAACTGCGCATCTGCGCACGAAAATTTAGGATCTTCCTGTAATGTGCCTACCACTTACGGTAATGTTTCTATTGCCAGTTTCGAAAGGCTTCGCACTGACGCTGATTGGCTTGTTTGTCACGTCGTACTGCGAGGTGGTGGATGTCAAGCGGATATAAATAAGAGCTATAACATGGATATAAGCGCGAGAGGATATAATTGATAGCGGATATAAAGTATAAAAGGCCAGTCGAAAATAACGAGCGAGTGTTACCGTTTGTTTAATTTATAGGCTCAACTGTTCACTCTCATTAGTTGATTCCAGACTTCTTTGTTAAGCCCAGTATCTCAACCGCTGATCGCGTTATAATCATCTTAGGTCCCATGAAGTAGGCCCCAATGGGTTCTTTGCCTGAGTCTAGCTAATGCCGAGTCAAGGCATAAAACATGAAGAGATGTTTCATCATCCTTGCCGCATTTCCAGTACTCTTTCGTGCGGCTGTAGCCTATTTTGCGGATATAATGGTTCAGGTGGTTGTGGCCAGTAAGCATGCGTCCTGATGTCTTTCTGGGTTAAACCCAGGATTTGCCTGGATCTGTCCATCCTGTACGTATAGCCCAGGGTGGTTTTCGCCTGTCGACAAACATAGTCCCGGTATCGGTTCAAGTCCTATGTATTCACTTGCTGTGCTACGCATTGCCAACTAGTCCGCTTTTTCGTTGACCTTGATCCCTGTGTGGCTATGAACTCATATGAGCACCTTATTGCTCTCTTCTGCCATTTGGCTTAATGTCTTTTTGTACTCTCAAATCAGCTCTGATGTTATGTCTGGTTTCTAAACTGCTCTTACTGTCGCTTGGCTGTCCGAGCAGATTGTAATTTGTCTACCAGCAGCGTTTGCCTCTATTAATGTTTCAGCATTGCGAAGGTTGGCCAGGACCTACAATAATAAATAAAGGATATGTATAAGCGCCATAACCTTCAATAGGTATGTTGTAAGATCCTGATTTCAAATAATTTTGACAATTATTTGTAAAGTGTAAGCTAATGTTTAAAAAATGTTGAAATCAGTGCCCTTCAATATTTATAAAAGTTTATACATTGAATGTGAATTTATTGCAATACAATAATATAGTGTAGAGAATGTAATTGTCTCTTTTATTTCTTTTCATAGGCGAATTAATAAGTTCAGTAAAAAGCCTCAAAATTCTGTATTGAAATAAAGTTATAATTTTCCATAAAACTATTGGCTTCGGAAAATTATTTCAACTTTCTTTAAACAAAATGTAATGCACTGGATACCTTCCATCCATTTCAGAAATCGACCACCGCCGAAGCTACCCTAAACGCTAGCGTATGTGTTCGTCGCAGCCTATCCTGCATCCTTTTAAGTACTGCTCGTGGCCACTAGATTACGGCCGCATATAGGAGCCGTTGTTTAAGGACAACAGAGTACAGCTATATAAGAATTTTAGGCCCCAGACCCACAAAAACCCAAATGCTCTCCTGCCATTCCGAAAAGTGATGAAAAAATTTCCTGCATTGAGTCTCCAGGTGTTTCGCCCAGTTTAGTTTACTATCTAGGACTATCACTTTATAATTTCTCATGGAAATGACCCGGTTGCTCTTTTCCGGATTTACCAAGAGCTCTTAGCTTTTGCACCAGAGCTTTACAATGTGCAGCGATGAACTTGTAAGGGCCAACAAATTTAGTAACTTTATAGTCACTTTCTAAAAAATAGATAATGACCTAACAAATGACTTAATTTATTAAAATAAACGCAGCCTAAATTTGAAACATAAAAATTGAAACATAGAATTTTTTCAAGTTTCAGTCAACATAAATTTAATTTAATAATATATTATTATCTGTGATAATTTATTTTTATATTTGCATAACAAATGAAAATTTCGATAATATTTTAAGCAATCAGTGCTGGGAAAGCATTTTAGTATTAGGTGGAATTTGCCCTGAACTACTAAAAGCTGTAATTTATAAATTTATTAGATTATAAATTTACTTTTACATTAAGAAGCATAATGCATTAACTTTTTTTTCTTAACAATCACAAACATGCATACTTGTTATATTGAAATATACAGAAAATCCTTCCTTAATAAGTATCCCCAGCCATTTGCAGCCGCGTTTGCAACCCATTACCGTTATTGTAGTTTGGATATGGACAACTGATAACGTCAAATGACTACATTCGTCTGCAGTATTAACAGCTCTTATTAAACAGTAGTTAAACGCAACACAGAAACACGATTAAGTAAGATTCACGAACGGTTATCTACTTGAGCTATAATAGCAGCACAGTTAATGTCGTCGGTAAAAAAAATTGCATTATTTTCATATGATGTATTTCTATCGAATTTTAAGTTAATTGCTTTGGCCTCTGCCTGCGCTTCTAGAACAGTAATTGAAAAGCGACAGAGAGATGCGAGTGAACTAGCCAGTGTGATAAAAGAGGACGCAGCATTGCAGCTGCGCCTAGCTCGTCCATCAGATGAAAGAGTGCGCATGTTATTTATCCGTGAAATTAAAAAGAATAGCGATAGACTAGTAAATTCTGAGCATCATTTTGGAGCGTTTCTGATTAATTTTTTTACAGATAAATAAACATTTTTTCAAATTAATTAATTATATTTATGTATATATTGTATATATTATGTGTGATAATTAAAGTATATAAATGTATTTATAAATAAAAATATGATAGTGATGTATAGTCAAAAACTTTTCAAAAAATGAAAAAAAAAATTTAATAGGAATCGAGTGACACATTGGTTAGTTCAACACCATTGTATTTAAAGTTTTTTATTTTACGAGACGCCAGGCCTGCTGGAAGTAAAATGATTCCAAAAGATAGAAACGTATGGATAGAAAAAAATAGAGATATTCAATCCTTCCCAAATCTACACTTTGCATCCCACAAACTCTAACTTTTTCTTTCCACGCCCAACCCGTCGCGTCTACTTAGATATACCTCTTTGTATTTCTGACTATCTATTACAGTTACAACTGTATCTTTTTCTATCTATGGTGTTCACAACTGTCTATCTTTCTCTATCACTGACTCTATCCCTCGCGGTCCCATGAGCCTATCTTTTTATATCTTTCTTTATCACAAACGCCTATCTTTATTGATCACAGACTACCCACTATCAACTGTATATCGTTTTAATTTCTATCCATGTGAATCCACTAAAAATGTAAAACTCTTATCCGTTTCGAAAATAATATATTTCAAATTTCATACTTCCGCAAAATAGTATTTAACCAGAAAATATTTATATACCTAACATGAATAGACGGCGCAAATAATTTCACATGTGCCTGACTTTTACAGTCAGCCACCTACTGGGAATCTGACGGTACTAACTCAGGGCTGTACGTCTAGTAGTGCGCGCCTCGCTAAGAATAGACGTTAATAAGCGGATGATTCGTTTGGATAGAACGTCTAGAATTCAAGAAGATAGGGAATCTCATATTTAAAAAAAGATAAAAATGGATTCAATTGGATAGGAAAATAGGTATTCAAAAAGATAGATGAAATTTTGGTTTTCCCAACGAATAGAAAAGGATAGAAGTAGATAAGTGGAGGATTCATTTAGATAGAAAGCCTGGGATTCAAGAAGATAGGGCTATCTTATGTTTTTAAAAAAAAGATGATTAAGATGCTTAAAAGAAGAAAACATGTTTATTATCAAAACCTTTTAGTAAACAGTAGTTAAATACAAAACAAACACAATTAAGCGAGATTGAAAAACGGTTATCTATCCGAGAAATAATCATCACATAGTTAATGCCGTGGATTCAAAGCAATTTGCATTATTTAAGTATGATATTTTTTTGTCGATTTTTAAATTAATCGCTCCTGCCTCTGACAGGGCTTCTAGTTCGATCCCGAATACTCTGCTCGACACGAGGAAAGACTTGAGCTGGATCTGGGCATGGAGGGCTTCTAGATCGATCCCGTATAGCCTTTTCGATACATGCAAAAACTATATCTGCATCGTTTCCAGGCTTTTCATGCCACATTATATGCGTAGTTCCGCTTCTTATCCTTTACATGATTGCATCTCCGTGAGAATTGAATATTGGTCGAAAATGATCATTATGCCACCATCCAACGATGTAATCATCCTTTGCCACTACACGTAAAGGACCTAGGACTGGAATCAAGGGTGCCCCGATATTTTTCTTGGTGTAAACATCAGGAATGTCGCCTGGTGAAACTGAAAAACATCTGTAAACAGGATTTGTACGTATGATTCCAAATGGCTCTTTCTCCTGTATACGGGTGTAAACTGAAACATTAAGGCAACATTTTTTATTTAAATAAATCTTGTAGTTATTAAATGCTCACATTATACAACGAAATGGTGTCGGAAATTATCATTGACAATGCAAAAGTAAAATATTTTCTGTTTTATTTGGCTGTAATACTGTACATATACGGTGACCCAATTTAATCTATAATCCCAAATATCTTTAAAAATACTTTATCTACGAAGAAATAGTTCTAGAAAAGGTTGACCAGGACTGAGGGGGGCATTTTACTGTACCATTAATTTGACCTTGAGGATGATTTTTAAGGTCAAATGGAGATTGGACCCTTTTCTTAAATGAACATTCCTAGTTTTGAATGCGGATTTAAAAATAGCGGGAAATTTCACGTCAAAAATAACCTGTGGAAAAATGGTTTTTGTGACCTTGGAAAGCTAAAAAATTAATTTCAAATGTCTGAGAACTGATTAGATGCCCTTTTTCTTAAGTTTCTTGGATTTTCAGGGTAAATAAACGTTTCAAATGCTTCACAAAAGTCGATGAAAAGTTAAACTGTACATCACCTGGAGCATCATGACCTTTAGGTCAATTTTCAAGGTCACTTGAAGGTCAAGACGATTTTTCTTTCATCAAACTCTGTGCCCGGATGAATTTTTTTTGTAGACTTCAGGCTGTGGATTAAAAATGTAGTTTTTGCTCAGGGACCCACTACAAGTGATCTGATGGAAAGGATTTGGGCAGCCTGCGCAGCCATCTCACAAGAAACTTTGCTGAAAAACTGTAGACGGTTTTAAAAGACGTCCACGTGTGTGTCTTCGAGCCAATGGAAAACATTTCGAATAGTTACTTCGTGGCTGACTGTTCACGAGTATCAATGGTGAGAGGCGAGGGCACTCACGTTAATCAACCACATGAAATGTGGAAGGCAAGGGGTACTCCCGACAAGAAAGCACCCCAAAGGAAACAGAACTTATTGCGTTCACGTCGTTGTGTCTGGGTAACGCTAAAAGTAAGGAAAAAGTGTCTTTGTTTTGTAACTAGTCACAGAGAAGTGATATTGTCA
Source organism: Belonocnema kinseyi (assembly GCF_010883055.1). Taxonomy (NCBI): domain Eukaryota; kingdom Metazoa; phylum Arthropoda; class Insecta; order Hymenoptera; family Cynipidae; genus Belonocnema; species Belonocnema kinseyi. The sequence goes on from NC_046664.1 coordinate 28,926,233, forward strand.
AGATTGTCATTTTTGTAACTACATAGTCACAGTCTTCAAATCTTATCCAAAATTATTGTTACTGTCTGGGTGTGTTTGGGGAGGGGGGGGGTTGTTGTGATAACAATCCACAGTCTGAAGTGTACAAACAAAATTCATCCGGGCACAGAGTCGAATCTAAGAAAAATCGTCTTGACCTTCCAGTGACCTTGAAAATTGACCTACAGGGCATGATAGTCAGGTGATGTACACCTTAATATTTCATCGACTCTTGTGAAGCCTTGGGGTGCTCATTTAAGAAAAGGGTCTAACCTCCATTTAACCTTGAAAATTGACCTCAAAGTCAAAATTTATGGCAGAGCAAAATGTCCCCCTCAGTCCTGGTCAACCTTTGTCCGAACCATTTCTTTGTAGATAAAGTATTTTAGAAGATATTTGAAATAATAGATTAAAATGGGCCACCGTGTATACGAAAGGAGAGTAAAATCTAAGGTTGACGAAATTGCTCTGATGTACGACCGTTTTTATTTTTTTCTCGATATAAGATCTAAGATCCAGGCAGTTGATAAACTGTCATCAACATTTGTGAGATGATATCATAATATAAATTCATGTTTATCTTTATCTTAACATAAACTCTGAAAAACCGAATCATATCGCCTTTCCATAAAATTTTGGACCTAAAAAGAGACCTTAGGAACATGAGATGCAAAAAAACTTAATCTATTTAGTTTCAGTTTTATTTATAAGTCAGATTCTGATACACTATCAGACATTTTTTGGCAATCTTTTCAATAAATCCTAAAGAATAAAATGAAAAATTAAATTTTGCATCTATCCCTTCA
>NC_046664.1:28927156-28929119 GCF_010883055.1 Belonocnema kinseyi
AAAATAGATAAAATTTATTATATGTTTGCGTTTTCAATTAGAACCATCGATACAATTTCTTTCCATAATATGTACATTTATACCTACAGGTATGCTGAAATCATTGCAACACTTGTAGCGGAAAATATAACTGAAGCGTCTGCGGTCTAAGCCTGTTAACTGACATTTTCTTCGAAGTGGATTTTTTTGTATTTTCTGGAACATCTTATACAATCAGATAATGTCTCAAATTCTGGCCCATTTAAAAAAATCTGTTCGGCATTGTTCCTGAACCCGAAACGGTTTTTGTACGTTGCGTTTTTCGGGTATTACAGCGCATCAAAATTTTATTTAGGTACACAGTAAGTTACAAATGTACGTTTGACCTCGAAAAGCAGTATCTCCTACAGCGGCATTTTCACCTTGCTTCAAGCAATAAAAGAAACAAGTGCGATTACGAATGTGATGTTTTTAATCGGACGGTCTCAAGTTTTTTCGAATCGTAAAATGAATTTGTAAAATAATTCATTTTTGTATGTAAACATTTTGCAGATAAAATAATGGCTCACCGAAATTCGATGCATGGAACAAATGAAAATGTAGGCTAGATTCTTCGGATTAGAATAGCACAAATAATTTCTGTGGACGGAGATAATTCTTATAATATGTGTAAAATAATCAGTGAAGGTCTATGAACAATTAAAAGTTTAATAAAATGTTTCAAATTCTCTGAATTTTTTTGAAAGCATATAATTCTTTTTAACTATTGTCAAATTCAGCAACTCTAGTCGACGGGTAAACTGCTATTGAATTGAGCCGCACATTTTTTTTAATTCTTCTAAAATCTTTAGAATTCATTTGCAATTATTGTAAATTCCTTCAAGTCTTTTGAAATCTGCGAAATTCTCTTGATTTCTTCAATTTCTGCAGATTTAAAGAAACGAGTCCATCCTAGTTCAGTAGAAGCTCACCGTCGACAAAATTTCATGACATTTTCTGAATTATTTAAGAGGATTCAAAAGTCTCTTACAGAATTTAGAACATTACAAATGAATTCTAAGCTGGGAGAGAATTCTGCAGAATTTAAAAGGCTTTAAAGAATTCAAATTGATTCAATGTGTCAATTTAAAGATTTATAGAGAATATGAAAAATAAAAAAAAATGTGCATTCTAATCCAGTAACAGTTCACCCATCTCCGAAGTTGCTGCATTTAGAAATAGATGAAAAAATTTCAGGCTTTGATTTCAATTTAGAAAATTAGAAATAAGTCAAATTATTTCCTAAATATTTCAAGAGAATTATTTTTTGATTGCTGCACTTTGATTCTCATTGTATAAGTTTCAGATAAGGCAGATACTATCGTAGCAAATATCAATGATGTGCAAATAGAATAATTAGTCAAGATCAGCGATGGCGAATCGCCGAAAAATATTAAAATAAAGTGGAAAATTATACTAATAACCATACCATAAAAAATCGTTCATCTTAAGTAAATAGCAAAAAATCGCAAAGATTCTGTAAGTTTGGAAGATGCTTATTTAAAATTAAAGAAATCCCCTCTGATACAATTTAAAAAAAAACGATTAACAAAAAGTAATCTGTAGACTATAAAAAAGTAAATGAATTCTGAGTAACATCCATTGAAAAAATAGTTTGTACTTGGCTGATTTTTCTACACTTCTTATTTTATGGGAATTATACGTTTAAAAAATATGAAAATATTGTATTTTAAGGTAACTCTGTAATTGATATGCACATACATTCTTGGCTCTTTGACACGCACAGCAGTAAATATTACTGATAATGCTAATGAAATACAAACTTCTCTAAAATGTACGAATGTTTATTTAAGTTAATTTGATTTATAAGTAGAGATAAGACAGCGATTGCAGTGTTTCTGTCTAAAATATTTTGTGGAACATTCAATAGTTAAACTCCTATTAGGAATTTCTTTGTAAGATCGTTTTCTCGAACTGAAACAAA
>NC_046664.1:28929219-28981312 GCF_010883055.1 Belonocnema kinseyi
CCTGTAGCTTCACCTGAAAGGGCTAATTTGGAATACTTCAGTATTAAACTGATGCATCTGACATACAGTCAAAATCAGTAGTAGAGTCTCAGAAATCTAACAATGAGAAATTAGATTTATCAAAAAAAGGGTTGAAACGATACCCGAAAAGATGGAAAAATTATATGTGGAATCTAACAAATCTGAAATTGAAACAGATGCGCGCACGAATTCTTTATTTTAAGAAAATAAAAGCAGTGCAGAAAAGTTTTCTGTAACTATAAGGACTGATAGGATCAAGAATCAACCGCGTAAATTTTATAATGAAGATAACACACAAGATGATAATCGTATGTGTGCTCAATCAATAGTTTGTAAAATTTCTACTGATTATAATAAGATTAAAAATAGTGAAAATAGAGTTCAATGGGAACAAGCTATAAAACATGAAATTAATTCATTAATAACTATTCAAATTTGGATCCTAGTATTAAAATCAGAAAATAAAAAAATTGATGATTGTAAATGAATATTCACTACAAGAAATGATGAGTTTGGAAATCCATCAAAATATTAAGCTTGTGTTGTTGCCCGTGGTTCAGTCAAGAATATTTAGAAGATTGTAATGAAACTTTTGCACCATTTGCCATAATTTCAAGCTGTAGATTTATACTGACTTTCAAATCAGTTCACTTTGCTAGTTCATCATATGGACGTCAAAACTGCTTTTCTTAAGGGTATTTTAAAAGAGGAAATTTATATGAAGGTTCCTGAGGGTGTTGAAAGCAAAACTAATCAAGTCTGTAAGTTGAATAAAGCGATGTATAGTTGAAAACAGGCAGTAAAATGTTGGTTTGAGATTTTTAAAAAAGTGCTTCTAGAAAAGAATTTAAAAAATTCTACTGTTGATCGGTGCATTTATATTTTGGATATAGAAAGTTTATCGGAAAATATTTATGTGGTACTTTATGTAGATGATTTCGTTATCGCGACTGCTGATATTAAAACCACGAATAAATTCAAAAATTATTTTAAAAAATCAATTTTCTATGGTAGATTTAGACGAAATTCAATTTTGTGTCGAAATTAAAATTAACAGAAGTAAAGATAGAATCACCTGGGATTAGAGTGCATACATAAAAAAAATTCTGAATAAATTTAATATCTTTGGCGGTAAAGCTGTCAGTAAGCCCCTTGAAAATAATTTAAACTATACAGCTTCAAACTCCGATGAAAAATTGGACGCTCCTCGTTGAAATCTTATCAGGTGTTTATGTATGTGATGCTTTACACACGACCTGATATTAGAATAGCTCCCAACATTTTAAACAGATTTTAACTAAAAGTAATCAAGAACTGTGGAAAAGTCTAAAAAGAGTTCTTAGGTATCTTAAAGGTTCAGTTGATATTAAATTAAATTATTTCCGAGGTGATTATAACGAATTTCTAAGCAGTTATGTTGACTCTGATTGGGGAGGTAATGACGAAAGTGATAGGAAAAGTAGATAGATAAACGTTTATTTTTCGACCGGCTGGCCTACCACTTATAAATTACCATCCATCCACACCTTATAACTAATCCGCTCACTTCTGTATCCTAACCTTTAATCGCTATGCCTCGCATTTCCAGCCTCTGTCTCCGCGGCTAACGCCTGATACTTAACTACTATTTACAATATTTACCGTGTTCTTTCATCTACTTCCTCTCCTATTTACAATCCTTTCTTCTTCATTCCTCTTCCTCCTTCTTTCTCTTCTTCACCATCTTACCCAATACCCCCTTCACCTATGCTACTGCCCTTTTGTCCCCCTTTCATGCAACAATACCATCATGCCTATCCGACTCCTTTCCACCTCTTCACATTCCTGCAATCAGTGCCCAACTTTTGCATCCCCCTTCCCGCAGAATTCACTCATTCTCTTCTTTATAGAAAGCCAGAACATATTATAATTCTCCATGCAACAGCATCTCATTCTCACTGTAAGTTCCTCACTTCCTTGCTCTTCGTTCTTACACAAATATTGCACTTTCTCCCTTGGCATAATCCGCACATAGTTCCTGTTAAACCTTGAATCTCTTAATTTCTCCTCTCCTTCTGCTTTTTCTTTCTCCGTGCCATTCTTCTGAACCAACTCATATACCTTCTTTTCTACGTCGTGCACCCTTCTCACTTTATCCCTCTGCAATACATTTGTTCTAAAATACCTTTCCCTTACCACCTCTATATTTGCACCACTACGTCTGTTCTCCTTCTCCCACCAACACTTCCTAACCAATTTACCTCCCCCCTCTTCCAAAAATTTCTCCTCATATTTACTCGCTCGACTTCCTGTTATAATCCGTAAACTCGTTCCTCCTGTCTTCCTCCTGACAATCTAGTTCGACGTTTTCCTTGCCAACCCTAGTGTCCACTTTACATACCTCTCCTATATCCTATTTACCTCCTTACTCACCTTCCACCCCCACACCTCCACTCCGTAAAATAAGACACTTATCACTAGTGGATCAAAAAATTTCATTCTCCTTACAAAATCTTCTCAACCTTTTCATCATCTCCTTTAAAGCCTCTTCGCTCTTTGCTAGCAGCACCATGTCATCTGCATGTGCAAGTGACCATATCCTGACTTCTCCTGCCATAACTCCTCCTATCACTCCAATCGCTAGCTTATTTTCCATATCCGCGATCAAAATTGCAAAAAGCGTTGGGCTAAGCTCGCACCGTTGCCTCAACTCCCTATCCATCCAGAATCCCGCAGAGATTCTCTCCCCTCCTCTCACCCTATCTTTCTTCTTCTTGTATGCCACCCTTTCCCTCTCGATCAGGCCCCTCTTTACTCCCCTCTCTACTATTGCCTCTCACAACCTCCCCCTATTCACTGAAGGGAATGCGCCCTTTAGATCTACAAAAAACGCATACACTTTGGCAACCTTTCTGTTTAGTTCTCTATCCACCAAGTGCTGCAAGACGTAAATATTGTCAAGGGTACTCCTTCCCTCCCTGAAGTCCGCCTGCGTCTCCGGCAATATTTCTTTCCCCTCAACATCCTTGCGCAGCCTATCTGTCAACACCATCGCATATATTTTGTACGCAGTATTTATTAGCGTAATTCCTCTATAATTATCCTGCCTCTTCCTATCCCCTTTCATATACAGCGGTACGATCAACCCCTCCCTACACCCTCTTTGGAATCCGTCCCCCCTCATACTTATTTTACTTTCCTTTTCAGCCTCTGCCTTACCTCTTATGTGCCAAACAGTCACGCTTGGATCTCTACTCCGTCCAGCCCTGCTGCCTTAGATTTTTTCAACTTCGTTATCTGCTTCTGCATTTCTTCGTTATTCAGCACAACTCCATCTACCTACCTCGCTCTTCTAACCTCCCCATCTCTCTTCTGCGTATCTGACCCCTAAAATGAATCCTTAAAAAATCCCCTCCAATATTCGCTCCCTATCTTCTCACTTATCCCCACCCTACATTTCGTAAACTTATTAATTATCTTTCACACGTCCCCTTCTGTCTTCACACTTCTCAACTCCTTTTGCAGCTCTTTTTCCTTTTTCTGTTCTTTCTTTTTACACATCGCCCTAAGCTCGTACCTTAGTTCTACGTACTCCTCCCTTTTCGCGATTCCTTCCTTCCACTTCTTGTACTTCTTTTTTACCTTTCTCTTCAATATTTTACATTCCCTATGTCACCATGGATTGACCATTCCTTTTTTCTTCTACCTTAATACCTTCTTTTTCACACAAACTTTCACTTTCTTTTTTAAATGCTTCTGTATCTCGTCCACAGACTCCCCCTCAAAGCTTACGTTGACCAACTGCTCCTGGTAATTCTCTATAGCCTCTTTCGTCAATGACACCCATTCTCCTTACGACACTTCTTCCTGACCCTGCCTTTTGCCAGCCTCCACAAACCTCCACAAACTTAATGGCTGATGGTCTGATTTCACCCTCCCTACCACTGCGAATTTCTCTATCTCTTCCCACCCTTGCATATTCATAATTACATAGTCTGTCAGCGATATACCCATCTTAATCACATACGTGTATTCTCTCTCTTCGTCCCCTGTTAACCATACCATTCGCCACCGCCTAGCCTCTGTCCTCCATCCAGTCTTTTAGAATCTCCCCCTCATTATTTATTATCTTGTCCTTCGATTTTCTTTCGAAGCTCTCACCTTTCCGATACAGGCCCCCTTCCCCCCAATTTTGTAATCGAAGCACAATATGTTGGGATACAAAAAGGCAGACATCAGTAGTAGCTTCATCTACTGAAACTGAATACATGGTTCTTCTTGAGGCTGTTAGAGAGGCTCTGTGGTTAAAATCGTTAGCAGAGAGTATTTATGTAATTATTTCGGAGATAATTATAATTTTTGAGGATAATAATCGTTGCATAAGTATTGCAAATAATCCAACTTGTCACATGAGGTCAACACATATTGATATTAAGTATCATTTTTCTAAGGAGAAAGTAGAGAAAAATTTAAAAATGTTGAAATATGTCCCTACAGCAAACCAGTTGGCTGCCATTTTAACGAAGCCTCTACCAGCGGCGAAATTCCTGAAATTTATAACAAAAATGGTTCTTGAGTAATTAGAATTACGGCTTGTTATTTTTCTGTGTATATATGTTGTATGTAATTATTGTAATCAACGTGATAATAGTAATGGTCTGATTAGGTTTTATTGTGTTTTTCCTAATCCTTGAAGCGAATGTTGGGCCATATGTGATTTACCAGGAAGCATGAGGAAGGTGAATTAAATGTACTATATATCAAAAAGTAATCATTATATTCTAAGAACAGTATGTGTGTGGCTGAGTGACGAAACTGTTTATATGATATTCGAGCAAGACTAGACTGGCCTAAAGTTTTTCTCACAAAGGGTGCTGGTGCAAGCCAGTACTCATAAGTGTCTTGATCAGTATTCCATACAAGAAAGACGTGCCTTCTGAAGGACTATATTCACCCTTACAATAATAATTAATTATTTTATCAAACATAAGAATTATTTATAGAACATTGAACTGATTTCTTTGACCAAAAATCACTTTTATTCCTGAAATGTTCACTATTTGTATTTATGTTTTTATTTTAATTCCAAAACTTTGATAACCTTAAATATAAATATAAGTTTTTAACATTTACATACCTAATGAAATTCCTTCACACGTAATGCTTTTCTGTTGATTTTAATCCTTTTTTTGTGAGCTCGAAAGGAAGGACTAGATAGAAAACCTATGGCGTGAAATTGGTTGCATCTCTATTTTTTCAATTTTCAATTTATTAAAATTTCTATGAATATCACCTAAACATACAAAAAAATTACTACTCAATAAAAGAATGATTAGACTTTACAGCTATATTGAAAGGCCAAATACAGTGAAATTTGGTTATTATTTTTAATACTTACATGTGCATAGTATTGTATATAGACATACATAGAAACTCCAACTGCTTATATGGAGACATATATTACCACTGGTACAAACAATATTGTTTTTTAGTTTTACAGTCTTATATAATTAATTGCTTTCGTCTCGGTCTCGGGTTTGGAGGCGTCTGGAAAGATGTCGAAGAGATTCTTCTATACGTGACAAAATTTGAGATCGAAGTTGCTTTCCACCTTTTGGAGATTAAAATTAAAGATTAAAAGATTTAATGTTGGATGAATACTTTTATTTTTAATGTTCCCAATATTGTAATTATCCATTGCTACTACAATTAAGGACCTGATACTGGAAGCAAGGAAAAACGTCCCGATTACCTATACATTTTCACCCCTATCGATCGAAGGTCAAAAAGGCAAGACCGTAGCTTCTTTTTTGGTGAACATTATTCATGTAACTGTCAATAATAAAGACAACACGTACTTAAATAATATTTCGTTAAGCAAAAATAATGCGAAGAAAAAATGGATCATTCGATGATCGAATAGGAGTAGTTAAAAGTCTGCTTAAATATCTTTTTGCAAAACCCACGTTGAAAGTTGAGGTTTTCATGCTTCTAAATTTTGCCTAAAGTACCTTATTGGAGCAGACTGTGTGCGAACACTTGTTACGCATACGCTGTTTGAAGATGGCTTCGGGTACGTTCACAAAACACGTAATTAATTTTTGAGCGAATTTTATTTTTGTTGAAATGTATACATTGTTCAATATATTATATATATTTATCTTAAGATTACTGTTGGTATCTTCACACTTTTCTAATATTGCATATTCAATTTTATAGATTAGAATTTTTACTGTCTTCTACTGACTTCTGAAGGGCAGACTGAATACGAATTTGTTAATTTGGAGCAGTGTAGTATAAACATCTCTGACAGTGAAGCAATGGGTAACTGGTGATAGTCTGAAGCTAGTCCTGCTCAAAAATTTGTTTTCTTTAAGGTTCTCGAATTATTACTCCCTTTTGTTAGTGAATAATGATGAATCCCAATATTCCGGATTTAGACACTGTAAGTAGCCAAGAGTGTGTCAGAAAATCTTCTGCCTAAGAAATAAAAAAGGCCTGCAATTCAGCGTATGATCGACTTATGAAGTTGATCAGCTCCTAGAAGACAAAATCGATCTCAGAAAATGTATTGATGACGTATTTGGAGTGACTGGCAGAAACTATAAAACAAACAAAAATCGAACTTTTCTCCAGGTAATATTAAGGTTCGAGCAGTTAAAAAGGAAATCATTATGAGTGTCCTCAGTACAGGATAGGGTATAATAAAAGGCTTCGATGACAAAAGCACATGGGTCAATGCGAAATTAAGAAATCTTCTCTACGTTTCGTTCTTAGATGCAAATTTAATTCCAGTAAACAAAATTGCAGGCAGCGGGTTTAACGTAAATTTTAGTAAAACAGAATGTGAAGTTCAGCATAAATGCAAAATTATAGAGGAGAGTATTTGAATATGAGATATTCTCGTGATATGAGATAACGGGGTTTCAGCTAATCTATGAGGCCCACTCTGCTGGTTCTAACACTAACTTGCAGCCGTTGAAAAAAAGGAATTTTGAGGTGAAGTTAATTTCTCATTGTGCTTCTAAAGATTATGATCAAACATTTTGGGAAATCGGTGGTGGTCCAGTTCTTGGAAGGCAGGTCCTTACGCCCTATTTATTATGCATTAAATAAGTATTTAGCAGTAAAGTCTGCCGGGAGGGATAGGAGTTGAGTAACTACTATGTAGGAAAATATTAGTACATTTATACTTTGGAAACATAGAATAAAGTTTTTCATAAAGAATAATACTTTATTTTGCATTTTATTAGCGATTTCCTGGGGTATCTTATATTATGAGAATAGTTTGACGACTTTGGAAAAAGTACTTTTTGTACTTTTTTTCTAGTTTCAGCGAAAAAAAAATTTGATAAAATTTTGCATTTAAGCTTTATGTGGTAAACTAACTTCCCTTTAAAACCATCTATATTACTTTCAAATTTACTGCATGGAATTCCGGAAATGACACCAAACGGAGTTGGTATCTCTTATTTGGATACCGTCATCTATTAAACGGTACTCTTCACGGTAATATTTATAAATTAAGGAAACAAGAAATAGAACATTTAGTGATAGGCACTAAGTAAAAGCATAAAGAAAATTGACAGCACGTGTGGTATCGTATATTTTTGCATAGGGATGCACAAGCAGTCACTGACACAGAAAATAAATTTCTAGCTACGGGAATAAAAGTGGAGGATTGCGGTATTAGGGAACCATGCGAGTGCTTCATAAGAGGTAGCATCACTCGAAAGCCATTTTAGAAAGAGTCCAGCAGTAGCAGTAAAAAAGGAACTTTTGATTCAATGCACACCGTTTAATAAGGAATAAAGGGCAGCAAAACTGTTAATTTAAGAATTTATAGAGTACGCAAAACGCCAATTAAAAAAGAAACCTAAATTTATACGCTCGAATCAAGAAAAGATGTATGTCAATAATGAATCAAAGGCATTTTTAAGAGGTGATGGAATTCGTACTCAATATACTGTTGCTTACACACCAGAACAAAACTGAGTTGCAGAAAGGAAAAATAGGACCCTGATTAACATGGTGCAATGCATGCTCATTTATGCGGGCATGGAGAAAAAATATTGGAGAGAAGCTGTAAATATAGCTAATTATTTGCAAAATTTACTTTCTACAAGATACAGAAACTAAACTCCATACGAGTTATGTTACTAAAGAAAGCCTAAAGTCCAGCATTTTCATATTTTTGGATTCACAGCATATGCATATATTTTGAGAGAAATGCGAAGGAAACTAGAAGAAAAAGCCAAAAAATGAACTTTTATGGAGAACTCAGATGAATATAAGAGCTTTCGACTTCTGGATACAGAGGCAAGAAATGCAGAATACCTAAAGGCAATTAAACGCAGGAAAGGAAGTATAGGTTTAAATTCTAAATTCCTTAAGGTGTCCTGCAGAGGAGGTAATCGTGAATCAAGTATCAAAAGTGAGGACAACATGGAAGAATTTTAAGACAATCGCACATGTATACAGAAGGATTAAATTCAAATCTGCAAGCAAAAGTAGAACCAAGAAGTTCCAAGAGGGGCTATGAAAAGCTCAAACAAAGTAGACCGGCGATCTGTAGCAGAAGAAGAAATGAGCGCATTAAGAAGGAACGAAACCTGGACTCTTGTCGAACCACCAAAGAAAGCAAAAATTTTAGACTGCAAATGGTTTTTTAAGTTAAAAAGAAATGCAGAAAAGGCATGCTAAGTAAATATAAAGCAACGTCAGTCGCTCATTAATTAACTCAAAAATTTGTCATTGATTATGACGAATTTTTCGCACCTGTTGCGCGACAAACTACTTTTCGAACACTCCTAGCGCTAGTAAGTGTTAGCTCGCGGAATCGAGCAAGATGAAGGTAGAAGTAGGCCAAAACTAAAAGCTGCTTGCTAACTTCTCAGTAAGCTTTTTATTGTTTCTATTTTTGGTTAAGTGCCATCAAGTTATGTCGCGTGCGTTGACATCCTACCGTTAGGACGCCTTAATACGGATTCAAACAATCTGATAAGACCTGGAACAAAAAACTTTATAAAACGCTTATGGAACATATCTTCGTTCAAGGACAGGCTAATCCGTGTTTACACATCAAGGGCTCAAAGGGCGAAAAAATTCACGTATTTAGTTACGTGGATGATTTGGTAATAGCGAGCCAGAACGATGATGAAATGTTCCAAATAGGTCAAGATTTGGGTCATTCTTTCAGTCTGATCAATCTTGGAAGGTTGTCCCATTACCTTGGAGTCAATTCGATCGGGACGAGGAAGGGAATTTTCAGCATCAGTCAGCCTCGAAATTAAAGATACTACTAAACACCGGATACGTCAAGTTAAGAAAGGATGAGAATCCGATGGAAGATAATAACTCCAATCGAAAACTTATACGGAAACTCCTGTATATAGCAATTAACACGAGTCCAGATATTTCAGCCAATGTATCATTTCGAGTCAAAACAACGTGGGAGCAATAAAAGCTGACTGAAATTAAGCAAGAAGGATTTTTTTATGCCTCAAAGAAACAAAATAATTAAAACTTAAATTTGGAGACACCAAGGACAGCAATGAAAAGTTTCTGATTGGATATGCAGATGCAGACTAAGCTGAAATCAGAAGTAACATGAAATCCAAAAAAGAAGAATAATGTGTTAAATTATTAATACTGCCCAACAGAATTTATAGTGGCAGATATCTCAACATAGGCACTGAACTATATAAAGTTGCTTACACATCGAAAGAGTTGTGGACTAGTTTAGGTGGTTGTTTTTTTATTTTTCTGTTTCACATTATCATCGTTGAAGAAGGGTGTTGGAAACAACATTTATTCTAGCCAGCGCATCAATACAAGAGACTCAAACGTCGTTACACAATTTAACATCTTTAATTCAACAGGCACTTGTTTTTTTTACATTAAAAAACATAATGCATTACCTTTTTTATTTTTTTTATTAAGCATATACGTACATAATTTTTATAACCAAATGTGTATAAAATCCTTCTTTAATAAGTATTTGCAACCATTTTCAGTCACGTTCGGAACCTTTTACCGATAGTCTAGTTTGGATGTAGAAATCTGATAAATGAAAATGATCACATTCGCCTTTATTACCAAATCCTTTTACTAAATAGTAGTTAAACGTAACAAAAAACACGATTAAGCGATATTAACAAATGGTTACCCATCCGAGAGATAATCGTCGCATAATTAATGCCGTGGGCTCAAGACGAATTGTATTATTTCATTATGATATATTTTTATCGAATTTTAAATTAATTTCTGCGACCTCTGCCTGGGCTTCTGGAACGAGCGCAAATAGTCGGTTCCACATGAGAAAAAACTTGAGCTGTATGTGGGCTTGAAGGGCTTCTAGAACGATTCCGAATAGCCTGTTCGATACCTGAAAAAACTAGATCTGGATCGTTTCCAGGACTTTCATACCTCATTATATGCGTAGTTCCGCTTCTTATACTTTTCATGATTATATCTCCGTCAGAATTGAATATTGGTCGAAAATTATCATTATGCCACCATCCGACGATGTAATCATCCTTTGCTACTACACGTACAGGACCTAGGACTGGAATCAGGGGGCCTTTAAGAATCTTGGTGTGAACATCAGGAATGTCTTCTGGAAAAGCTACAAAAGTCCTGAAACCAGGATATCCCCTTATGATTCCAGGTGATTCCCCATCCCGTATACGAATGCAAACTGAAACATCAAGGAAAAATGTGTTATTTCATTAAATCTTCTAGTTATTAAATTTACATATTATACAAAGGAATTGTATCGAAGGTTCTAATCAAAAACGCAGACATAAATTTTTTCTGTTTTATTTTACTGTAATACTGTACATATACGAAATGAAACAAAATCTAAGATTGTCAAAAAACAGGCCTTATCCTTCATCGACTACCGCTTTGTCTGTGACAAACCGGCTACCGCTGCAGTCTGTAGCCGCAACCCCGTTTTCTCCATTTTCCCCATAAATTAAAGTAGCACATGATCAATGTCGCTCCTATTTATATTGATGTGCGTTAATGGTACGCTGACCAGTTGCTTCACGTCCGGCGTCATACTTTTTATCAGTGTGATAAGAAAACTACTACTCTTCAGTTCGAAAATCATTCAAATTTGAAGAATCACCTGTATGTATCACCTGACTCAAAATTGACCCGGAAGACCCAAGAAAATACTTCACTCTAGCGGTAGATATAGGATCATTTCGCTGACCCGCCACCCACGCAAATTTAACTTTTTTCGGCCAAATATTTAGTGCAGAATGTGTTCAAATGTGTACAACCAAAATTATAATTAGAGCATCACCGGAAGTACCTGTTGTCCCAGAAAAATACTGGTGGGGCCAGCGAAACGTTTCGCTGGCCCCGGAATTACCCATGATCAACTTTAAATTGGCGCACTATTTTCACCTTAATTTGCTCAAATTTGTGAAAAAATTTCAACCGCTAAAAACTATCTCCAGCGTGGAAAACAGCATGGCGAAGCCAGCGAAATCTTAAGCTGCCCCGACATTATCAAAAATGAACTTCATATGGCTGCATTATTTTCGCCCCGCCTAGGTGTTTGCCTAACAAGGGGTTGTTTTAGGTGTTGAAGGTCGTAGCACTAATTTTAAAAAATTAAGATTATTAATTAAGGATTGAAGTTTGTTGCACAGGCTTGAACATATTAAGGCGAAAATAATGCTCCCATATGAAGTTGATTTTTGATAATGTTAGGACCAGCGGTACCTTTCGCTGGATCCGATATTGTGTTAGCCATACAGGGGGTCGTTTTTAAGGGTTGAACTTGGTTGCAAAAAAATTTGAACACATCAAGACGAAAGTAATGCGCCCATATGAAGTTAATTTTGGATAATGCCGGGGCCAACGAAACGTTTCGCTGGCCCCGCCAGTGTTTTTCGGAGACATAAGGTGCTTCCGGTGATGAACAAATTCTAATTTTGGTTGTACGAATTTAATCAAATTCTGCACTCAATATCTTGCCGAAAAAAGTTAAATTTGCGTGGGTGGAGGGGTTAGCGAAATGGTCCTGGTACATAGTGTAATTAAAGAATACTAGACGTTCAGAGCTATTTTGAATAACCCTGCTGATATGGCGTGCATTTTTTAAACTTTGCGGCTGTCAGCCGCATACGGTAGTCGATGAAGATTAAATTAATACTGATGTTTGCTCTTGAATAAGACTGTATTTATTTCTGCTTCGATGAAGGGTCTAAGATCAGAGCAGTTAATAATATTTCAATGGCTTTTGTAAGATGATGGCATAATATAAATTCGTGTTCCTCTTTATTTTAACGTAAAATTTGAAATGTAAAATCATATCCCCTTTCCAGAAAATTTAGAACCCAAAAATATTCCTTACACTGTTAAAAATGTTTGCAATTTTAATATACATTTAATATACATTTGTATGATAAATTTAAAACCTCAGTATACAAAATCGCTCTTCAAAGACCATCTATATTAAATTTCATAAACCACATGTTGATCATTTATTAGAAAATACAGATATTTTCACTTTACGCAAATTAAAGACAATGTTGGCAGTAATGTTTAATTATAAATTATAAAACATAATATTTGTTCCCAGATAAACAAAAAGGACACTGTTTTTTAAGTTGAAAAGTTCAAATAAGAAAATAATTAAGAAACCTAACCCCCAAGCACCTTTACTCACGTTAAAACTCTCAAATTTAGAACAAGTTTTAGAAAAAAATTCCAACCGTACGTTGCACTTTAATTATAAGTTAGCATTTAGTTTAATATTTGACAAGATGTGAAGGCATCAAAGAACATGGTGTTTAATCGCTCTCTGTTTTGCCGACTTTGATATACATGTATATTAATCATACAACATGATGGTATATTAAAATTAATGTATGGTACATGCAAATGACTTTACTTATATGTATACTGAATTTCCATCAGATTTTTTTTAAAATGTAGAAACCCAAGACGCTGAGAAACTGAATTTATTTGGTGTAAGTCGCATTTAAAAGTCAGAGAATGATACACTATTAGACATTTTTTTCTTATCTCTTCAATAAATTCTGAATAATGTAATTATAAATTGAATTTGAAATCAATCTTTTAATTCATATATATTTATATATTATAATATTATATATTCACCAATAGAAGTCATGAGAATCCCTATACTAAAGATCAAAGTACCAGCCACCATCATTTTCTTTAGCTCGAGGAAACGGTCTTACAAAAAAATTCCTGATAGAAGTTTAACTAATGAATGTTCTACACTATATTTTAATTAGAATTATGATCATTTCTATCTTATCTGCACTCATAAATCAGATTAATTGAAATGTACATTTTCACTTTTTTGAGATGTTTGTATTTCATCAGCATTATCAGTAATATTTGCTGCTGAACCTGTCGCAAATAACTAAGAATAAATGTGGATATAATTTACAAAGCCACCTTAAAATAAAATGTGTTCATACTTTTTAAACGTGTAATAAAAAAATAAATTCAATTTCGAAGAAGGACATATTATAAATAAAATCGTTTTTTATCAAAAGGAGTTAGTTCAGTAATTTAAAAAAAAAAAAAATTATAGATATTTTATGTATATAAAAAAACATGGAAATTGGTCGGCCTATTGTTTCCTTCATATTATAAACATAAGTGTGGACCTATTAAAGTAATAATCCATTATAGAATTACAAGCCCACAATAGCTTTTTTTTATTTTTCTATATCTTTCAAATAATAATTTATTATTTTATTAAAAAATAATATTTATTTAACATGAAACTGATTTCTTTAATCAAAAAGCACTTTTATTACTGAAATTTTTACATTTTATTAATATAAAATAATTATCGTTTAAACTTGCGGAATCTTTGGACTCTGGTGGTTTCTATATGCTCACCAGGTTGACTTAGATATTTCATGAATTGACTAAGATATTCCACTTCTAGTGTTCAAAGTCATGTATGTAACAAATTATAATTCCTGGTAGTGATTTTTATCATTTTCGTTTCCCATTTTTCATGATAGATTTTTGTCTGGTATTGGTATTCAGAATAATTTTTCACTTCAGTTTAGTACTTTTAAAAAGCATTCCGAATGAAGTTTCAACCCAAAAAGACGAAATTTCAACCAAAAAGGATCACTTTTTGAGAAAATTGTGAAATCTAACGCAAAATAAATAAATTTCAAAGTAAAGTGTTTCTTTTTTAGACAAAAGAGATCAAATTTCTACCCAAAGAGATGAATTTTTAACCAAGAAAAATTTTGCAGGCAGATAATAAAAAAATTGTCAATTAAATTGTTGAATAGTTTTTACAGAAAAATAAAGTTTATACCAAGTTATGTTTTCCAACCAAAAAGAAAAATTTTCAGGTGAAAACAATGACTTTTTATAAAAAACTTTACATTTTCATCATATCAAATAAATTTTTATTAAAATAAAAGAACTTTTAACCATATAATGAATTCTCATCTAAAAATATAACAGTAAACTATTCACCCCCAAAAAATTAACTTCAAAAATATATAAGAATTATTGATATAAGTGTTATTAAATAAGAGTTATTGATAACTGTTTTCATGACTATTTCAATGATAAATCGCGCAACATTTACTTTGTGAACAATAAATACTTATAAAATTAAGTTTCAGTACGAATTTTTGTTCTACAACGACTCGAATGAAAAAAAGCGTCTGATGGCATAAACTGTCATGGAATTGTTGAATCTTTGGTTTATAGAGGCATACCCTAAATTTTACCAAATATTTCTTGGAACTAAAGAAATGGAACTTTTATATGAGAAAATATTACTATCAGCCTAAAAATCTGAGATGCAATATATAATTCAAAATAAACATATTATAAAGCTTATAAAATGTAAATATATAATATAATGTAGATGTATAATATAAATATATTATTATTTGTGATCATTTATTTTTATATTCACGAGAAAAAAACGGAAATTTCAATCACATTTTGAGCAATCAGTGCTAAGAAAGCCTTTTAGCATTCGGTGGCATTTGTTCTAAACCGCTGAAAGCTGTAAATAATAAATTTATATCATCAGAAGTGTTTAACCAAAATGAGATATTTTCTTAAGTACTGAATAAACGTCTCTTAACGGATTTCATAACCATTTTATTCGTGCAAGTATTGTCTGCAGTAAAATAAATTACAGAAATATCTATTTCAACAAAGTGCAAACATTCGAAAACATGGACAATCTTATTAGGTTGTAAATGCAAATTCTAAGGAACTAGGTTCTTAGCTTCAAGGAAATAATTTCTTTGACTGAATAGTTTTCACACTTATTGAGATGAAGCATTTCCTTTTATCAAAGAATTATCACGAAAGAAATTATTTATTTGAGTCGAGGCCTAATTTTTTTGCCTCTAAAACAACATTTACTCGAATGAAGTAGACAAATACGAGGCGCATGAATATTCCCCAAACTCCACTAGACATGAGTTTCAGTGAATCGAAAATCAATTCAACTAATACCCATTTTCCATATTTCTTATTTACCCGAGTTGTCATTTTATGTACATTTTATTGCTCCAATTTGTCAGTAATTAGAATTTTAATTAGTCCGTATTATTATGTGGCCTAAGTTTTAAATCACCTAATTTATCTTTGTCAGAACATTTATTTATCATAATTTCCATTTAGACGAATTTCTATTTCAGCAAATTTTTATATGACATAATTTTAATTCTTTCGAATAACTACATAACCTAATTTTTTGCACGAATGAGTAATTATCGTAATTATCTACAATAATTTTTAGTGAAACTAAATGTCATTTATCCTAAATTTCACGTAACATAATTTTAACTTCTTCTATTTGGAATATAATCTAAGTTTAATTTTTTCGAATCACTATTTGCTGTAATTTTCATTTGTCCTAATTTTAATTTAACCTAATTTTCGTTGCTCCAAATAATCTTTTAACCTAATTTTCATTTATGCACATTTCTAGTTGTCATAATTACAATTTGCTCGAACTTTCACATGGCCTAATTTCTATTTATCCGAATTATCATTTGTCACCAGTTTTATTTTTGCCAATTTCCATTTGACCTAATATCAACCTATCCGAACTTTCACGCGCCATAATCTCCAATTAAAAAAAGTTCCATTTGTCCTACCGAACTTCCGTTCAGTTTTGAAGGGGTGGTTTCCCATCTAGATGTTTTTGGTAAAAGTAGGCGCCAAATTCAAATAAGAAGCCTCTGCAAATACAGTGACCGTTATGAAAATTATTGTGTAGGGCCAAATTTCTTCATATTTTGAATTTATTGCCCTTTCAGAATCTTAAATTCGACCCAATATGTGATTCTAAACTAAAGTCCCCCAAACACCGAAAAATTCTCCAGACTGAAGAAATGGATTTTAGGTGTTCTGCAGATAATTAAACAGAGGTAAAACAGTAAGTTATAATTACATTTCAAGTTCAGGTAACTCCATAAAGAAGGAGCATTATAAAAAATGATTGATAAAATAGACAAGACTATTGCCACTATTATTTTTAACTAATTTTAAAATGTAACTAAAGTCGAAATTTAAAATAATATAATTCAGCGGTTCTCGTTTATCGAATATTAGTTGTTTAGTTTTTTGGTTTTAAATTTTTTCTGTCTGTTCAGGTGAAACTTGAAATGATGATTTAAATCTACAATTGTAGCGCTCATTTTATTACCTGCAACATTCTTCACAAATATTTTTGGTACATTTGAATTTGCAAATTTTTATTTGAGAAATATAAAATTTTTTAATTCAATAGAAAATATGTTTCTTAAATAAAATTTGATTAAGAAAAACTTATGAAAGTGTTTTCTAGAGAATTTTCAAATGAATAAACAAAGCCCTATGTTATGAGGATTAAATAATAATTGCAACTTCTGCATAACGAAAAAACCAAACCATGAAAACCTGAATAACTATTCTTAAATGAACAATTCTACCTGAAATATTATTCTAAACTTCGAATTTAGTTATATTTTTAAATTATTAAAGAATAATAATGGCAATAGTCCGGTCGATTTCATCAATTATTTTTAATAATGCTCCTTCTTTATGCAGTTATCCGAACTTTAAATGTAATTATAAATTACTATTTATCCTTTGTTTACTTATCTGAAAACACCTGAAACCCATTTCCTTCGCTTACCGCCGATACATAATATTGCGGACATGATAAAATTAAAATTAAAAATGTTTTGTAATTTCAGTTTGTACTTGCATATAAATACCTTCTGGTATTTTTCTTCTATGCAGTTATGCATCGATTTTTCACAAATACTGGCGAGTGAGTGCTTTAGTGTCTTTAGTCTGACGAATGTTTCGGTGTTTGGGGGACTTTAGTCTAGAACTACATATTTGGTCGAATTTAGATTTCTGAAACAGAAATAAATTCAAAATATGAAGAAATTTGGCCCTACAAAATAATTTTGATAACGGTCACTGTATTTGCAGAGGCTTCTTATTTGAATTTGGCGTCTACTCTTACTAAATATATCTAGATGGGAAATCACCCCTTCAAAACTGAACGGAAGTTCGGTAGGACAAATGGAACTTCTTTTAATTGGAGATTATGGCGCGTGAAAGTTCGGATAGATCGATATTAGATTAAATGGAAATTAGGAAAAATAAAACTTATGACAAATGATAATTCAAAGAAATAGAAATTAAGCTATGTGGAAGTTCGAGCAAATGGTAATTATGGTAAATATAAATTTGCATAAATAAAAATTAGGGTAAAAGATTATTTGTAACGACAAAAATTAGGTTAAATTATAATTTGGACAAATGAAAATTATCGAAAATAGTGATTCGAAAAAATTAAACTTAGATTATATTCAAATTAGAAGAAGTTAAAATTATGTTACGTGACATTTAGGATAAATGAAATTTAGTTATAGTAAAAATTAGTGCAGATAATAATTACGATAATTACTCATTCGTGCAAAAAAATTAGGTTATGTAGTTATTCGAAAGAATTAAAGTTATGTCATATAAAAATTTGCAGAAATAGAAATTAGACTAAATGGAAATTATGATAAATAAATGTTCTGGCAAAGATAAATTATTTGATCTAAAACTTAGGCCACATAATAATTCGGACTATTAAATTTCTGGTTACTGACAAATAGGAGGAATAAAATGTGGATAAAAGGACAACGCGGGTAAATAAACAATATGGGAAATGGGTATTAGTTCAATTGATTTTCGATTCAATGAAACGTATGTCTAGTGGAGTTTGGGAAATATTCATGCGCCTGGACAAATACACTTGGCACAAAGAAACTACAGAAACGAATTTTTTTTGAAAACGGTAATTTTGTGCAGTGTTCAATTAAAATGTATGTTAATTGGATTAAAAGGTAGTCTAGCTGCTTCTGAGGATAAGGCCAAACAATTTTATTCAGGTATAGGCACTAAGATAAGCATTAAAGTGCACAAATATGATAAAGAAAGTTAGGAATATTTTAAAACGATAGGCGCTTCCCAAACATCTTCTTGTAGTCCTGCCACTATAAATTAGTAGTAAGGCTAGCATCAAGCAAGATGTTGCTCTTTACAATACAAACTGTAAAAATAATCTGGATTACACGCCCTGAAATTTGTCTTCCGAGCAGATCTTGAATACCAGGTAAAAAACCAAGCAGGAATTAAAGACACAAAGAAAACAACAATCTATCTACGATACACATTCTAACACGTAAGATCAACATTAAGTGATGGTGAAATATTTAACTTTTGCCTAGAAAACGGCGTCCTATTTCCAGAAACGGAAGAACTTAGTTTTGTTATTCTGGACAGGGTGTTCGGTACAGGGTGTTCGGTAGGCGTGACTCACTCGGTGGGGAAAGAAGTAATGTGAGGAAGAGATATAAAATTTTAAGATTACTCCAGAATTCCCCTGTTATTTATTTAAATAACACGTTTGTTCCGCAACATTGCTCTGACCCAGGTTGCTGATGAATCTCTCTAGCAATCACCATAAGTGAAGATCCATACAAAGTCGTTATGTAAGGTTCCCCAATTGAGTGCATTAGTGTCCAAGGTCTTTTGCTTCAGGCTTCATTCACTCTACTGACATTCTTTTTATTAACTATTTGCCGCCGTACTTTTCTGTCCTGGCATACTTTTCTAGCTTCTTTTACGTCCATGCATTTTTTCATGCAGGTTCTCGTGTTTCTGTGACTTCTTATGTCTCTTCTAAGTAGGGTCTCATTCACACATTCTAACAATTCTTTCCACAGTCTACCTCTGGGCATGTTGCCATTTACTCTACCTTGATACACTTACTTCGTTAGTCCTTCATTTGGCATTCTCTCAACATGCCCGAACCATTTTAACCGATTTCCTTCCCATGTGTCTATTAGAGTCTCTTCTGCATCACATTCTTTGATAACTATCTCCTTACTCACGCTTTCCACTAGAGTTTTCCCGCATATTATGCGCAAGAATCTCATGGCAATTACATTAATTTTTCTTTTATCTTTTTCTTGAAAGGTCCTTGAAAGGCTCTTGAAAGGTCTGGCTACCGTATAGTACAGTCGGCACACATATAGCATTATGTCTTGCCATTTTAGCTTTATTTGATATATTTTTTCCTCTGATGAGGGGCCCTGCTCTACTAATAACTTTCTTATTTTCGTTTATGCGTCTATCAAATTCCTCATATATTTTCCCGTCCCTAGTAAATAAGTTACCGAGGTATACGAACTTATCAACTTGTTCAATTCTCTCATTATTTAATACAATATTGCATAGTGTGTTCTCACGCATTCCTTCGAACACCATAGTTTTTTTTGCGTTAATTTTGAGGCTCATGCTCTTCATGCTTGCTTTCAATTTATTCAACATTATTTGCAAGTCTTCGATTGACTCTGCCATAACAACCTTATTATCTGCGAACGCTGACCCATGTACCCTTACTGTTTTGAGAATCACACCCTTTTAGTCGAAAAGAACCATTCTTAAACAATTTTCCATAAATAATATAAATAACCATGAAGACGCAACGCATCGTTGTCTAACTCCTTGAATAATATCGAAACAGTCACTAAATTTCCCATTCACTCTTACACTCGCTTTGCTACCTGTATATATTGTTTTTATAGCTTGTAGGAACCATCCATTGACTCCATACTCTTTCAGAACTTCCCAAAGTTTACTTCTATTTACCTTGTCTTTTTTCCTACTCTCAAGCTTATTTCTGTGATTTGCCTTAAGCTTGATATTCGATCTGTACATGACCTTCCTGGCATAAACCCACTTTGAACTTCCCAAATCTTTTCTGCTGTCATTTTCATTTCCCTGCGAATAAGTATTTTTTAGTATATTTTACTTACAGTACTTAATAAGCTGATCCCTCTGTAATTATTGCAGTCGCTTTTTTCTCCCTTTCTTTTGATTATTGGTACAATGATCGCTTTGTTCCAATCGTCTGGGACGTCTCCCATCTCGAAACATAAATTTATAAATTTGCACAGTCTGTGTGGTATGTACTCGCCACCGTGGTTAAACATTTTAGCGTTAATACTGTCTACCCCTGAAAACTTACCATTTTTCAAGTTCTTAATTATATCCCTAAACTCAGTGACACATACTTTCTTAATTGCGTTTTCCAACTAATCGTGTTCTACATCGCAGTTGTGGCATCCTATAGCTTCATCTCCGAATTGTCCCCTAAAATAGTCCCCTAAAATAGTACTCATTTATACGTCTATTTCTTTCCTCATCGCTAAGACCTGCGATGTTCAATGTTTTTCTGTACGCTTCTTTCTTTGCATTGGGAAGCCTGAATTTTATCATTTCACCATGCATTACCAGACATTCTTCAAAGAACCGCGGTACCACACACTTCGATCTCACACCTAGCAATAATATCCCAGGACTTAGCTCATGCGCCCTCTACATCTTTGTTATTTTTAAGCGCCACACAAGTTGCTTTATCTATGCTTTCAATTATCTTATTTGGGAAATCTATTCGCACATCTGGTTTCTCTAGGTTCTCAATTTTTATTTGCACAAACACTCTTAATCTTTCATCCGCAAAAACAAAGGCTATTTCCTTTAGACCAGGTGTACATGTAAATAATTTCATGCCTAAACCAAGTATTTGTAATAAATAGACCCCTTTCTAAGCATAGATCAACTAATTTATCTCCGTTATAGTTTGTTCTTGGATCCCCAAAATTATCTAGTACTATTTTTGTATCCTGATTGGGATGCCCAGCCACCCTCATGTCTCCTAGCAGAATTATCCTTTCTCCATGTTCGCAAATATTTATTGTTTCATTTAAAGTGTTCCAGAAGGCGTCTTTTACTTCTCTGGGATCACTATTAACTGACGCCTAACATGCTATGATAAATAATCTTCTGATTCCTACTTTCTTTCTAGCCCATAGCAGTCTGGAAGATACGAAATCATTATCTCCGAGATGATACTTCGCTCTTTCATTCAAAATCAGACCTATTCCTTGCCTGCCATGATATTCACTATTTACTCATGACCGTATTTTAAACCCGCCTTTTAATACCCCGTTTTCTATGTCTACATTTGCATCTCTTTTTCTTTGTTTCAGGCACACATAAAATATATAGTTTCCTCACGTCCATAGTTTCTCGCAATTCTTTTACCTTGAGATCATTTACCCCTTAACATTCAAAACACCCAGTCACCATTCGTCGCCTGAAACATGACCTTGAGATTTAGCGTGTGCATGCCTTTGGTCATTTAAAGTTCCAGTCCTTTGCGAGGCTATTTTGTAGTTTGTATTATTCATTGTTTAGATTATACGCCCAACTAACACCTTTATGCTATAAGTTTATTTTCTGACTCGAAATCATGTCAAAGTTAGGCAGCAATACGTCATATGGTGGAGATTGTAGTTATAACGTTCGTCCCACCAAATTTCAGTTAATAAGGGAGGGTTCAGAAAGGGGGAGGCAGAACTGGAACCGCGAGAGGCGCCTTTAGTTCATGTTTTCGTTTTTATGTTGAGAAGGTCACCAGCTTTCAGCAGCGTTGTATTGTGTCTTAATACAACATCTTCGCCAGAAATTTCAATTATCACTTCACACTCATAATGTATTTTCATATTTTTGAAACTTACAATTCCCATTAAAAAACCCTACGTGTATAAAAATGCGGCGGAGTACATTCATATCCAAACTTTATTTATTTATATTCAAGTAAATTAAAGTTTTAAAATCAAAAAAATAAATTTAATTTTAAACGCAAGAAATATTATAAATAAAAGTGCTTTTTTATAAACGGAGTTAAATGAAAAAGTAGATGGATACTTTATAAAAATAAGAAAATATTATAATTGGTGGGTCTACTTTTTTCTCTAAATAATAAACATAAGTGTAGACCAATTAGCATAATAATACAGCATAACATTGCAGGCCGACAAAATGTTTTTATCTTAATTTTTCTATATTTTAAAAATAATAATTGATTATTTTATTAAAGAAAAATTATTAGCTTAACATTGAACTGATTTCTTTGATCAAAAAGCACTTTCATTTTTGAAATTTTTACAAATTGTATTTAGGTTTTGATTTTAGTTCGACAACTTTGATAACCTTAAACATAATTAATTATGGCTCGGGTAGAATGTCTGCAATAACCAAATGTAAATTATTGATTTAATTTTAATAGGTATCATAGACATGTCGTCGAAAGGGGGACTATAGAAAACCGTTGGCGTAAAATTTGTTGCAACCGATTTTTTTTTAATTTTCACTTTATCAAAATTACTATGAATGAAACCTAAATATACATAAAAGTTACTTCTTAATAAAATCACTATTAGACATAAAAGTCTATATTAAAAGGAAAAATACATTGAAATTTTGTTCTTACTTTTATTACTTACATATAAATTTTATTGTATGTCGATGTATAGACAGCCCGACCTCTTTATATGGAGATATTTATTACCACTTTTACGAACAATATTGTTTTTTAGTTTCAGTGTCATTGAATTTCGAATTAATCACTTTCATCTCTTTCTCTTGTTTGGGGGTTTTTGGAACGATACCGAAGAGATTCTTCTATACGTGGCAAAATTTGAGATCGAAGTTGCTTTCCGCCTTTTGGAGGCCTCTTCATGTGTGTCTGTCCGCTTCTGGCACTTTTAATGATTATAACTCCATTAGAATTAAGTGTTGGATGAATGCTATTATTTTCCATATACCTAATAATGTAATTATTCTTTGCTACTACAGATAAAGGCCCTAAGACTGGAAGCAAGCCGCCATTACGTCTCATGGTGTGAACATCAGGAAGGTCTTCTTCTAAAGCTGAAAAAACACCTCAAAATAGTATGTCCAGGCACCCTTCTGGATGGGTTCCACTCCCTTATACGGAGGCAAGCTGAAACATCGATTCAATTAATTGATTTTCTCTAGAACACAAATGAATTGAATTTAGTAGGGATGGTGAAAAGTCTGCTTAAATATCTTCTCGCTAGGATCAACAGTTTCTTGCCCGAAATTTATAGCTTGCAAATCTTTCGTAAGCATCCATTTTTATGCATTTCTTTAGAAGCAATATTTTTAAATAACGTATACTTAAGCTTTTTCATTAAGGATCAATCTATGTTTGTCTCTTTTTAAATGACTAAAACAGTCATTTCATTAAGAGAAATTAGCTTTTAAATGCAGGGTAACTTTAAACAATCATATTTTTTACAACAAAAAAACTTCTTTTCAAATAAGGAAAAGAGCTTTTTCTTCCATAAAGTTGGGTACACAAGTTAGTCAGTTTCAAAACAAGCGGGAAACCTCTCGCAAATTTCCTGGCGCTCAAGCTATTCAGTCTATTATGCCACAACCTAAAATATTCGTTCTCCGTAGTTGACCCCGGATCTCTTCGTGAAGGTTAGTGTATCAATTATTGATCGCATTTCAATTCTTTTAGGTTCCATAAAATAGGCTGTCTGAGCTTAGCTAATGCTGAGCACTGACATGCAGGGATGTTTCATCATCCCTGCCTCATTTCCGGCACTCAGGCGTGGGGTTGTACCTCATTTTATGCATAGGATAGTACCGGTAGTTGTGCCCAGTGAGCATCTCAAACACCGTCCTTATATTTTTCGGGTAAAACCAGAATTTCCCGGGCTCTGTCTATTCTGTACATATAGACAAGGATGAATTTCCCCTGTAGGAAACTCTGGATTTGTTCCCAATATTACCAACCCTCTGTTTGGATCCAGTTTTTCTTCTTCTCATACTGGCATGGATTCTTGCTCCTGACTCTCCCTCTCTCCTGGATTCATCTGTATACCAGATTTCTCCTTAGAGAAACGAGTTACCGTTGGCTTTCCACATATACCTACTTAGAATGCAGAGGGCGGAAGCTTTGACGACGTTGAAGAATGGTGTTATTTAACCTTCCTCATCTCTAGAATCGACAGTATGCTAGTGTTACTTGGGAGCCTAGTGCATCAAGTCTCCCAAGTCCATCTATTTGCTCATGCCAATAGGCCCATGGCAGTTATCCATCAGAAGACGGATGCGTATAGAAGTCTTCGTTCAAGAACAAAAGAGTAGATCTATGCAAGCATTTCAGGCACTAGACTCCACTTGAAATCAAAGGCTCTTCTGCACATTTAAAATGCGCTGGCCCTAAATAATTTCATGAGTGTAGGATGATGAAGTTTATGCGCTTCGTAAGAGCATTAAGTAAGCTCCATCCGCCTTCGATGATTTAAATTTGCATCAAAAACTAATGGCCCATTCCACCTTCTCGATATCAACGAACTTCGTGGCGAAATTCCAGTCAGCCTTCTTTCGCTTCTGGCTCCAAACTTCCTCCTCTCGGTTGGTTCGAGTTCACTGAAACCTGGGTAATAGACTTTTATTAGGTGATTTAGAATTTCATCTTAATTTTCGGCAAACTCTCTACTATCGAGCCTCATGAGCCCGAGGCGATTCTCCAGATTTCTTGTATTCATACTGAGCCGTCTTATAGATATCAAAGTCTAAAGTCAATTTAGTTGTGTTTACCCTGTTATATAACGCTCTAGTCTTTTTACGGAGTTACTCCAGGTGAGTGTTCCATTATTCTGCTCTTTTTCTAGGATTAATTGTACTTGTGGGGCTACATCCAGTAAGTAAAGCTCTCCAAGAAGGTTTATAAGATTTTAAGGCTAGCACTTGTATTACAAATAGCTATTGCAGGTAAGTCAATTTTCACCAATAAATGGAGAATTAGACAAAGTAACTTTTTTAATGAATATATATGGTATTTATTTTCGGGTATTTTGTGAATTTTAATTACCATAAGTTTTTAATATTCATGCATATAGTTTTCCTATAAACAATCCCTAGTAAGGAAGTCTAGGTAGGCTTCAAAACATTTTGATCCCTGGTTTGGTTTTGATATTTGATAACGTTTTGATAATGGTTTTAGTTGACCGTATGCTTTTCTCCATCTTTTTCATTTGTTATTGTGTTTGTCTTAAATCAGTCTAGTTTGTCGAAAAGGAGGTAGTTTGGAAATCTAATTTTGATTTGTGAATTTTAATTATGCTCTGATGTCGGCGCATAAAATTATTCATAAGCGTATCAAATTACTCCACAAAGTGACCTACTCTTGTATAGTTTCTCCTGAATTCTTTTTTTAAAATATAGAATACATATAACACTCTATAATTTTGGAAAAAATCTAATTTTCAGATGGGAATATTCCTTAAAACCGTTGCGTAAGAAGATTTGTTCTGAAACTTCAAATATCTCTGCGAAATGTTATGAAATCCTTTCTATGGAATAATGCCGAAAAATTGCCACGAAAGTAAGGGATGTAATATTTGTCAGTATCCCAAATAGCTCTGTTTGGATATTTTCCCGTCGACTTTTCTTTCGTTCGTATGAAATTAATCATAAAAATTTATCAAGATAATTTTGCTCTTATATTATTTAAATGCATAAAATACAATATTATTATTGAAAAATACCATTACTAAATATTATAACTAAAAAGGTTACTCTGCTACAACGGTCAATCTTTAATAATTAATAATGGTAATAATTAATAATATATTATATAAATAATAATAACTTAATAATGTTCAAACATTATTCCAAAATTGAGTTGCATTATTAAATACTTTGCCAACTGTGAATGTTGCCATTTTTCTTGGTTCATTATCTAAAACTTTTTTTAAGCTTAGCAATAATTTATAATTGTGACCCAATTATTTGAAAATAAAATAAATATAATAAAATAGCGACTCAAGTAAAATGGTCATAACATTTTGTGCATAAATCGGTGATCTGAGAGGAATTTTATGCCATCTTTCTACTTACGATAGAAATATTATTCATAATTCCACGTCATATTTATATATTTTTTTGTAAGCAATACATTTTAAAAAGTGAATAATTTATTCAGGGCAGAATGAGCCTGTCGGGATAAAGAAAGTTCGGTTGCACCCCAAAGGAGCGCGAGCTACCTGGAATCCTTCTCCTTCCAATGGAACCCTTACCCCTCACACCTGTCTCGGCGCGCTTAGTCGTCGGGATTGCCGGAGAGAAATTCTCCGAATCTACATATTTTTACGATTGAATGAGGGAATGTTGATATTTAATTTTTGTCTGTCAATAAGAAATGAAATACCCTTGGACTCGTGAAAGCCCATAGATTCCCAAAAAATGACTTCCAAATAGTTTGCATCAGTTATTTTTAAATTTTAAGTGAATAAGTTAGAATAATAATCGGAGGTGATATAGAGTTATCAGGGACAATAGATCCTGCGCTCCGGCAATCCCGGCGACTGGCAATTCCACTGGAAGGGGAAGGATCCCAGGTAGCTCGCGCTCCTTTGGTCATCGCCCGAAAGTTCGGAGGCAGACACAAATGCATGCTTCCAACCAAACCATTACCCACATTACCTTGTATCACAGTAAAGGTACGTCTGCTATTTTGCAGAGACAGAACCGCTGCCTGAGTGCTGCCAGACACACAGGTATCTCACTAATCCAGGAAGCTTGGTTAGTTCGAGAAACCATAAGCAGATTAGGAGGGGATGCTTTTTGTGATAGGAACCCCAAGGCGGTCAAACCAAGGGCCTGCATACTCGGGAAGGAAGTCAACGTTGTCCCGCTGCTAGAACTTTGTTCAGAGGGATCTGATGGTAAGAGCCACAGGTCGTAGAGAAATTGGAAAGATAGTCATGAAGTCGGGCAATTTGCCATATGAAAGCGAAACCACTCCATAAAAGGAAGTATACTGGAACCACGCTCATTTCTGCTCTCACTTATATCCTCTGGCGCTTATATCCCTGCATAACTCTCATTGATATCCGCTTTGAATCCACCATCTCGCAGTACAATCTCGCAGAACCACGTGACAAACAAGCTAATCAGAGTGAAGCGCGGACTGTCCCCCTTCTCTGAACAGCACTGATGGGATCCCCTCCCGGGAGGATATAAGTGACTATTTACTTCTTGGACAGCGGATAGAAACCCGGTTCCAGTGTATGTATACTAATAGAATACTAACCAGATAACTCTCTTTTTTGGGATGCGATCCTATCTCCCTCCATATTTTATGAAGCAGGATGGATACCAACTCAAGAGCTGATGATCTGTTGGAATATTTTATTACTACTAGACAATGTTAAGAAGTGGAGAGTTTTAGACTACGTGGGCCAGAAATCCAAGACGAGCGGACCAGGACAAGTATTTCCCAGAAATAAGAGTGAACTCTCGGAGTTATCATAGTCTATTAGAGACTTGGACACCCAATATGGACTTGGCAGCTAATATTTTCAGGGAGGCCATTAAATCTGCTTATGAAAGTAACTGTCGACCAACAAGATTCTGAAAGGCTGAGGAGAAACAATGGTGTAACGTAAAACTCGAACAGCTTCGCAAGGAGACCAGAAAGAGGTTTAGGCATGGCAAAACGGATATTTCACAACAAGCAACATACGCTTATGGGGCTGGTCACTTGACCGAAATGGCCCTAAGCGGAGGAGGAAACCTAGTTGAAGGATAACTGAAGCAGAAAGGCTGCTCGATTGGAACCTTTATGGATGTCGAAGAAGCCGTCAAATGCACCTCTATAGAGCTGATCAGGGCGGTCATGATTATATGTGGCTTGACACCTGCAGTCGTAGAATGGAATTACTTTATCGCCCATGACGTGGTGCTTAGTCAAACTGCTTCATTTACTTACAAGTCAAGGATACAACTTTATAGACTGTGGGCACGATATATGTGCTGGACCTCGTGCGCGGCCGGCATCTAGATGTGTTTATCGGGATAATGCAACAAGCACTGGGGATACTGGAAGTGGGCGCGGTACAAGTGGGGGACCACAATTATACTTAAGTTAGGAGGACAACAACTGGAAATTAAAGAACGAGCTAAATATCTAGGAGTCGTTCTAGATAAGAAGCGGTTATGGAACAAGCACCTGGAAAACAAGTGCAAACAAATCGTATCGATCATATGGCTCTGAGAGTAAGCAGTAAGGAAAAGTTGGGGCTTAATACCAGAAACACTCATACGGATCGAGAGAGTGATCCTGCGACCCAGGCTACCTTATTCGGCGTTGATCTGTTAGAGCAGGGTCGAACTGGCCACTGTGAAGTCAGGACTGGAAAGAATCAGGGGACTGGATTTAAGGAGCGTTACTGGAGCCTTAAAGTCGACACTCACGGTGGAATTGGGGGCACTAACACGATAAAAGCCAATCCATCTTACTGTTAAGGCCGTGGATGCAAGCTAGGCTGAAGTTAAATATGGTAAATGGCGGAAGGATTTTGAGAAAAGTGCGAATTCCAACAGATATAGCGAATATTGCCGACCATGAGTATGATCAGGGACAACACGCCTGTCGCCATCTCTTCAACAAGAAGAATCGTGTTTCCCTATCCTCAGGAGAGGAATGGGTTAACAGTGTGGAATACCTGCCTACTGATGGGTACAACTGGTTTACAGATGGCTCCAGAAACAAGGCGAAAGCAGGAGTTGGTGTATATAGCATGTCAGTGGGTGTGCAGTCAAATGCATGTGTGTTTTTAAAGTTATTTGTGGCTGATTTCACGTCATATTCGATGTTGTCGTCTATCGATCGCTGTGAAGACGAACCCAGTAAGAACAAAGAGTGAATCTGAGGCTAGTTTGAGGGTACCATATACCTGCAACAAAAGAAGTCGTGGTAATGCGAATGGTGCTACTTTGCAAGGTATAGTTTCCCTGGGATTCGAGGTACGAAACGTCACCTACTGTCAATTATGTTTACAATTTTGTAGCAAAAACAATCGACGAGTGTCGTACCCTAACTATGAGCGAGATGGAACACAATCTTGAAATTACCTGCAACAAAATCGATCCCAGAGTTTCTAGTGTAAAGGTATGAAACGCGTTTTCATTACTAACAATCAAAAATTGTTGCTACAAACTATTTAAAATGTTTGCAACTGCATCTAATTTTAGCTTGCGTTTTCAATAATTTTGACATAAAAAGAATTGCTCGCAGCTTGAAGAACAACTCGGAAAAATGGTGAAATGTAAGCGCGGGAAAAAATTTTGCGCGGAAAGTGTTTGAACTGAGAACATGTTGGGGAGGTGAAAGTAAACCTAAACGAAAAGCAACGCATGAACTTAAACGAGAGTGAACTTCTCCGGGCGTAAACTTAAACGGGGTTTCAGTGTACTAGTAACAAGTATATACCACTTGCAGATAACATAAGTATAGCTTTCACTTATCGTATGACGTTTAATTTTGATTAAAATGTTATAAAACTAAAGTGTATATTTTTCTCTATTAAATGAACAAAACAGATTTTACGGTTGAAAAAAATATTTAAAATTGCAAAAATAACAACGATTTTCGGTCGCCGTGTAAAATTTCTGTAATTTCAGTTAATAGGTTTAGACCGCGGAGTCTCCAAATGTTTTTTATATGACATCTACACAATTAGATGAAACTTGCAGATCTAAAAGTCTTTGAAGAAGTACGATCGCAAACTCCTGTTTATCATCAACGACGCACAAACCTGTATGATAGCATATAGAAAAATTCGTGAGATGATTTAAGTTTTGGCTAAACTAATTATTTCATATCTGTAAATAATATTGCATTCATTATTTACATTATATATATTTTTACATTCTGTAATATAATATTTCATTTGTTTAAACAAAAAGCTTTTGTCGTTAGGTTAGTGCTTATAATTTTAATTTCAAATCGTTTAATAAACATTTGCATGTGCATATATTGGAATAATAATACATGGGTTTTTACATGAAAAGTTTTTTAAAAAGTCGATAATCATAACATATATTTTTATTAATGTCATTATATAGATATCTGTAATGTACAATCAACTTAGCATGATCTTTTTTATACATAAAAGGCCCCTCGATGATCAAATATTATTCTACGTTGATTAATGATTATGTATCATTAGATTACATACAGATATGTGAAATTTAAAAACACAATATTGCACTACATCAACGAGATTTTTAATATGTATAAACTTTTCTTTGCGACAGAAACTTAACGAATTTGGTCGATGACAATGCTCATTGCACTTACACCTATAAAATATAATGGCGGCAAACATCGATCATATCACAAATCCCTGTTTTTAAGTTGGATCGATGCTCATAATATAAACGTTTAAATAAATCTACACTTAAATAATTAAACTTAGCTCAAGCCTCATGAAGTAAATCACAGAAATTGGATTTCTTAACCTAATTATATTATTAAGTTCTTTAGATACTTAACTTACAAGTTCTGGATTTATAAAGGGAATTAAGACATGCAGTTTCAGATATTGATTGGTATATTGATTTAGGTAATGATTCAATCTAAAGTATTTATCTCTAACAATTAATTTTCAATTTTTACGTCTATTGAAAATTTCAATTATGGAAAGTTTGAAATTATAGAAATTCAAACAATCAGAATAAAACTGATTTTACAAGAATGTTACCAAATTGCTGAAACTTTTTGATTCAACCTAAATATCAAAGAGAGGCTGTGTAGAAGCATAGTGTAATTTGCAAATAAAATACATAAATTAAATTTTTTGTAATCAATAAAACTTCATGTTTCAATCATTTCTTTTGGGATTTGATATATTCAGCACAACAGTTTTATCACAACATCTTTTCAAAACGCTGAACAGGTCCCATTGCAGAAGAATCCAATGACAATATATTGTTATGATATAATATCTTTTATACTACTTTTCTCTATTTATAGTACTGCAGTAAAAATAAAATTTTAATCATTTTTATTAAACCAATTGAAAATTTGATTTCTATTAGTGATGTTAAATTCGATAATGGTTATTCGAAAATCCACAAAATTTAAGATAGTGTTTTTCTAATTTGCATCACGAATAATTTGCTTTTATAACTAAGACACAATATCCTGCATTTTATGAATTTGATACTACGAAAAATAAACTACACCGGTTTTGAAAAATAGAAAACTCTTTATCGATAAATTTACAAAGTTTTAACAGCAAGGCCGCGCGATCTGAAAAATGTAATACACCTTGATAGCACTACTTTAAATTAATTTAATTAATTTAAATTATAATAGAGAAGGAACGAGAACAAAGTAAACACCCAAAACTTTTCAGTATTTGTGTGAGAATTATTTTAGACTTAAGCTCTTTTTTAAAAAGTTGTTAAAAACGAAATTCTTTATGCAAAGCCGATTTAAAATAATCAAAATTGTATAAGGACATCTAAAAAAACTAGTTTTTTATACTTTATTATACTTCTTAAAACTTCTGGAACTTCCTCTTCCCTTTTTTAACTTTCAACACAATATTTCTAACTAAAAGTTGAATTTTCGATATTCCATCGAAAATTCCTAATTTAATTTTAAGTAAGGGGCCGTTTAAAAACTACGTCATGGTATTTTGAACAATTTTTCCACCAAAATGTAAGAAATTTAATTAGATTAGAATCCAAATTAAAAATCCTATTTAACGTCCAATAATCAAATTGATGCAAACTTCTGTTAAAAACAATAATCCAACGATCAAATTTGGACCACAACGAATAAACAAAAACAAAAGATTCTATTGTAATCTGAAAAAAAATTCGGACAAATATAATCCTCTTTTTTATTTTTGTCCGAACATTTTTTTTCCAGATTACAATAGAATTTTTCGTTTTTGTTTATTCGTTGTGGTCCAAATTTGGTCGTTGAATTCTTGCGTTTAACAGGAGTCCGCATCAGTTTTTCCACCCTTCCCTTTCTTCGTCACATAAAGCTTGAAACCTCCAGGGCGACCTCACACGTATGTGCACCCCCCCCCCCCCCCCCCCCCCCCCCCCCCCCCCCCACTCATAACACTTTACGACAATTTTTTTTTTCATTTATTTTGATTAGCGCCTAAAATAAAGCGCAAAATATAATGAACATATTATTTTAAAAGACTTCGCATTCTAAAAAGCCTTCAAAACAGGGGATAAAGGGTAACATTGAATGAAAATAGGAAGAAATTCTTTTAAATAAAATTAATTTATGGGAACCACATTGAATTACATATGAAACGCTTCAAATTTCAAGTCGAAACATATTGCATTTCGATAAAAATTGTTGGATTTTCAACTAAAATCGATGAACTTTAAATCTAAAAGGACGAATTTTTAACAAAGTAGTTAAATTTTCGAACAAAGAATATGACTTTTTAACAAAATAGTTTACTTCTCAACAAAATAATTAAATTTTTAACAAAATAAGTTTTTAAAAAAGAAGTTCATCTTTCAACCAATTAGTAGCCTTTTCAGTAAAAAAAGATTAATTCTCAACTAACAATATAATAGTTGATATTTCAACTAAAAAAAGATTATAATTTTCAACTTAAAATGATCAATATGTAACTAAAAATAAAATAGTGAAGTTTACATTTCAAAAAATTGATTTTTTACCAATAAAATAACAAATTTGCAACAAAATAGTTAAATTTTCTATAAAAGAGATGGATCTGCCATTGATACAATGAATTTTTTACACAGTAGTTAAAATTTTGAATCAAATAATCGAATTTTCAATTAAAAAGGTGACATTTTTTTAAAAGATGACTTTTCAACAAAATGCGTAAATTTATAACAAAATTGTGAAATTATCAACTAAAACCGATCAAATGTGTATGAATAATAAAATCGTTAATTTTTTGTTAAAAATTTAATTTAAAAAAGTGATTCAATAAAATAGTTGATTTTTTAACAAAATAATTCGTTTTTTAAATAAATGATGAATCTTCCAAAAAAATATGAATTTTTAACAAGGATGGTCTACTTTGAAATAGGTAAAATTTTCAATAAAAAAGACTACTTCTCAACGAAAAATAGAATAGTTGACTGTTTAACTGAAAAGATTTTTCAGCCACGAGAGAAAAAAGTTTCAACCAAACTATTGAATTTTCATACCGAAAAAGAGAGTTTTTCTTATAAAACGTGGAATTTTCAATTGGAAAATATGAATTTTTAACAAGAAAGTTTATTTTCAACCAAATAGTTGAATTTTTTTTACTAAAAACGATCAATTTGTAACAAAACATACAATAGTTGAATTTACATTTAAAAAATTAATTTTCAACCAATTATAGAACGGATTTTCGAGACAAAAAAGTTATATATTTAATGACCGAGATTAATCATGAACGGAAAAAATTAATTTTCAACAAAGAAGATCAAGTTTTAACCAACATATTGAATTTTCAATTCAAAACGATTAAACTTTTATCAACAATGGAATAATTAAGTTTTCAGAAAAAAAAATAATTTCATAAGAAAAACTAATTAATTTTAAACAAAACAGATCGATTTTTAAGCAATAACATTATTTTTAAAAAAATTAGGTCAAATTTTAACCAAGCAGCCAAATTTTCAGTACAAATTTAGTAAATATATTTCAACCAAAAGAGTATTTTATCTTTACATAAAAAACAGTCGGAGTTGAATTTCCAACCAAAAAGATTTTTCAGTCAAGAGAGAAAAATATTCAACTAAATTGTTAAATTTTTAAACCGAAAATGAGAATTTTTAAATAAACATTTGTATTATTAACACGAAAATATGGAACTAATAACATTATTTTTTATTAAAGCAGTTTCAATTTTAATCAAAATGTCGAACCTTCAACGAAAAACTATCCAATTTTTATCAATAATTAAATAATTAAATTTTCAGAGAAGACAATTAATTTTCAAAAAAAAAGTTTTTTAACAACAAAAAAAAAGAATTTTTAACAAAACTTTCAACCAAATATGTAGTTAAATTTTCAATGAAAAAAGATAATTTCTCAATGAAAGGTTAATACCTGAATTTTAAACTAAAATGGATTAATTTTTAACCAAAAATAGAGTAACGAGTTTAATTTTCAGTGAGAGAAAAATGAAGTTTTAACCAAGAAAAGCAAATTTTCAATAAGAAAATAATTTGTTATAAAATAGTTCCAATTTGAACTAAGTTCTTTAATTTTCAACCAAAAAAGATGAATTTTCAACGAAAAATGTACTAGTTGAATCTTTACCTAAAATAATTAGTTTTCAATCACAAATAGCTTCTTTAAATTTCAAGATAATAAAATTAATGTTTAACTGAAAGAATGAATTTTTAACAAAATAATGTAATGTTCAACCAAATATTAGAATTTTAAACGGAAAATATAATAGTAAACTTTTTAAATAAAATAAAACAAATTTAATCGAATAATGATTTTAAGTGAAAAAACAAGAAAAGGGGAAGTTCCTTGAAAACAGAGGTAAAAGGAGGATTTCTTTACAAAAGGGGGAAAAAGGAAAACTGGGGAAATATTGTAAAGTCTGTATTTATAGGCTGCACTTTAAAAATAAAATCGCTCATATTTTCAAGCATTTCAAAAAATTCGTATTCACATGTTTATTTTCTTTCCTGACCCCCTGAAGAGTGACGTCATTTTTAAAGGGCCCTAATAATATATTTTTTTAAGAACATTTGCGCTCTACGAACTTTTTCGACTTCAGTGTCTTAATTTATATAAAATTAGATTTGCGAAATTTTTTAAACTTTTTTCTATCAAATTATACGTACTTCTTGATGGAATTACATCAAATATTTAATCTGATCGAAAATACGGTAAAAGCTTTATCTGTGAAAGCCAAGTTCAGAGAATAAAAGCAGAAGTGAAAGACTGTAGAGGGCACGCTGCATTTCACGGTCGACCTGCATTGATCACATACATATTTTTTTTTTTCAAATTAAGTTTCTAACTCAATAAGAATTTCTCAGTTCATGAAGTTAGCCAGACTATTCCATATCAAGAAAATCAATGATAAATTAATGATAAATTCTATTGATTTTTTTTCAAATGTTGTAAAATAAGAATAAATACGTGATTGACAACTCTTGGTTCATAGCTTCTTAAAATCTTTCATTAAAAACTTTATTAATTTAATATTTTTAAATATCCGTTGATTTGGTAGTCAGGCATTATCTTGTATTTAAATTTTTTCATTTAAAATCTCTAAACATTAAGAATAGAATATAAAGTTGTGTGGAGGTCTGATTTAATCTTTAGGCTCGTATTATTATTAGCCATTGTTGGGCCAACGTTTTTGGATTATTTTAAAAACCCTGTTGAAAACCTCGAATACATCCTGAATAATGCTTAAAAGTAGTAAAATACCGATAAAATCATTGCAATATGTAAACAATATTTTTAACAGGATGACCACTTTTATCGCCGGAAAGAATCCCCGGTCACTTCCTGGTTCGCAAATATTTTTTATTTAAATTAAAAAGTTAAAACTGTTAAAACTGAATTTTTTTCTTATTTTAAGTAATCAAAACTTAAAAAAAAAACTAAAATAGAGATAATTAATTTCTTCTTTTTCCTACTTTCCAAATTAAAGCTTACAAAATTGTTATTAAAAAACGTTTAATTCAATCGTTTAATAATTAATCAGTTAAATAATGGAAACCTTTTAAATGTAATAGATTTAATTCGAAGGGCTTCAGAAAAAAATTATCTCACAATGAAACATTCAAAATAATAAAGTATCAATATCATAAATTTTAATTATACGAACTGAATGTTGCCACTTTTATCGCCAGGAAAAATTCCGGCTTTAAACAAAATATCTGAATTTTCATCCAAAAAAATTAGTTTTCAACCCAAAGACGAATTTTTAACGAAAATACTGAGTTAAATGTTTTAGAAAATAGTTTACTTTTTAAAAAAATAATTGAATATTTGGCCAAATAGTTGAATATTCAACCAATTGATCGTTTAATCCGAAACAATTATTTTCTACCAAACAGACTGAATTGGTAACCATATGTTTAAATTTTCAAACAAATAATTATAATAATAATTTTTTACAAAACTGTTAAATTCACAACCGAATAGTTCAACTTTCAACCAAAACAGATTCATTTTTAACAAAATAAGAACATTTTTCACTAAATCGTTGAATATTCAAGCCAAAAGTCAAATTTGGTAAAAAAAAGTTGAAATTTTAACAAAACAATTAATTTGGAAAGAAAAATAAGAACTAAATCATGATTATTAACAACAGAAATGAATTTTCAACTAAGAAGTTCAACTTTCCACCCAGCAGTCCAATTCTCAATAAAAAAAATTAATAAAAAAGATTAATAATCAATGACAAATATAATAGTTAATATCACAATCAAAAAAAGATTATAGTCTTAATAAAAAAATAGTAGAATTTATTTATAAACATGAATTTCCAAAGAAAAGTGTAATAATTGATGTTTCGAAACAAAAATATTTTAATTCAGCATTAAAAACAGTTGAATTCAACAAAAAAGACGAATTTTCAACAATATAGTTTTATCCTCAATCAAAAATAATTGATTTTTATCCAAACAATTGCATTTCTAAGAAAAAAGGTAAAATATGTACACGAACGGATAAATGTGAAAATTAATTAAAAAATAATAATTTTTAACCAATCAAGATAAATTTTTAATTATAAGGTTAAATTTTGAAAAGAAAGCAAAAATTTAACCAAGCAGTTGCATTTACTAGCAAATAGTTGAAACTTTAAATCAAAAGAAATGAATTTTCAATAAAATATTCAAATTTTTAGAAGACAGTTGATTATTTAAATAAAAAAGGTCATTTTCAAAAAGGAAATATAAATTTTGCATAAAAGAGATGAATTTTCCACCATAAAATACGAATTTTCAGAATAAAAATTAATTTTCAACCAAACTTGCATTTACGATCAAATAGTTGAATTTTCAATAAAAAGGGATGAATTTTCAACAAAATAGTTCAATTTTAAAACAAATAGTTGAATTTTGTAATCAAAAAGTTCGCATTCAAGCGAGAAAACGATAAAGAGTGGAAAAAGTAGAAAATTCTTGAAAACGTGGAAAAGAACATGCAGTCTGTCACTAAAATTTAACGTATTGGCTTTTCTTACTCGATAAACATTTTTATATAATTTTTTACAATTAAGGGCATTTTATTATGCGCTGCTGTTGACATTGAAACTAATAATCATTTTATATAGCTTGGAAGGTTTCTTTGTCAATAATTAAAGAACATTCCAGGGCCACTAAAAAATTACCGGTTATTCCGGTCCTGAAAAATGCTCTGTCTTTTCTCGGTCCAGTGGCCACCCTGTTTAAGTATCTTATTTTATATTTTGAAGTGACAGTTCTGATTCAGAGAAGTGGCTTTCCCTTCAGTTTTTGTTTTTGAGATTGAATGCCTTTTAAAGTCATCCGGAATCAATTAGATATTCATTAAAATTGAAAATATGAGGACTAGTAAAATGAATCTTCGGTCTTGGAGTTTTGATGAATCATTAGCTATAATGAGGTCCGGACCGGTCCAATCTGTATCCACTCCATCAAGGCACTGAAATTCGCAACATCTCTCACCGACTCGAAACCTCTTACATCTCTGTGAAACAAAAAGCAATTCGTCTTTAATTGGTTTTCACAGTTCAGTTGTATAGTTCTGCTATTTAAACTAGACTTACAGATCTAACGGAAACCACCCTACAGTAGATAGGAAAAAAATTTTGCAGCATTTAACTGCTTCAATTACCAACAATAGAGAAAGATGTTCGTTTTATTGAAATAACAGAAAATATTTAACGTCATTACAGACTAGATAGAAAATAAATGCTTTCAATTATAAAATAAAATTTTTTCTAAAAAAAAGATCCACTCTCGTCGCTGCACGTGGAATAGAACCACAGATCTTCTGAATGCCGGTCTGGTACTTTACTATTAAGCTAATCAAAAGATCGAAAGAAGAATCTTATTTCAGAAATCTCCTTTCTGTAATTTGAAGAGCTTACTTGATTGATAGGTTGATTTTTATTTTCATGGTGGTGATGAAGATATCTATTTTTTATTTATGGTAACTATCTCTGATGATAATACAGATTCCTTTGAATTGCTTTAAAAGCTTAATGGGAAAGCACCCAACCGGCAATCGGGACTTCTGTTCCAGTGGAGCGAAGAGAGAGAACCTTTTTTTCAATTTAATTTATCCTTTCTATTATCATAAGTTATAATTTAATGATTTTAATCACAAAGGAACGGGTGAATGTTCAGATGAATACGGCTCTGACTTGAATATGGAAAAGCAGGCGAAGATAGGGGATAACTCATAAAATATTGCGCGCGCCATTGTCTAATAAGTGGGGAGAGCGTGAGACCGATGCAGGTAGCATCTTCATTCTATTCACATTTTGAATTTTTTTATTTTGCTTAGGAAAAATCCTTTTTGAATTTTAAAAAGGATTTTTTTAATAACACTAAGAACTATTACGCACGACTATCTAAATTCACATTCGAATTTAGATAGTAAACGTCAGTTTAAAAAAATTAATAAAAAAATGGGTTTATGTAATTTACTGTAACGACTTTCTACTCAATTTAATCGTGAAAATCTCTTTATGCAAGATTGCTTGTGTCAGTGTTTAAAAGAATATAAAGTATTTTTTTCAACTTTATTTAATCATAAAACCTTGTTCTGCGAGATAATTTGGCTTTTGAGTTTTTTTAAGAAAGGGAACTTTATATCATCTTATTGTAACCAGTTCAACATGAGATTTATATTAAATTTTCATATATGTAGCAACGACTTTGAATTTTATTGAATTTTAAAGACTTCGCTGTGCAAGAAAATTCAAACAGCTGCAAATACTATTTTGGAATTTGAAAATAATTAGAAATCATTCAAATATACGCAATCATCTCTTTATTGCGCAAATCCGAAATCTGCTAATTTTATTTAATATTTTTTACATATTTCTTTCTATTTTCAAGAGAAGTATAGCCTTTCTCCCCTTTTTCTCATTTTTCGCTAAAATGCAAACTGAATCGATAGAATGCTATAAGAAAAATTAACCATTTTTATTTGAAAAGACTAATATTATATTTTTGGTTCGGAATTCATCTCGTCTGGTTAAAATTTCTAGCTATTGGACAAAATGTTAATATTTTGTTAAAAAGTCATCTTTTTTGGTCAGAAATTCAGCGACCTAATTGAAAGTTAAGCTACTTTTTTTAAATTAATTTTTTAATTGTAAAGATTTATCTCCTTGGTTGTAAATTTTACTTTTCCATTTTAAAATAGTTGATCTTCTAATTTGAAAATCATCTTTTGTGCTGAACTCTTTTTTTGAAAACTCATTTTTCTCGGATGCATTTATTTTAGATGAAAATCCATCTGTTTTTTCGAAAATGTAACTATATTGTAGAAAAGTCTTTTTTTTACATTCTTATCAGAGAAGGTATTAGATTTGTGTAAAATTTGACCCCCTCAGTTTTTGTCAAATGTCCACGTTTTGAGACCCTCTGAAACCGAAAAACAGGTTTTTACGAATGTGTCTGTCTGTATGTCTGTCTGTCTGTGAACACGATTACTTTCGAAAAAATTAATCTATTAGATTGCCCTTTGTCACACTCGTTTAGTGTCTTAAACTAAAGGTCAAGTTCGTTAGCTAGCCATTTTGGATGAAATTTCAAAAAGTGGGCACATTTTGAATATTTCTGAGGCCACTTTTTTAAAAAATCCAAAATTCTCTGTACGGTTATTTATAGTATTCAAAAAGTTGAACAATTTATCTGAATGACTATTTTTAAAACATCAAAAATTACCAGAGTTTGAGCATTTTCAAAATAAAAAAAAAACAAATTATGATGAAAATTTTAAGCCAAACATTGCATGATACGAAAAAAAGTCAGGAGGAAAAAAACGTAACTTTTTGAAAGCCCTACAAGATTACGATAACAATTTTTTTAATTTGGTCGAAATGTTAAAAAATCCAAATTTGATCGTACCAAAAATTTTTGAAATCACATTTTTTCAAGATTTAAAAATTGTATGCACGGTTGTTCATAGTACTCAGAAACTCAAACAATTTATCTTCATGACTTTTTTCTATAAACAGAAAATTATCAGAGTTAGAGCATTTTCAAAATCCAAAAAAAAAACAAACTGAAATGAACATTTTCAGCCAAACAACGCATGATATGAAAAAAGCCAAGAGAAGAGAAACTTTGCTTTTTGAAAGCTCTAAAAGATTATAATAACAACATTTTCAATTTGGTCAAAAAGTTGAAAATTCCAAATTTGATCGTACAAAAAAATTTTGAAACCACATTTTTTCAAGATTTAAAAATTGTATGTACGGTTGTTCATAGTACTCAGAAACTCAAACAATTTATCCTTATTACTTTTTTCTATAAACAGAAAATTATCAGAGTTAGAGCATTTTCAAAATCCAAAAAAACAAACTGAAATGAACATTTTAAGTCAAACAACGCATGATATGAA
Organism: Belonocnema kinseyi; assembly: GCF_010883055.1. Taxonomy (NCBI): domain Eukaryota; kingdom Metazoa; phylum Arthropoda; class Insecta; order Hymenoptera; family Cynipidae; genus Belonocnema; species Belonocnema kinseyi. The sequence continues at coordinate 28,970,051 of NC_046664.1, forward strand.
AAAAATCAAGAAAGAAAAACGTTGCTTTTTGAAATACCTACAGGACTAAGATAACAAGTTTTTTAATTTAGACGAAAAGTTGAACATTCCAAATTTGATCGTACCAAAAATAATGAAAAATTCAAAAATTCCATTTTTGGTCAAACTATGCAAGATACAACAAAAATAAAAAAGCTCAAATTGCGCACCCTGGGAAGAACTACAAATTTATAATGAATCGCTTTTCGATATAAGCTACGAAAAAAAGGAGACAAAAATTGTTCATCCAAAAAAGAGCTATAATTTTTGATAGGACACGTAGTTTTTGCTTTAGTCGTAAAAAATATTATTCAAAATAAAAATATTAAATTTGTTTGAAAAAACGAAACAAGGTACAAACTTAAATTACCAGACAAAAGTTGTTCGCCTAAAAAGATCTATAAATTTATTATTAATCATTTTTTGATTGGACGAGTAGATCTTCTTTTAATCGTGAAACATAAGATAAAAAATGCAAAAATGAACTTTTTGGAAAAAGCGCAGAAAAGACGAAAGAGGACATAGACTCCTATATAGGACCCTGTATAGGTTCCTGTATTAGACCCTATGCAAATGCGCAGTGGTTTTTATTCAATTGTAAAAAACAACATAGAAAATAAAAAATTATAAAAACAAGGAAATAAGAATTAGTATGATTCAATTTTTATGCATATTATGAATTGTAATGATATACATTTATTGAAATGATACATGTTTCAGAGCAGCTTAGAATACAGTTTAAAGCAAAATAAGATACAAATACAAAAATTATCATGATAAATACAATTTGCTTTTTATTTTGCAATTTTTTAATAAGTAATCCCAGACAGAGTTACATAAAAATGTATTATAATTAATACAAAAGTGTTATGTATAATGTAGAAAAGTTTACATGTTGGATAAAATCGAGTGCGAAGCACGAGATACGTGATGAGAATGTGTTCGTTAAGGCCAAAAGAGCTTTAACAAAAGAGAGTTCAAAATTACCAAATTACAGTTATCGGTCCGTTCACCTTTGATTTTAAAAGGTCTGTGCCCGAATGTGGAAGAAATGCAAAGACCAAGTGCGGAGTGCGACTGCCATCAGTCACATGCCGTAGGTGCGCTCAAACTCTCTTTTAACGAAAGAAAATTCACAATTACAAAATTACAGTGGTGGATGTTTTGAGTCTTAATTTTAAAATGTTTACGCAAGAATGTGCAAAAATATAAAGACCGAGCGCATAGCGCGAGGTAAATCTACAATCAAGCGCGAAGCGCGAGATCAATACAACATCGAGCGCGAAGCACGAGAACCAACAGTTGTGCGCCCTAGACGCGCTCAAACTTGCGAGCGAAGCGAGCCGCGCACACAGCGCGCGAGGAGAATGTGCTGGCGTAGCGGGCAGATTTTTTAGTTAGAAATTCAGCCACTAGGTCGAAAGTGGAACTGCTTTGTTAAAAATTCATTTATTTAATTGTAGAATTATCTCCTTGGTTGAAAATTTAGCAATTCCATTTGTAGAAAATTTATCTTCTTAATTAGAAAATTATCTTTTAGTTGTAAATGTAATTTTTGCGTTAAAAAATTCGTTTTTTGGCTAAAGAATTAATTTTTTGTTACTAACAATGTAATTATTACACCACTAGTCGAAAATTAACCTTTTTGGTTAAAAGTTTCATTTTTGATTCAAAATTAATCTGGTTTGGTTAAGGATTTAAATGGTTGGTTAAAAATTAAACTATATTTATAAAGATTAACTTTTTAGTAGACAATTCATTTTTTGTTAAAAAATAACATTTTCGGGGAAAAAATTCAACCGTTTTGTATATAGTTCCTCCTTTTGGGTTTAAAATTCAAAAAATTTGGTTGAAAAATTATATTTTGTATAAATAATAAAGAAAGAATGCTTTGAATCAATAAATATTGTTCATTCAACTTACAATTTTTATCCTAATGTACAAACATGCCACGAAAATGTTCCATTAGGAAAAATTTTTCATTAATTGAAGCTCATGTCATGTAGAATTGAGACTAGAAACAAAATTTTCTATTGTATAGTTTATTTTTATATCAGTGATTAAAAAATTAGAAAAATGAAGAAAATTTTGTTCCTTAGACACCTATACTGGAAGATTTCTATTAGTCTAATTTTTTCGGAAATAACTTAAATGGAAGATTTTGGCATACAAAAATCTGATAAAATATAGCACTTGCTATGTTGTGTTATATGTATGTGAGTGGTTGAAAAATGTAAAAAAAAATAAATTAAAAAATTTTGGTTTTTTATATTCTTATGGTAAAAGCTTTCTTTTAGTACCATTTTCTCTGAGATAGCTTAAATTTAAGATTTTCGGTATGTACAATTCAGAGCAAAAATAACGTTTGCTATGTCGTAATTTTAATTTTTTGCTATCAGTGGTTAAACAATAAAAAAAAATTTAATTTCGGCTATTTTATTTATATTTTTGATGTGTGGGCAAAGAATAAATATTCTCTAAAAAAATGTTGTAAAAATGTATTACTTCAAAGTAATGATTTATTTTTAATGCCAATAAAATTTTTATCCAATAAAAACAAAACTCTTGAAAATTGTATATTTTGATTAATTTGTTTTGTAGCACGTTTAGAGAAACAATTTTTAGTGTTTCTGCACCACAAAAGCAAGGCAAAATAAATTACGTATAACAAGTTAATTTAAATTAAATTTTTCCGCTTTTTTTCGCTCCACTGTCTATCTCAAGACAGGTGTTACATTTATGATAATAGTAATTTAAAGGAATCTTTATTATCATAAGAGATAGTCACCATTAATGAGCATAGAAAGCAGTTATTTCTGACTAGATGTAAAATGAATTAAAAGCATTTTTTAAATTAAATTTTTTCTGAAAAATATCTGCTTTGGTCGCCCCACTGGGAATAGAACCACAGAACTTTCGATTCCCAGTCGGGTGCTTTTCCAATTAAGGTATTAGAGAGATCGTAAGAAGATATTTTTTCATAAATACACCTGACCGGCAATCGGAACTTCTTTGGTTCGATTCCCAGTGGAGCGAAGAGAGTAGATCTTTCTTCGGAACAAAATTTGATTAAAATTTTTAAAAATTCATTTTTTATCTAATCACAAATGACGTTAAATATTGTTGATTTATATTTTCACGAATTGCGGAATGATATCTATAATGATGGATGGTAAATATCTCTGATGATAATACAGATTCCTTTGAATTACTCGTATCATAAATGTAATACCTGGCTTGAGATAGCGTGTATTTCCGAAAAAAATATTCTTCCTTCGATCTCTCTAATAGTTTAATTGGAAAAAAAAACCGACGGGCAATCGGCAGTTATGTGGTTCAATTCCCAATGGAGCGAAAAGAGTAGTTCTTTTTTTCGACAAACTTTAATTTAAACATTTTTTAAAATTTATTGTCTATTTCGAAATAAATTTAAGTATTTTCTGTTACTCAAAGAGTAAATTTCATCGACAGTGTTGATTTATATTTTCACGGATTATGAAATGATATCTACACTAATTGATGGTAACTATCTCTGATGATAATGCAGATTCCTTTAATGTAATTTAAGTCCTATTTATGAAATTTTTGTTGTTTTTTTTTTTAAATTTTGTGTAACATCGCAACAAGATGCTCTGCTTTCCAAAAGTATAACCCAGTCAATTAAATTTCCTATATAGGTCACTCTTCCGTGCATAAGTACTGGAAAAAAGCCTTTACGGCAAATAGTACTCACTAGGTTAAACATTTGGACAGCAGTGCTTGGGTTTGCTTGAATATATACGTATACAGAAATGGAGTGTCCGTCGTGACCCAATTTTCAGTACACACATAGCTACCGTTGGCACAGCTTCCGATCTTCGGTGCAGGCTTTAAAAAATATAGCCACAAGAAACTTTAAGAAGATAGCAGATAATTTTTATCAGATTGGCTTTGTTTCATAGTTTCGATCACATTTTATTAATCTTGTACAGGTCAAGTTTTTTAACAGCCTTAATTTCCAGCATTATTTTTATATGAATTTTTTTTTACCTTTACCTCTTTTACTTGAAAAAAGTCTTTTTTATACAAAATTCTTATTTTTTTAATTCAATTGAATATTTGTATTATGGTTTGTATTATTTTTGTATAAAAACAAAATAAATTATACAAAAATAGTTCAAATAAAAATGAAATAAAAATATAAATAAATATTGAAATCAAATGATATAGAAGTATATTATAATTAAAATACATTTTCTATTAGGATCCTGGAAATATTCACGGAATATTAATCCAAACAAAATTCTGAAATGTGCAGCTTTTTATTTTGGCAAATAAATTCCTTAATAAATTCTAAATACCCTATTTTCTTAGAATTGACCTAGATAACCACAATTCTGAGGAAAATTTGAATTTTTGCTCTAGCGGATACCAGAGTGTACACACAAGGATAAAGCCTGAATTTGATTTTCCTCTCAGAAATTCAGAGAGATATCGTAAAGGACTGAATTACGTTTTATACTATGTAGAAAGTGTGACAAACGAAGGGAATCAACTTTCAACATTTAAAAGGAAAGGCAAATTTTTTAATTTCAGAGCTTCAAAGGAAATTGCAGCATATATTTCATAAATAAGTTATGTAGCTTCAGTTCAGTTGGATAGCAAATTTTATTTTTGGAAAGGGGGAGGGTCGATAAGGCCGGTTTTTGGCCTAATTTATTTTTGGACCAAAAAATCTGAAAAAATCATGGTAGTATCTTATAAGTATCCCGAGTCGATTGCACGCTAAATGGACTACCCTCCACCCCCCAGCCACCCCCACCCCCTACAAATATAGGAAAAACCACTACCCACCAACTGTATTTTCGAGAGATTTGATACTCTTAAACATGTAGTCTGAGGTTAGCTCGGGTTTACTATGGTTTTCGGGGTCGCCGAATACAAATCTGGCGTCCTTTGACTTTTATCGCGTCAGGTTCAAGGTCATTGGAAGGTCAAATCGAGAGAAAACGGTAAAAAAATCCAAAAAAAATACGTTATAGGTTTTTGGAGTCGCTAATTATGAATCTGGCATCCGTTGAACTCTATCGCTTCAGTTTCAAGGTCATTTGAAGGTCAAATCGAGAAAAACGGTAAAAAATTTTCAAAAAATATGTTATAGGTTTTTGGGGTCGCTGATTACGAACCTGGTGTCCGCTGACCTTTATCGCGTCAGGTTCAAGGTCATGGGAAGGTCAAATCGAGATAAAACGCTGAAAAAAATATATGTTATAGGTTTTCGGGGTTTTCTCGATTTGACCTTCAAATGACCTTCAAATGACCTTGAACCTGAAGCGATAGAGTTCAACGGATGCCAGATTCGTAATTAGCGACTCCAAAAACCTATAACGTATTTTTTTGGATTTTTGGATTTGTAATTCTGTTCTAAACATTTTGCTGCTGTACTTTATTTTGATAAAAATAATAACAATGAAATATTTTTTAATTCAAAAACATTTAAGCAAATTTAAAACAAAATGCAGATTGTTAAAGATTACAAAGTAAAAACTTAGAGGCTTTTTGAACGTTTTAAAATATTTTAAGAAAAATGTAAAATAATTGTTTATTTTACAAACTATTTCTTAGAGAATATTTTAAATAATTTCAAACATTTTAAAAGCTTTTCGAAAAAAAAAATAATCTGGAAGGTTTCAAGATATGTGCTAATAATTCGAGTCAGCTTAGGAGATTTATAAATAGTGAAAGTTTCGAAGAGATTAAAAATGTTTTTAAACTTTAATAGATTTCCGGAAATTTATCAAAATTTTATTAATATTTTTCAAACGACAAATTTTCTAGACAAACCTAAAAAAAACTTATTATAATCTTACAAAATATAAGGGTTAAAGGGTTCAACTATTTTCTAGGATGAATTCAACTGTTTTTGATATAATATAAAACCTTTTTGGATTAAGATTTCAACTATTAAATGTTGCGTTTGAAAAGTTCATCATTTTATTTGAAAAATTTCGTTTGACATGTCTGAAATTTTCACAAGTCGTTTTGAGGTTTAACGAGAATCTTAGAAAATTATATAATTTTTTTTAAAGCCTGATTGTCTTTTCATTATTTAAAATTGTTTTATATTTTTAGCTCGAAATTTTTAAAATTAAATCTACAAATAATCCCTTTAACGGATGTTCAAATTTACTTAATCTTTCATTTGAGTTATAAAATGAAAAAGCCCATTAAATATGACAAGAATGTTTCCAAAAAATAGAAGCAAGAATATCCAAAAAATATTTAAATTCATAATTGTTTATTTAAATATAATTACTTACTTGCTTTGTTTGAAATAATAAAATTTATAAGCTGGAACAATTAGATTCAAAAGATTCATAATTTGTTGACAATATGATGTTATAAGTTGATGATTTTCATGGAAAACGGCTATTTAGAAGAAAAATAATTATGATTTTAACAAGACTTAGAATCTTTTAACAATTTTAAATTATGTTAGTATTTTTGGCAAGAAATTACTGTTTTTAATAAAAAAAATTTTATTTCAAACAATATTCATAACTTTATAAAAATTTTAGATTATTTTAGCATTTTACACCGGAAATGGTTTTTAAAAAATAGAAATCATTAGGCTTAGAGAAGTATTTATAATTTTTAACGATTTTTTTCTACTACAGTTTATAGTTTATAAAAAATTATTTATTAAAGATTGAAATTTTGCTAACTCAAAACTTAAATCGCTTCAAATTAATTTTGAAATACTTTCAAACGCTTACTTTTCAAAAACTATAAAACTGACAGTCTATTATAAATAAAATTTTCATGTGAGAATAATACGCACTAAAACGTCAATAATTTTAATTTTAATAAGTAAATGTAGAAAAAAGACGCTTATTTATCATTTCGATAATTTTCAGATTTTACAATAAATAATAAAATTTACAAAATTATCGATAATCGACATTTAATAACATGAGTCAAGCGTAATTGAATCCGTTTTCTGTTATGGAAGTAATAAGCTGCTTAGCGAAAATAAAGCACTTTATCGCTCATTATTTCATAAACGATGCTCTGCAATTTTTCAGAGCCTTCCGATACCAATCCTACTTATCAAGAAAATTTAATTGGAACGATCGAGAGACTAAAAGAAAAACGCCTCACGAACGGGAACTTCATTTAAAAGCCTTCAGGCACAAATAGGCACAAACTGTAAATTACGATATTAGATTCAAGCTTTCGTATAATCAATTTCCATATTTGTTCGATGGCAAATTTTTTTCTAATTAATTAATGAACAAATATCACATTTAAGAGTATATTTTCTGTTCACATTTAGAGAATTTGTACATTCAAATCTAAAAATTGGATAAATTTCCATTTTATGTCTTCAAAATTGAAATAGTACAAAAAAACATAAATAATTGCATGATATTCTATTATCCACATTAAATGTTAATGAAGTGTGGAATTTTGAAATATTCACAATTGAAGAATTTAAACATTCAAATCAAGAAAAATAAAGAATTTTATCTTTTTAAAATTGTAGAACTTTTAATGGCAAATCCTACAAATTGAAAAGTTTTTAATTTTGAAAATTTATAATTAAAAATTATGTTAGTTTTACATTTTAAAGTTCTGAAATTTTGATCCCTAGTATCCAAAATATTTTTCAATTTGTAAGATTTCTAACTGATAACTTAACTTTTCATTTCCAGAACCATAAAAATTTAGCAATTATTATTTATATATCCCAAATTAAAGAGTTTTCAATTGTTAATCCTTAAAATTAAAAAAAATGTAATTGAAAATAATAAAAAATTAATGACATTTTAATTAAAAACCTTAAAAATTGTAGAACTTTAAATTTGAAGTTCTAAATTCTGAAAATTTAAGTTAAAAAATATTTCAATTTGGAAGATTTAGAACTGAGAAATTGAACTTTTATTTCCCAATTAAACCAAATTTAAAATACATTATACATTATACATTAATAAATTATTCATTATAAAATTATTATATTTAATAAATTGATTATATATCTTCAACATCGAAGAGTTTTTACTCCTAAATCTATAAAATCAAAGAAATTTAAAATATTGATCATATAAGAATATTCAACATATAAAAATTATTATTTATATTTTAAGTTTTAGAATCAAAAATTCTATAATTTTGACGCTTCACATTGAAAATTTATTTAATTTAAAAGATTTAGAATTCATCAATTCATCAAAATCATCAAATTCATCAAAACCATTTAAAGTTAATAATATACATTTAGACCAAATTTAATCAATTTGCAGGATTCACAATTGAAAACTTGACTTTTGATTTCCACAATAACCATACTTTATTCATTTTTATTTATCCATTTTTATAATAAAATTGAGGAAGTTAAGGAAATCTAAATTTCAAATCGTGAAAATCGAAGACATTTCAATTTTGAAAATTTATAACCAAAAAGTTTACAAGTTTCAAGTTTAACAATGAAAAATTCTGTTATTTTTATGCTTTGCATTCCAAATTTCTTCTTCGGCTTAGAATTGAAGATTATTCTTTTAATTTCTGAAATCATCGAAATTTAATAATTTATATTTATACATCTTTAAAATTAAAGGGGTTTTAATTTTAAATCTTCAACATTAAAGAATGTGACGTTTTAAATCGTGAAAATTAAAGAATTTTCCATTACAAATCTTGAAAATTACACAATATCAAATTCAAATATATAATTAACATTTATGCAAGTTTGATGTGTTACCCTTTAAAACTCTGTAATTTCGATGCTTTATATTATGACCTCCTCATTTTGAATAATAAACAATTGAAAACCCAAGACGACTCTCTCGGTTCCAGTTCTACCTCCCCCCTCTCCCAACCCTCCCTTATTAACTGAAATTTTTGGTGGGACTGACGTTATAACTACAATCTCCACCATATGACGATTTGATACTTAACTTTGACATAATTTCGCCTCAGAAAATAAGATTATTGCATAAAGGTGATAGTTGGACGTATAATTTAAACAATGAATAATACAAACTGCAAAATAGCCTCGGAAAGGACTGGAACTTTTAATGACAAAAGGCATGCACACGGAAAATCTAATGGTCATGTTTCAGGCGACGCACAGAGACTGGGTGTTTGGAATACTAGGGGAGTAAATGATCTCAAGGTAAAAGAATTGCGTGAAACTATGGACGTAAGGAAACTAGATATTTTATGTGTGCCTGAAACAAAGAAAAAGGGATGCGAAACCAAAGACATAAAAAACGGCGTGTTGAAAGGGGGATTTGAAATATGGTCAGGAGTAGACTGTGAATCGCATGGTAAACAAGGAGTAGGTCTGATTTTGAATGAAAGAGCAAAGCAGCATCTCGGAGACCATAGTTTCGTATCTCCCAGACTGCTGTGGGCTAGAATCATTACATTCTGATCTCAAAAATTAACTTAGGTCGGAGATGGAGAAAAAAAAGAACCAAGAAAGCAAAACAAACGCGAATCAAAATTGAGGACCTACAGAAACCGGATGTGCGAATAGATTTCCAAAATACGATAATCGAGAACATAGACAGGGCAACATGGGAGGACCGCATAAAAAAAGATATAGAGGGCGCACAATGTTACGGGATATCTTTGTTAGATGTACGATCGAAGTGTGTGGTACCGCAGTTGTAAGAAGAATGTCTGATGATGCGTGATGGAATGATGAAATTCAGACTGCCCAAAAAGCAAAGAGAAAAGCGTACAAGAGAACTTTGAACATCGCAGGTCTTAGCAATGAGGAAAGAAATAGACGTAGAAATGATTATAGACGCGAAAACAGGATACTTAAACGATTAGTTAAAGAAAGTAAAGATACAATTAGAGCAGAAGAAGAGATAAAAGTAAAAAACGACTTTGAAGGAAGCAGGAAACTACTTTATAAAAAAATAAAGGAAAATAAAAGTACATAATTTGTCAACATGAGAAATAGTAGGCGGGAAATGGTATATGATGCGGACGGTATACTAGAGGCTTTCAGAGACTATTTTAGGAGACAATTCGAAGATGAAGCTGTAGGACACCACAACTGCGATGTTGAACACGGTGCGACAAAAAACTCAATTAAGAAAGTCTGTGTCACTGAGGTTAGGGATATAATTAAGAACTTGAAAAACGGTAAGGCTGCCGGGGTAGACGGTATTAACGCTGAAATGCTTAAACACGGTGGCGAGTGCATGCCACATAGACTGTGCGAATTGATAAATTTATGTTTTGAGATGGGAAACGTCCCAGACGATTGGAAAAAAGCGACTATCGTACAAATATACAAGAGGAAGGGAGACAAAAGCGATTGCAATAATTACAGAGGGATTAGCTTATTAAGCACTGTAAGTAAAATATATTCAAAAATAATTATTCGTAGGGTAATAAAAATAACAGAAGCAAACATTTGGGATGTCCAAAGTGGATTTATGCCAGGAAAGTCATGTACGGATCAAATATTTAGCTTCAGGCAAATAACAGAAAAAAGTTTGAGAGCAGGAAAAAAAGTTTTCTGTGCATTTGTTGAACTAGAAAAAGCTTTTGACAAGGTAGATAGAAGTAAACTTTGGGGAATCCTGAAAGAGTATGGAGTCAATGGATGGCTCCTACAAGCTATAAAAACAATATATACAGGTAGCAAAGCGAGTGTAAGAGTGAATGGGAAATTGAGTGACTGTTTCGATATTGTTCAAGGAGTAAGACAAGGAAGCGTTATGTCTTCATGGTTATTTATATTATTTGTGGACAAGTGTTTAAGAATAGCTCTCTTCGATGAAGAGGGTGTGGATCTAGGAACAGTACGTGGGTTAGCGTTCGCAGATGATAAGGTTGTTATGGCAGAGCCTATCGAAGACTTACAAAGAATTTTGAACAAACTAGATGCAAGCATGAAGAGCATGGGCCTCGAAATTAACACAAATAAAACAAAAACCATGGTGTTCGAAGGGTAGAGTGAAAAAACACTATGCAATATTTTATTAAATGATGAGAGAATTGAACAAGTTGATAAGTTCGTATACCTTGGTAGCTTATTTACTAGGGACGGGAAGATAGATGAGAAATTAGATAGACGAATAAATGAAGGTAAGAAGGTTATTGGTAGAGCAGGTCCCCTCATCAGAAGTAAAAATATAGCAAATAAAGCTAAAATGGCAATACATAATTCTATATTTGTACCGACTGTACTATACGGTAGCGAGACATGGACTTACCAAGAAAAAGATAAGAGTAAAATTA